>NC_056735.1:889649125-889789125 GCF_019279795.1 Protopterus annectens
CACACATGTAAACACATATATATCAATACTAGCACTAATATGTAAATATGATTGTAAAAACATCAGTATATGCATTATTCATACGTTTATGTGTTTTTATGTATGTGAAAAGTATTAATATTTCTCATATACTTACACGGGTCACATGATACCGTTGTAAAGGTAACCCCCTGCAACTTGTGCATAAAATATTAACCTAGTTTAATTGTACTATCCACAGTGCATAATGCTAATCATATCATTCTTCAGATGATATACTGGCTTTTATCACATTGTGTCCACCATGATTTCTCCGTATATTATATTGCATGATTAGAAAGGGTCATCTGGTACTGTATGTTATACTTTGTGTGCTCACAGATCACATGTGTTTGAATAACATTTCTTTTATAGCATAGGACAAGTAGGTAGGCAGGAAAGCTTCTGGACTATAACACAGACAGAGCTGAATGCTGTTGGTTTGAATCTCACTTTTTCTTATTTCTTGTCAGTTATCCTAGTATTTGAGATGCATATACACTGTTAATTATAAGTCCATATGTGCAAATTGTTACAGAGGTTTATATTAAACTATGTGATCATATAAAATGCTTTTATTCTGATAATGTTATACACAGAAATAATATAACACTAACTGTTGTCTAAACTCATAAAGCAGAATCATTGCTCTCTGCTAAATTTTCCTTACTGCACTGAGACAATGCACAGACTGCAGTGATAGGAGGGAGGTATGCATTAATACTTTCAGCCTAATTTGTACTCTTAGTGATGTCCTTTCTCTGTCTCCTGTCTGAAATGTTTATGCAGAAGGAATCCACAAATGCAGATTTGTACACAACCTTCTCATAATGCACAGCAGGGTATATCTCCTACATGTTAAACTGGTGTGCATCGCATTTTCTATGCACATTATTTTGTGTGCCTGCATTCATGCATGTGATTAAACATTTGATAGTGGTACATTGAAGTAAGATGATGTTTGCAGACACAACCTAAATTATAATTATCTGAGTACAATGATTTGAGCTTTATTCATTTTATATATATTTTAATGTTTTAACTTAAATGTTTTGTCTATTTTTTAATTGTATGCTGATTTATTACTGTATAGTGAGCAGGTTATATGCATAGTAGGGGTTTTCAGCTTTCTTCATGATGGGCATGTTTTGCTGTTCCTGTAGTGGAAGAGTGTGTACCATCTCACAGTATCAGTGATGTTAGCAGAGTTATAATGCTGTATGTTACTTGAATTTAACACTTAATATAATTACATATTTTCTGCACAGTTCTGCATCACAAGGCATTCTTCTGTGTTTTGTGTTAGTGGCGCTTTTCCACTGATGTCCACTATGAGTACATGCTGTTTCAAGAAGTCAGTTGCATATGTCTATGCAATCTGCTTGGTTTGAGTGATACTTATATGATCTGATAACAATTTTTATGTACTTCTGTTATGTCCATACAGCAGAACATGGCCAAGCTGCATCTTGAAAGGACAATGTGTAAAGATTTGAACTAAACATTCAACTCCCATTGTAATGTAAGGATTCTTTGATGTTATTGGTTACCCACAGTGCAGTGTGAAACTAACTAGCATAAACATTCCTATACAACATTGTCACACAATGAACATGATGTACAATGTTCCTTTCCAATGAGATAATGATATCATCTGACCCATTTATTCAGTTGTATGACTGCATTATGTATGGCATAAATGTTTTGCAATTGTGTTGTCAATAACAATCTGACTGACATGACAAGACAAGTGAGTATGTGTTAGGGTAGGCTATATTGCACGTTGAGACAAAAACATTGCAGATGGATTAATGCTCAGTGTAGTGACACATTACATGGGTAATAAATCATTATTGTACACAGTCTATGACTCTGATATATATTACATATTGCTGTTATCTTTTACTGTTATTTTTTATTACTATAGTGATGATTTACATTTATTGCTATGTTGCAAATTCTGGGACCAGTGCCAGTCCACTCATTCACCACAGGCAATGTGCTTAACATTTTGCAGCAGACTCTGACACCAGGGATGATGGGGACAGCAGGATGTTAATGAAAATAAATGACTGGGACCAGCAAGAGCCATTTTTCCAGCAGTCTGTCAGTTACAGTGGCCTCCACCACAGCAGCACAATGACCTGAGGGCCCATATATGCAATGTGGCCATGGGCCTTTTCAGGACACAGATGCAGGACATGATGGGGATGTTCTTCCAAGACATGGCATGTGCCATGTATGGTTCCTTCCAGGAGATTGCCAAAAAGGTCATTCATTACGTCTGACCCCCATTAAGGAAAGTGCTCTGGACTGTAGGTATCATTTGTGTGTTCCACTCATGTCATGCTGCCACCATAATGTATTCTTAGTTGTTTATCTTTCATTATTAAGCACAAGTTTATGCACACATCCCATACTGCATTCATACTTTTAATATGTACCTTATGATGCACACTTCACAATCCAGATCATGTGGGGCTATATCATTTAGCTGCATTACAACACGTGCAAATATGTCACTGCCAGTATCAGCATCATGTCACATGAATGTCATAAGCTGTCATTTATGCTGACAGTGTTGCAAACATGCAGGTAAACTATTCCTGTACTCTGCATTTGGCCTGCCTCATCTGCATACAGTGGCCCATGAGATTGTTATTTCTGATCTAGAATGACCTTGTATATGACAGGTCAGATGCATTTTGCAGTCTGCCAATATCACACACTTGCCTTGTTGACAGAGCTCAAATGACTAAATGCACAGTGATGACCCATGACTTTTGTGATACATTAAACTTGCTAGGTTTTATGACATTCCACAAATATAAGAAGGTAGTGCCATTCACATATAAATATGTATATATGGTTGATATGGGTGCATACTTCACAAACATTGTTGAAATATTTGCATGTTGTAAGCCTTTTGACATACATGTCATAATAGGGTGTCTGCTACATTTGTGGCATTGTTGTGTCATAAACTCCCATCCCTTGTGTATGCTGTTTCATGGTACTTTGTGTGCTTTGTATTAACCAGTTGTCTTACATTCTCATCACTTATGCTTCAGGTGTTCATCTCTGAGTAGCCTGTCTCCTTGCTAAATGACATCAGCAGTAAGGATTGCCATTCAACAAGCTGATTTTGTTATCGGATGATGTTATCATATCAAGGGCACCTTTAACACATTATCGTATTGTTCATCCTTGTTATTATGGCACAAACCACTTCTGACATGTGTATACCGTTGCTGTCTATTACATGTTTACATTTCTGAGCATTTTCCTTCTGTATAAACTGCCTGTATTGCTTAGTAAGGCTGTACATTTGTATACCCCTAACAGTGACAACACACAAAACAACCATTGTAATGTAATAATATAAAAGAGTATTGCTCCCACAGGTTTTGTGCCATAGATGTGCATACATGATGGTCCTTTGATCAGTCAGACACATTTACATGCAATATTGTTATTGCTTTTTGTGACAGTGCCATCTGTTGTCTAATGTCTGCTTAGCATTACATATGGGTATGTGATATTCAACCACAATTTTATTATGTACCTATGCTAATTGCTGTTTCCATGTTACACATTACTGTGTTGTTTGTGTTCTTTGAATATAAACATGTTAACAGCCATCACAGATGCACGATGCACACATCAGATATTGGCTTTTAGCTGCATGCACCTTAAAGAGCATTTTCAGTCTATCGTGTGTTGGGGACACATCCATGTGCAATGGTTTTACTTGGGCATGCACGTTCTTGTGGCATTTTGTATGAGACTGCCATTTCAGCATGCATTACTCTACTACTGTAGACACATGTTGTCCATTCCCTTTCCTTTCCTTCTTATAGCTTCCTGTTTTTTGTTATACATATACATGGCATATGTATATGTTTTGTGCACCTTTGTGTACTGTATCATTGTTGGCCTGCAGGTGTACTCTTTGTGTGGGAAGAAGTTGTGCCACCATGATAGGCTGGCATGCACATGCAATGCATATACACATACCGTCATGGTCATTTTGATACATCCACCTGTGTTCATAGTTTACTTGTTTGTAGTGCATTCCCTCACATACTTTCCATGCTTCCTACATACGTGTGAATGCACAGGCATGCATTTCTTAATTACTCATACCAAGTGTCTATCACCATGTGGTTTCTACATGACAGGCTAACACTGCATATCATTGGTGGGGGTATTTATGCTGAGCATTCTGTTCATTTGACTTATGTGACATCATGACATGTCATTTATCTACATTGCATTCCTGAATGCCATCTGTGTTGCTTCTGGTATGCAATGTCTACTTTGACAACAGCATTCTGTTTCCCTTCTCCTAACAACCAAAAAACTGTTTTGCTGTAGTACTGCTGTGGGGCTCGGTGCATAGCTGTTATTTTTCCTCTTGCATGCAGCACTGTAGGGTTTAATCTCTCCTCATCTTTTCTGTTCCTACAATTTCTTTGCTGGATGTGCTCAGTTTTGCTGTTGCTTGGTTTTCACTTGCACTGCCAATAGCTTAGTGTATGATGATGTTTAATGTTCATTGTGTACTGCAATGTCAGCAAGGCATGTACCTGATTAGGCATATGCAACAGTTAGAATGCTGATAGAGGTCCTCACCAAGACAATCCAGGGTATTAATATATTGTCCTATACAGATTGCCTTAAATCCGTATCTCTGTATGCAGTTCGTACAACTTACTGAGAGGAGATCAATGTCTGGCATATAAGACATCCTCAGATCTGGCTGTGATGGACCTTTTGCACATCCACAAAATAAATACCACCAGAAACACTAGATTCAAGGATTTAAACTTTGCTTGCAGCATAAATAGTACATGCTGGCAAGACAGATATCTGTTTGAAAAAATCCCCATCTAGAATATGCTCTCCAGCCATGTGAAGTAGGGTCTATATCATATGATCGAATGTTCAGAATTTTGAACACTCTAAAGAGTAAAAATGCCGGACCTCGAAGTGCTTCTTGTGGGAACACAGTACAATGAAGGTTGGAATATTTGCCCTTTCCTCACTGTAGTGCGATCCCATAGTTGGTATATATATTTAGTGGGAGGTGTAATAATGAGTTTGAGGTCCGTCATTTTGCTCTTTAGAGTGTTCAAAAATATGAGCACTCATTCAAATGATATAGACTCGTGACATAGACTCCATCCCTAACCATATTCAAATGTAATCTTGACCATTGGATGGGAAATTGAAAATTCACCCTCAGTCTGACACCCATGTCTCTGATAGACAGAGGCCAGTAGTAAATATTCCTTAACTATTGTATCCCCACTAAGTCTTTGGTAACCTCCTAACATAGCCCTTCAAGTAGATGCCCATGTTACATGGGAACACAATTGGGCTATTGAGCTGGGTTGGGAGGTTAGGCTTATACAGGCCCCAGTGGTCCTTAGCCTAGTATATGAACCTTTGTTAGCATTCTGTGTCTTATAACAATGAAAAAGACCAAACCAAGAATCAAAATACTGCCCAGTAGCCACAGGACCTGGATATCTCCAATGTAGTAGGAACAACTGTACAAGGAACTGCAGAAAAAGTTCCTGATTTTCTACAGTTCCTTGTACAGTTGTTCCTACTACATTGGAGATATCTGGGTCCTGTGGCCATTGGGCAGTATTCTGTGTCTTATACCTACCATCAGTAACATTTCTTTTGGTATGACTATCACACAGTTTGTAACATCTCAGCACTGCTTTGTACATTGGCACATAATGTATTATTGAGGTGTACCATGGCTGGTATGTAATATGTTTGTACCTGTCTTTTTCCCCAACTCCTCTTTCTGTGTCTTTCCCATTCTTTCTATTCTCCATCAAAACAAAAAAAAATGGGCCTAGTCCTGCCCCTCTGACTCTCCCCCTGGGTTTCCTAGGCAGTCATACATCATGTGTGCCCCTCTTCTTCACCCTCACCCAACATTTGCTTTGCTTTCACCTTATTTTCTTGAGTGTGTGTGACACTTGCATTCTCCACACAGTGGCTGTGGATGCAACTTCACTGCAACGATTTATTTATTTATTTATTTTTACATTTTTCTGGATTACAATGGATTCCATAAAAAAAAAGTGTGTGTGTGTGTGTGTGTGTGTGTGTGTGTGTGTGTGTGTGTGTGTGTGTGTGTGTGTGTGTGTGTGTGTGTGTGTGTGTGTGTGTGTGTGTGTGTGTGTGTGTGTATGCACATGTGTGTGTGTGTATGCATGCATCTTTGTTTTGCAATGGAATCTGCAAAATATTGCAGATAGTTTTGATTGTCTGGGACTGCTGCCGATGCAAGTGTATATTCTCTCAAGTGTTATCCACATATTACTGAGATGTTCCATTTATTTTGAATGTCTGTCAGACACATACATTGCTAATGGAAATGTATTACCTTATGGATAGTTTTCTTCGGAATATGATTTTTCACTGTTTGACTGCAGTTGCACTGACATTGCTTGTTATTTATTGTGTCTGTATTATGCTGAGATAGGAAAAAAATCAGTGACCAGGCTGTTCGCATTAGTGGTATTTCGCTGTTTATGTGTCGCTGAAATGGCATTCTCTGTTTTACTGTTTCAGCAATATAATATAGACCCCCTAAAACACCTTATTCTGTGGCAACAGCATGCAACTGGATGTTTGGTGCTTCTGATGTGCTGTCATCAACACCTGTAATGACATGAGTAATTATAAACTAAAAGTGTCTCATTTTTCAAACATTACAATACTGAAGTAGCTGAAAAGCATTGGAAACATGAACTACAAAGCATTATAAAGAATAATGAAGTTTATATCACATGAGATCACCCATTACCAGCAGTTCAAACAATAGATGCAAGAAACAGATACATTAGTACATTAAAAGAAGACATAAGTAGCACTGATCATTGAAATTCCTATACCAAGTGATTACATTGTCTTAGGTACAGAGAGACACAAAGTCATAAAATACCAGGATTTGCAAGCAGAAATGAAGGCAATGTGGAAGAAGGATACTCAGACAGTTCCAATAGTAGTAGGAGTATTGGGTCTCATAAAAAGCTATTTGCAATCTTATTTAGATATGCGATCTATACATGTTACTCTGTATATGTGTTGCTAAAGGATTCGATTCTGGGCAATTGCGGGTGTTGTGAAGAGCACTTTTGGCAAATATCAAATATTGAAACAATACTAATTTCACTAATTTTAATTATACTTTGACTTAGGAATGGGGTCCATTCTCATCATGCTATTAGAAACCCAAAAACTTGCAGAAATTAAACCAGGAAAAGCCTGTGCAACTGCTCCAGCCCTGACAGACTGCTATACAGGTTCCACATCCTAAAGCACCTTCCACTGTGGTAACAGTATGCAGTTGGATGTTTAGGTGCTTCTGCTGTGCTGTCATCATTAGCCGTAATGACATGAGTAATTATAAACTGAAAGTGTCTCATTTTTCATTGGCATTTGTGATAATATCTACAGTCCTTAATTTTGTATATTTATGACTGTTTCCACTTCCATATACATCACTGTGAATGATACTCATTCTTTTTGAATGACATTATTTCAGAAAACTGAAATAGTGCATTTATTGTCTTACTAGCAATGTCTTTCTGCTTTTCCTGTTAGGGGTTACCACAATGGATCACTGGTCCGCAGATTGATTAGCACTGGATTTTTTTAAGGTGTCGAGTTGCCAGCCTGGCATCCAACTTTTACAGAAGGCACATCTTCATGTCTTTAAAACTCACTCGACCACAGGGAGGACATGCAGACTCCACACAGAAGGCACTCCAGCTGAGAATTAAACCGGAGAACCTCTTGCTGTGAGGCAACAACACTAGCTGCTGCAGCACCACGGCCACATTTATTGTGTTACTGCTTTTTGTTTTCTTTTTTTTTTTGCTTTTCCACAGCTGATTAAGAGCTACTTCCAAATCCTTTTGTTATTTACCAGCCTCTTCCACTCTCGTCCAACCTGTGTCCAGGGCCAGAAGAGACTGGGGCTCTGGTACAGCATTCTGCCTCCAAAAATATTTCCCATTATGATGCAGCTTCTGCTCACATCGCACTTGAAGTCCTAGAGTGGGCATACAAAGAGGAAATGCTGGCATGTCATCCTGTCTCTGTAGCAACTCAGGAAATATTGGAAACAAACAGCCGGTAAATGAAAAACAGGAACAGGCCCCCTCTTCACAAGTAAAACCAATAGTTTTTATTAACTTTAAGTGTGATAAATTACAGTACACTTTTCGTCAAGTACATATGCTTGACTTCCTCAGAAGTTTAAAACAGTGAACAACAAAAATGCAACAGTTATATACTAAATACTTTAATTAAATTAATTGGTAGGCTGTGTACTTCCTCATGGTTATAATTTAGTTGCCATGGTAGCATAGTTTTTCCTAATCACAACCCTTTTTGTGTATTCCGCACAAGTATGGAGTTAGTAATACGACCAGCCCACCAAGTTAAAACAGTATAATAAAATAATGAGAAAGATGATAATAAAAATAGTGATAAAAGTAGTGCAACCTAGTGGTAGTAGGTAACACACTGGTCAACAGTCCGATTGCTGTTTAAACAAGTGTTTCGAAGGGTTTTTGTCTTGGTTGTAGTATTTAGTAAAGTAAAAGTACCCATTGAATTAAATTAAGAGACTTGCGTGGTGGAAAATATGCAAGTCGCATTCATACTCAACAAACCAAGCAGTCGTGGACCCGTGGGGTCCACCTCCCAGTCGATCACACCACCTTAGTTGCACACAGTTGGCAACACTAAGCAATGCCAACAACACCAAACCTAAACCTAAACACTACAAGATTTTATCTTTTAAAAATATGTTTTGTATATAATCATAGTTATCAGTTTAACTTCCTTACCTAAACTACCTTAGTTGAAACACCATAAAAACTACTAAAAAATCAGTGTCACTCTGGAAAAAATATAAAAGACAGATAGATGTACATACTTAAATAAAAACATTTGGGTGTACTTCCCATTTCAAGTGCATTAATTTGGTCTATGTCGTAGTACCATACATCTTGCCTAATACATTCTAGACTCACTAACCACCAATGTAGGTGCCCTGCGAGGCCCACCTAGATTGTTTTCAATTTATTGTCTCATCTTATCCCACTTCAATCAAGAGAAGGTAGGGCATATTTAACCTGGCGTCAATAAGGTAGGGGAATTACCCTCTCACCCTTGATGGAAAGCCAGTTCAAAACACCCTGGGCCTTTAAGTAGCTAAGTAAATATTGTTGTATACAGTTCTTTACTTTCAAGTTTGCCTACAACCAATTTCAAAATCATTAGAGGTAACAGGGTTTGAATGTTGGCCATTAAGGTCAACATTCACCTCTCCAGGTTCTTCAATCTAAGAATACATGCTATAGAGGTCATTTCATTAATACCTGGTCTCTGATTTGCATTAGTTCTTAACTGCCAGAGGAGTTCTTTCCTTTCTAGTTTAAGTGAATCATACCCTCCTCTTACATCCCTAATTTGTTGGTCTATTACCCTGAACTTGAACTCATGACCTGAATTGTCATAGTGGTGCCTGGCTAAGGCATTAGTCATCTTGTTGTTTTTGATGCTATATAGATGTTCATATATCCTTTCATTAAGCTTCCTATCGGTCTTCCCGATATAGAATGCCGGACAATGGGAGCACTTTGCCAGGTACACCACTAGTTTGCTATTACAATTGAACTTGGAATTGGCCCGGAACTTTTCGTCCCCTATTTCAAAGTTCAATCCTTCGTCAATGTACTTACAGTACTTGCACATGTGGCACTTGAACATTCCTAACTTAGTTGTGTATGGTTGCCTAGTGCCCTCCAGTAGCTCTTTTAAATTATTACCCCGTTTGTAGACTATTTTAGGTCTATTCGGTAAAATGGACTGGAATTCACTGTTTCAACTAAGGTAGTTTAGGTAAGGAAGTTAAACTGATAACTATGATTATATACAAAACATATTTTTAAAAGATAAAATCTTGTAGTGTTTAGGTTTAGGTTTGGTGTTGTTGGCATTGCTTAGTGTTGCCAACTGTGTGCAACTAAGGTGGTGTGATCGACTGGGAGGTGGACCCCTCAGGTCCACGACTGCTTGGTTTGTTGAGTATGAATGCGACTTGCATATTTTCCACCACGCAAGTCTCTTAATTTAATTCAATGGGTACTTTTACTTTACTAAATACTACAACCAAGACAAAAACCCTTCGAAACACTTGTTTAAACAGCAATCGGACTGTTGACCAGTGTGTTACCTACTACCACTAGGTTGCACTACTTTTATCACTATTTTTATTATCATCTTTCTCATTATTTTATTATACTGTTTTAACTTGGTGGGCTGGTCGTATTACTAACTCCATACTTGTCCGGAATACACAAAAAGGGTTGTGATTAGGAAAAACTACGTTACCATGGCAACTAAATTAAAACCATGAGGAAGTACACAGCCTACCAATTAATTTAATTAAAGTATGTAGTATATAACTGTTGCATTTTTGTTGTTCATTGTTTTAAACTTCTGAGGAAGTCAAGCATATGTACTTGACGAAAAGTGTACTGTAATCTGTAGCAACTCAGCCAATGTCTCCTGCCTATTTCCTTAAGCATGATGCTCCCCTTCATTTCACCAGCCACCTCTAGGTAATGATCACTGAGTGAGCCCAGGTACATTCCCTCCTCATAGGATGGACATGTCCATCTTTCCCTAGCACTTTCTCAGATGCCTGAACCTCTAATTGAACCCAGGTCACCTGGGCTAAAATCAGGGCTTTATACCACTATGCCATGGTGCTGGTCTTCTTCATTTTGTCATTGGTTAACTGTTCTGCGCTACCCATATCTTTGCTTCAAAATACTTTTCTGCTTTTGTATAAGCTATCCCATGCATACAATAGTTATGCTATTGCAAGTGTTGTTTATGAGTAGGGTGCAATGCTAATTATGCTGTCATACACACTCACTGGCATGGTTCTCCAGCTACCTCTCTGTAAGAATGTAGGGCATTGTTGTATTCCAATTTGCCCAAAAGCTTTGATTCTAATATTGGAGATTTCCAAGGATTGATCTTTGTCTTAATACTATTTTCCATGTGTCCTCTTTATGAAATGTTACATCATACTGAAGGAATTCTGACTCATTCAATATACTAAAAACTAATTTTATTTCCATATTTTTTTACAGAGAGCAATCTAATCAGATGGCTACATCTGACTTTCAGTAAAGTCAAGACATGGTTTAATAATGTTAGGCTAATTCTTAATAAGCAACAACCTATTGATTTCAACAAACAAGTTTCTTGCTCAGTGACACAACCCCAGGGAGGTCTATAAATATTTTTTTTATGAGGAACACAGGGCAATAGAGCAGATTAGTTGCAGAAAAGACTGGATGTCCTTGCTGATAATTACTTTACCTTTACGAAACCAATCAAAGCACAGTCAAACATGGAAGTCTGTATAGACTCAGAATGTCGTATTGATGACACCAGTATATTGCTTACTTACCTGTTTCTCATCTCTAAGCTGCAACACCTTGGGCCACCTGCCCAATTACCTTAGAGGATATATTCCCTGCACTTATAGCAGAATTGCCAAATTAACTGCCATCATCTACCCATCAGGGCAATGCCTTATATAAAACTAGCTGCTGCATGTCATTCAGAGAGAGCACCTTATGATCAGCTGGTATTCATATTTAAATTCTTATGCATTCAAAATGTCTGCCTAAGTTACTTGTTGTTCTGACACACAACTGACAGAGATAAAACATCAACGCAGTAAAATAGTCATCAAAATTTTGGAGGGGGGAGGGGGTTAAAGCACCAAGATTATTTCTTCCAGAACATAGCATAACCTCCCAATTGGTTCAGATAGTTATGCAGTGAGATATTTTCCCTCCTAGTACATTTGGTTGAGGACGCATGGCTGAAGTAAAATTCAGTTGCAGAGACATGGCTGTTGAAAATTCACTGTGGCGCTGAGCAGCATTTAGCACTATACCTACAGCTACAGTAGCCAAGTGCATACTTGGGGGATAATGTACATGGCCCTAAAGGTAGTTAGAGGTAACAGGCAGGTGTCAGCAGCAGGATGCCCTGTGGGCATGTCAGTTCCAGTGAAAATGCAGTGTAGAATGGGCAGTACTTTTACTAACAGTGTCGATGTGTAGATGGTTACTGAAGTATAAGCAGGACTACAGCAGCATGCAGGATTCTCTCCATGCTGTAGCACACTTCTACAGGTTGTTGTTACATAAGAAAGCATGCTTTTTCTCCATATAATGTCTGTGGGACCTTTACTGGCACATAGGTAGAGTCACCTATATTTAATAGCCCCAGTGACTTCAACGAGCTATGTAGTTACTTTTAGAGCCAATGGCACTGTGAGTCATATTCATGTTTTGGAATCAGAAAAAGGGCTCTGGGGTTCCTCATCAGATTATGGTAACATACAAAACCAAAAGTAACTTATTTTGTAATCAGAAATTGGGCTTGGGATTCCTCATCAATTTATGGTAACATACAGAACCTAACATAACTTGGTCTGAAATCAGAAATAGGGCTCTGGGGTTCCTCATCAGATTATGGTAACATCCAGAACCTAGAGTAACTTATTTTGTAATCAGAAATAGGGCTCGGGATTCCTCATCAATTTATGGTAACATACAGAACCTAACATAACTTGGTCTGAAATCAGAAATAGGGCTCTGGGGTTCCTCATCAGATTATGGTAACATCCAGAACCTAGAGTAACTTGTTTTGTAATCAGAAATCGGGCTCGGGATTCCTCATCAATGTATGGTAACATACAGAACCTAACATAACTTGGTCTGAAATTAGAAATAGGGCTCTGGGGTTCCTCTTCAGATTATGGTAACATCCAGAACCTAGAGTAACTTATTTTGTAATCAGAAATAGGGCTTGGGATTCCTCATCAATTTATGGTAACATACAGAACCTAACATAACTTGGTCTGAAATCAGAAATAGGACTCTGGGGTTCCTCATCAGATTATGGTAAAATACAGAACCTAGAGTAACTTATTTTGTAATCAGAAATAGGGCTTGGGATTCCTCATCAATTTATGGTAACATACAGAACCTAACATAACTTGGTCTGAAATCAGAAATAGGGCTCTGGGGTTCCTCATCAGATTATGGTAAAATACAGAACCTAGAGTAACTTATTTTGTAATCAGAAATAGGGCTTGGGATTCCTCATCAATTTATGGTAACATACAGAACCTAACATAACTTGGTCTGAAATCAGAAATAGGACTCTGGGGTTCCTCATCAGATTATGGTAACATCCAGAACCTAGAGTAACTTGTTTTGGAATCCAGCTTGCAGAACAAAGAGCAGCAGTACAGAGGAAGCCTTGGTGTTAAGGTTTTCATTTATATTCAAAAACATGAATTCATATCAGATTCTTAATGCAGTTTTCCTGGATCTTTTGATACTGGCATCCTTATCAAGGTAGCTAAAAATTACTAAACTACTTCATTCACTAACACAGTCAGAACTAACTGTTTAAACAGGCTTTCCTTTCTTTATTTCTTGTGTATCACTGAGATTTAAGCAGTCATTCACAGACTGCATGTTGCCTTTGGGAATACTGACTGGGGTACCATCTGGGTTTTATGACTTCTGTATACTTTTGTATGAGGCTGTGCTGCAACATCAGATGTTTGAGAGTTAGAAATAATTATTTGTAAAATGGCTTAAACTGAACCAAGAAAAAAAGATGCATTCACAGGACAGCCATATTTTATATGTGTTTAGCCTTCTAATTATATTTTATTGCTTTTAAAATGTAAAATAAACCAATAGGACTCTGTAACTAGAATGCATTATTTTGGAGGCTGCCTACAAGAAATATTGGCACTTAAGAATATGGTGACTATACATCTTGTTATATCATCTGATTACCTCTGAAAATTCTAAGCAGTTATTTTTATTTACAGAATAAGGTGAACATGGTAACACATTTCATAATATTTATTAAGAAATGTTTTTTATTAACACTGTTTCATCACCAAAGAGTATTGTATAAGTGATATTTTAATATATCCAGCAATATAATTTCTTCATTAAAGAATTAATTTCCACATCCTTCAGGTTTAATTAGTTAGTTAACTGTTAATCTCACTAGGAAGAAGTGGTATTTTTTTTCTGGTACAACCCAAGGACACTATCTCATCCCATTCCATGCATTGTTCTAATTGAATTAAATCTAGAACTATATGGTTAGTAAATTGCTGACAGAAAGTCTACATATTCAAAACAGTGCATACCCAAACAGTAGCACTCCAAACAACATACAACCTCATAAATATTTTTTACAGGGTTCAAGCACCCCAACCCCAGCCCTGTAGCAGTTAATGTAGTGGAAAACCTCCCAGCTCCCATCTGTATACATACTAACTATAAGGTTGCACATACATGAATAACAGGGAAAAGAGGTGAAACAAAAACAAAACTCACCATTTCCGTCCTACCAGAATCCTGCAGTACCAAAACTGAAGCACAGAATCTGCAAGACAGCTAGGTTTGGAAATCAATTCAGGAACCTGCCATCTTTCTCCAGCAGCATCTTGAGACTCAGCCATGTACTATTTCAGTAACTGTAGGTCCCTTCCCTTATCACTCTTAAATAAAACTATAATAAGACCTAATTAAGCCCTATGCTTTGTTTCAGAAAAGGATTTGGCGTCTGCTATCCAGCAATATGTATGTCCCTCAGGAACACACACACAAAATAGAGTAGTGAGATTGCTATAAACATTTCTTTCATCTGTGTAAGTGAACATCTTCATATGCATACTGTAGATACCATAATATGCTGCCAGAGAGTTTGGGAAGCCCACTCAGTAATTTCACTTTGAAGAGTACATTTTCTTTAAACAAAAAGAAATGCAGTGATTGATAATCTAATACTCACTCCACTATGTTAATTTCAGAATCAATGACAACATTTTTGTATCAATGTTTCAATTTGATATCAACATCACTTCATGCCAGCTCCCAGTTGAAACACTGGGACTTGAATGGCAAGTCCTGACATGATAATAAAAAAAGCAAACTGAAAATGCAAGCGAAGAGTGAATATCAAATATCATTCAATTCCTTTAAATTTGTTTTTGCAGGTGGGCAAGCACCTTTACGCACCCAATGTGGGGGACAAGCCACTCATACCCCCAAACTTATATATATCGACTCTGAGATCAGCATACCTTGGAGAAAAAGGAATATTCTAAGAAATGATAATATTGAACTTACTGTGTGTCCATTCTACCCCCATATTGAGGTACTTGGATATTTCAAACACTTACTCTTCATGCCTTTTTGCTAAAGTAAGATTATGTATTATAGTGTCTCTGCACTACGCAATGACCATTGCTGGCAAACACACATACATACAAACACATGACTATACATGCACTCACATGCAGGCCCACATACCACAAACATGCACCCATGCACATGTACAAATTCCCTCACCCTGACACACACACACACACACACACACACACACACACACACACACACACACACACACACACACACACACACACACGCATGCCTCTCAACTGTACAGATTTTTGCAGACTGTACAGATTTTTGCCTCATATTTCTTGTCCATATTTCATAAAATTGTGCTTGTCAGCCAAATTAGTGGCAAATCATTAAAGACTTAAATAATGACAGAAATTTGAGTTTCAGACATCACACCCTTCAGAAAATTTGCGATAATGCAAAACCTGTTATTCTATCATCTTTCTAAGTTTGTAAGAGCAAAGTTTAAAATTTGTCCCTATTTTTGGGCCTTGGTCCCACTTATTTTTATAGTTTTGTCTAGATTTCTTGCTGTAATAGGTTGAGAGGTATGACACACACATACATACACACACACACAAGCCCACCATTACACACCTATTCAAACCTATTCAAATGCTCGCATAAATAGAAGTAGCTATATATCCTACAGGTTTCACTGGCCAGAATATTTACCTGCATCACAGTTTAACCTATCTTTTCAGTCATCATATTTTCATTACTATTTTTTATGGATTGCTTGGATACTATTTAGATTTTAATTCACTAGATTAGCAATTTTGTCAGGATAATTTCCAGACGTAATGCAATTACAAGTGTCCCTTGGTAATGAAGTCCTTTGTATAGCCAGGCAGAAATATTCATTTTGTATATAAAATCTCATCAAAGTAGACAAAGTGTGTGTGTTTTTTTAATAATTTCCAGTTATAGGGGACATTCAGAAAAATTTATGCTGTAGCCTCACTGGTGAACTCCAGTGGTGCTGCACTAAAAACTGAACAACATGAAAGATCTCTCATGAGCAAAAACTTATTAGCAGTTGATTTTGCATGTCTCTGAATCAAAGAACAAGTGTTCCTCTTACCAGTCTAAGCAATTCTGTCATACAGACCCCTACAGGTGCACACACTCACACTCACACACACACACACACACACACACACACACACACACACACACACACACACACACACACACACACAGTACCTACCTGTGACTGCAGTGGTAACAGACCTATTCTTGACATAGATAGCAATTTAGGCATATACTGTAAAGTTGTCAGTGTTCTTCATGAAATAGCATGGTAGAACATGTATTTAGATCCCTCAGCTATTATTAGGTTATTGTAGATTGTTTCCTGATAACACACTGTGTAATATTACCAAAGACAGCACTATACAATGTATTATGTGCTTCTGAAAACCCTGTATAGGGTGAATTAAAAAGAAACCCCTCCTAATTGTATTACCATAACATTACCTATATGTATATAACTGACTCATTGGATGACTTATTTTAGTATTAATATCTACAGTTATTAACAGTCATTCTGAAAAAGCCAGATGGAGCACTGCACAAAAATTATATTGTGTAGATAGCATTTCAGAGTATATGCATTTGCAAGTTAACAGATTTGGTGTGCTTTATAACCTGCTATGATTCTAAAGAGATTTTCTCACACCCTGCTGTTGTATTACAGAGAGAAGAGATAACCTTGAAAATGGGTAACCTAGTGTTAGTAGAAAACTGAACACTCAAGCTTCAATTGCCTGAGGTTCAACCCACTGGCAATCAGAGTTCCTCAATAGGAAATGACTGTCAGTGAGTTTATGGGAAGTGATTTTGTTTTTCAGAGAATTTCCCCCTTTTTCAAATTGTATGACCACAGAGCTGGTACATATAAGCTTGTGGGGAGTGGCAGGCTTGCTACCTGGGGGGGGGGCACTTAAAAAGTGTTTTTCAACATTTTTTTTTGTAAATGTAGTTTGGGGATTCCAGTCCTTGGTGCATTTGCTTTCAGCCACTCACACTGGAAACATTGAGAACAGGTTGCTCCAATGTTTTAGCCTGTAGCTTATTTTCAGTAAAATCTCACATTAATGTTCTTCTTCAGTAGACTACAAAGTAGGTACTAAAAATGTAGATATCAACAGAAATATATATATATATATGTCGTCTGCATTCAGATTGTTCTATATGTTATATATACCTTACTTTCTGTGTGGAGTCTGCATGGCCTCCCCGCGGTTGGGTAGCAATCGAAAGACATGTCTGCGTAAATGGGCGTGCCTTCATTAAAGGTTGGGCGTCGAGCTGGCACCTCGGCGTTTCGCAAAAATATACTGCCAATCATTAGCTGACCGGAGTTCCGCTGTGGCGACCGCTTACTGGGAAAAAGCCGAAAGACAAACAACAACAACTTTAAGAAGTATTGCAAAAATACTGTTGAGGAGAATAACGTCTTAAATTAAAATTGTATTGCTTTAATTTTAGTATATACAAATGCATTAATTGACATAATCAACTGATTAATTAAGATATTATAACTCCTTTGGCATCATCAGTAACTGACTAATGTACATATGTATCATATAGTTTTATATACTAGCTAAGTAGCTGATAACAATAATATGTAACAAAATAAAAAATATATCCCATTCCACTAAATATTTCACCAACTTTTAAGTATGATGAAAATTAAATTAAATTTTTGAAATAAAAAAAAAATCTGTCAATATGTCTTGTTATAAATATGCGATCTGATATTTCAAGCTTTAATAGATGGTATTACAATAAATATGTTAAGCAGTTTTATGTGCATAAAAGACAACTAACTAGACAACTAACTAAACAAAATCTGTTTAACCTAAAAAGAAGCCACTGGACACAGAGCTGCAAACCAAACCTTGAAAAAGGCTTGCCTTGTCAAAAACAGAAACATGCCAACTCATTTTAACACTGTGAGTACCACAAACTGGATTTTTTTATTATGTTATGATGGAGGGCAGTGTTATTAGTTGGAAAATTAATGACCCATCCTTTGACCTGCCCCTTATTTTTCAGAAAGTACCTGGTTTACTACAGAATTTTTTTATTTGCATTTTTTGTTCATTACCTTCTAAAATTAGTAACTTCCCCCAAATCATAGAGCACCACTCTATATAATCCTAGGCATTTGACTTGCGGACAATCTTCAAAAAAATGTATGTATAAACACATTCTGTTTTTCTTTTAACTTTGTAAATGAATAAGACATCCCATCCTTGATGTCAGACATTTTGATTATGAAAGGGGTTGCTGCAGGCCTCAGACACATGTCCATCCACAGAATAAGATGATTCACTGGATTTTTGAATAACTGAACTGCTGAGGTCAATTTTCTGATCTATTGTTTGCCAGATTATTGTTTATCAATTTTATTAGACATAGTTGTTTATTAACTCATGATTTCACTATGTCTCAATCAAATATATTTATTTTCCAAGATCATGCCAACTAATTATTTTATTTGCTACTGTTTGCTGCTGATAAGTATTTCTAAATAACTTACCCATTTTTCATTCAAACCATGATTTACTATGTTGCACAGATGAATGTTGAGCAACATCACTTTCACATATACACATTCTTTCATTCATTTAAACTATTTTGCCAGGTTTCTTTCATATTTAAAATTCAGAAATTAATTCAATATTTATTCTTGTTTTAATCAATTAGTACAGATAAAGTATTCCATTTAGTCCTAACCTCAGGAATACATTCGCAATTCTAGTAGGTCATTAAATAACTAACTATCCTCATACACAATTTGTAACATGAGTTGACACACAAATTTTGGACTCTATTTTATATGGCTAAAATATGCATTAGAGTTTTAAAATGAAGGAATGCTCTGTAATTAAAAGAAAAATAAAAAGTTACAAACAATGAGAAAAAAATATCAGTATAACATTAAGTACCACCATTTAACGCACAGAGAAATTGGCATTGTGGATTTTTCATAGAGATGTAGAAATTAAAATATACAAGATGTAAGTGCATGTTAGCTTTCAACTACCAAAAATGTAGAACATAGTTAAGAAAAGACAGTACTACCTTTCTCAAAAAAAAACATACTAAAACAGTATAGTCTTTATATTAGCACTGTGTTGATGCATGTAAAGTTACTGAGGCAAAACTGTTTTGCTTAGAATTATTTCATGTCATGTAACAAAAATCACATGAAACACATATAATATTTACAGCAGATGAGCTCATATGGCTGCACATTTCCAAGAAATATGTATATACTACTGGAAAAATACAACTGCATTTGGAATTTACTGAAACATTGATTCCAGAAAAGTGCACATTACTGAGCTTATTCAAATGGAGCTGGATACTATGAGGAAATACATATCAAGTTAGTCTGTAATATTTTTTAAGCACAGCATTTACATTAAGCCAGAGCAACAATCAACTAAAAGCTGGACACTTATAAGTTATGCCACCACTATAATCCTGAAAGCATTTCCTGTGCTTCTTTTCCATAAGATGTTTAAGTGCTTGTGTTGCACATTCACTTTTTGTTTTTGAAATGTAAATATTTTACATTGATCAACAGGGACCTGAAATTTGCCATCACCTTAAGTATAAATTTGCATCTTTCCTACTTTCTAAGGCAATTCAAGATAAAAATGTCCTTTGTAGTAGTTTAATGAAGCAGTCTTGAATTTCCTTTGTTCTGAATGAGTAAATGAATGGATTAATCATCGGTGGCAACATAGTTTGCAGTGTAGCTGCCATAATCCAGGTATCACCTGAACATGCAGGTGTTTTATTACATATCATAGCAAAGAGAGTTAGCAAGTAGAACATGATAACAACCAGTAAATGAGTTGCACAGGTTGAAAAAGCCTTCTTGTGCCCTTTCGATGAAGTCATTTTTTGCAGTGATAGCAAAATTTTAATATAAGATAACATAATGAAGAATAAAGAGAGACTTAAACATGATGTTCCAATGAAACCTGCAGCAGCACTTAATTCTGCATCAGTACATGCCAGCTGAACTAAAACAAAGAAATCGCAAAAGCTGTGGTTTAATTTATTGGCACTACACATTGGGATAGTAAGGACAAAAAGAAGAACAATAATTCCTGTAGTCATGCCTCCTATCCAGCAACAAACAGACAGTCTGATGGATTTCTTATTGCTCATAACTAAAGGATACATGAGAGGATTACATATAGCTTGATATCTGTCATATGACATAACTGTAAGAGAAAATGACTCTGCAGTCCATAGCCCAATGTAAAACATCATCTGAGTTAAGCACATTCCAAACTTAATTGATCTGTCCCCAAATAATAAATAAGATGCGATTTTTGGAACTGTAACAGAAGGAATGCATATGTCCAGAAATGCTAAATTACAAATAAAATAATACATTGGTGTATGCAGACTTTGGTTTAATTTGACCAAAATTACAAGCACCCCATTTCCAAGAATTGTGATTATGTAAATAAGAAGGAAGATTGTACACAATTTTATCTTTGATGTTTTATCCCACATATTCTGGAAACCAGTTAGGAAAAATTCTTGAAAGTTAAAATCTGTTTTATTAGGTTCTGTCATTATACATTAATGTGATTGTCTTTCTCTTAAAAATCCACCCAAAAATCATAGAACTTCTGCAACAATAATTTTACCCTAAAACCTTTCCAGCCTCAGCTTTAAAGCTTTTCATGTTTGATACTTTTTCAACCTTTCCCAATATGTTTGAATATGCTTGGTTCTCATATTAATTAAGAGTGTGATGCTAAAAGTCAGAATTACAGCAAGATATCACATCAAGATGTGTATCCATTTGTAAAAAGTGATACATTATGTCTAAGAAACTTTCTACTAACACCAATGTAACACAAATCATTATGTGCAATGCATAGAAAAATGAACAGATACTTACACCAGACTAGAATAACTTCCTAATATGTAGACAAGAAACAATGTCAATGTGAAAAATACAAATAAGATCAAATAAGAATTAAGTCAAGTATCATAAGCAATGAATGATAAATGTCAATCTATTGCAAATATGTAGTACCTACTTAGCTAGCATGAACAGGTTGCAGTATGTAAAGAAGCACTTTGTCAATATATAAATATAACCCTGGACTCTCCCCGAAGGGATATTGTTAGGAGTCAGTATGGGATTCATATCCTGAAAGTTTAACTACATACATTAGTGAACATTTTTTTGAGCACAACTCAGATGGTGTTATTGAATAAACACACACACACACACACACACACACACACACACACACACACACACACACACACACACACACACAAAAATGAGCATGGAATTTCACACAGGTGCAGCAAGATGTATTGCATTTGAAAAAGCATGTTTGTATATTGTTTCCTAAGAAAAGCTTACTAAATATAAAATATACACATGAAAGCTTGCCTGTATTATGCTGTGAAAAAAAAGTGAGTGTTTGTCTCTGTTTGTGGTAAGAAGTGCACTGTAAAGGAAGAGGAAGCAAATCATGTCTGTTAGACAAAGTGTACTGAATGCATTTAACACAATGCAAACAGTACTTGAATTGCATCCTAAATTTCTTGCAGAGGTGTTTGGAACACTCTGTGGTATTAAAGTTGATATTGTCCAAACTGCTAGGCTCTTCAAAGACCACCACAAATTCAGAAATCTCCTTTTTATTAAAAGTGAAAAGGTAACAAAACAAAGCAAAACAGTGACTCGAGAATACAAGACCACAATAACACATAAATGCAGCATACTGTGCAGTGACATTTTGACTGACCTTTCAGCCTATTATAAAATACAATTTGGAGTTGCATAAATGCATTCTGCACTGTCTGTTTTGTACATTGCCTGTCATTACTGTGATTTTTACAGATGAATCATTACAGTGTTAGGCAGCATACAAAAGCATTGCATTTTCTTTGACTACAGCACAGACATGCACAATACAGAGGGTAGTACCAGGCATATCATTGCTGTAGACTGAATTGCTGCAAATCATCATAGCATGTACTTAGGAATGCATGGTATGCCTGACAAACAATTCCCTGCTGTGATCTGCTCTGCCATCATGCCATATGACATTTCATAAAATGTTTTCATTCACTGGGCATGATGGCAGAGCTACAGTCATTACCATAGCAAAGAAATAATGGGATCTAGTGCTGTAAGGGCTTCCATAGTGCTGAACTCAACAGAATCAATAGGTGGGGTCAGGAACAAGTGTACTTGTGGTAGCAGGTTTGTTTGCATGACAGGGAACTCCACTGCTGGTAGAAATTTCCTACAATGCAGAGATTTTTTTTTTGATGCTAGTATTGCTCTGCATGTCTGTATGCTGAACAGCACAATAGTGGGCAAAGGGAATTGATTCAGGACATCATCTGTAGGTATGTAGTTATAATCCCTTATGGTATTTGTTAGGGCACAACCTGTACACACCTGTTCTGCTGTCTTAGAATGGTGTTATTTGCTTACATGCTCCAGTGTATGATAGGATAAGACTACATGAAATTTTGCCCCATTGTGTAGCACACCTAATGATTCAAACAAGGCTTTTACATGTCATTATGTTGTGCACTGACTGGCAGCTGTGGTCAGTTAGGTTAATTTTTGTATTTTCACTTATGTAGTTTGAATCTGCATTAATTATTTTTAAAATCTAAATTGTAATTGTTTATTTGCTTGTCTATATTTTCTGCTTTAGAGCATCTCTCTCTCTCTGGGTACCTCTGTAAATGTGTTCCACCTTGTTACTAATTACCAGCTAACTAACTAGCTAACTAAATATTTGTTATGATTTTATGCTGCACGTAATGAAGGAGAATAAGATGATGATGATATCTTTTGTCTCCCTTGACCTGAAGTGCTAATTGCCTTGAAGAGTAGCAAAACTATTTATTTATAAAATAGACATAGTGATAATCATTAAGCATTACTTAATAATAGTTTGAAAATATGTGAATATGAATATACATGGGGGATATCCAGAAAGCCTTAACACATATGCAAAGAGCTAATGGCTGTGAGCTGTTGTTTGCTGTAATGTTACCTTGAGTCAGAGAATATGACTAAAGTGTCTAGTTCTGCACTACACCTGAATCTTAAAATAATGTATTCGAACTTTAGTGTATTTCAGATGGAAATCAATCCATTTTAGTCACATTCCATCATTCTAGTTAAAAAATAAAACACCTACCCATTTTAACCACATTCCACCACCCTTGCTAAAAAGAAAAAAGAATGATTTTTGGTACATCACATTTTATATACTGTAAACATTAATGCTTTCTGAATTCCTCCATAGCTTTATATGTTTATAATCTCACAAAAAAAAAAAAAACGAATTACCATCCAAACCCATACCTAAATGATGCAATAAGGAAAACCATTGCCCAGTCCTTCCTCATCCCTCACCACTAGATGCATCAACCATATTTAAAAAAGCTAGGAAATCACACAGCAAACAAAGTTATGGATATGCTACGACAAAGCTGCAAACTATAAGTCAGCACTAAAATATTAAAAGCACTACACCCTCACAAACTTCCCTTGAGTACCTCGTTCCCCATTGGCCCTTTTTTTTCAATTATAAAGGAATTCCCAATACTATTCTAGCATGTCCAAAGGTCAGTTGTCAATCTCCTCTCTGGTCCAGCTGGTGAATCTGGGAATCTTGAGGCAATGTTACAACTGCCTCATGTACACAGACAACCCTCTCCTCCTCCCAACAAATTCCAGCACATGTGAGAGATGCAACCATATAGTCATAATGGAGGCTAAGCTCTCTCAACTCAGTACTGGCGAAACCAGTCAGGAGGAGAAGGAAACCACACTCACTACAATTCCAGTCTCACATAGACCTACCACGACAGCAAACCAAACACATAAACACATAAAAACATACTCGGAGGCTCTAATTAAAAATCTGCCTAAGCAGCAGAGACCTCCAAAGCAGACATCCAAGCAACCGCTACCCCAAAACAAAACACGTGCAACACATAGCTCACAAAGCCAGTGTGCCGAACAGTCACAGCTCTTAAGGCTAAACAACACACCTGATACAATTGTAATAGGTGACTCTATCGTCAGGCACACTGACGTCCCGCTCACCAGGCTGAACAAGGAGAAGGTCATGGTGAGCTGCCTGTCAGGCACTAGGATAAGCCACATAACACAAGCACTCAGGTCACTCCAAGGCAAGTACAAATATGACTCAGTCATTGTCCATGCTGGTGTGAATGACCTGAGACGTACCTCCATGGACTACATGAAAAGAGACATAGAGGAGCTCTCTGAGCATGTAGCTCAGGCCGGTATGACCCTGACCTTGAGTAGCATCTTACCCTCACCAAGAATGATACCACAATATGAAGACAAGATGACCAATTTCAACAATTGGCTTAAGTATTGGTGTCATTTAAAGGGGATCCAATGCCTGTCAGCCTGGGATGACATGCTTGACAAGTCACGATGCTTCGCTAGGGACGGCTTGCACCTGTCACCCCTGGGCTTTCGGATATTGGCAAAGGCTCTTGCTACCCCCATAGTGCCTTTTTTAGGCAAGGCTCAAAAGACAAACCCACCTCCATAGGTATCACAAGGGATAAGAATCTAAGAGTAATGCTACTCAATGCCAGAAGTCTAAACCTCAAGATGCACGCACTCAAAACTTTCCTTAGCATGGAGAAAATCGATACCTGTGCAGTAACAGAAACCTGGTTCAAGGCTCCAGAGAGCACCCCAGAACTACCAGGTTATACCCCATACCATGCTTTTCGGCCCCAAAACTTGGACCGTACCACAAAAGGAGAGGGAGTATCAATATTCGTCAAAAATACCCACACCTCCAGGTTGGTGGCACAGCACGAAGCATCAGAGACTATCCATGTGCAACTAACAGTGGGTAAAACTGCCTTTTATAGCCTGCTACAGACCACCCTCCCAAACCCAGGAACCCCACTCCGCCTTCCTGAAAACACTGGAAAATATGAAGGTCTCTCCAAACACCATTATATTGGGCGACTTCAACTACCCAAACATAGAGTGGGAGCATTACTCTAGCTCCAACACCCTAGCCCAAAGGTTCCTAGAATTTATAAACTCAAATGCTATGGAACAACTTGTTACCACTCCCACAAGAGGGGAAAACATACTGGACCTGATCATCACCAACATGGAGACTCTATGCTCCAGACCAGAAGTGTATCCCTCACTGGTAAGATCAGACCATAAACTAATCTCACTGGATATTCACATCCCGACTCCACCCCTTGCCCTGAAAACCACAGTGAAAAACTTCTCTAAAGCAAATTTCACACTCCTCAAAACCGAGGTGGAATCCTTCAAAGCCCCCAGGCCTGTGGAAAATATGGCCCAGATCGCAGAATCCTTTATAAACGCATTCTATGAACACCTTCAGGAATGCATGAATCATGCAATCCCAAATAAAACCAAGACCCAATCCTCCAAAGGCAGACATCCTGTCTGGTGGACCCCAGCCATAAACAAACTATACAATAGAAGGAGGAAGCTACTACATGATAGAGCAAAATCCCAAAAAGGGAAGGCATCTCTGATCAGTATTAGCAAAAAACTATGGGTACTCATAAAATCGTCTAAGGCCAGCTTCGAGAGAAAAATTGCACAGGACACTAAGGATAATCACAAGGCTTTCTTTAGTTATGTTAGGAACCATGGTGGGAATTCCCAGATATGCTCAGAATTAGTCCAAAATGGCAAAAAATACACCGAACCCACAGACATTGCCAACATCCTAGCTGACAGGTTCAGCGCAAACTTCTCCCCCCCCTCCCCACCAAAAGGGCAAATATTTATCCCAGCAGAGTGCTGCCCCCCTGATATCTCAGATGCTCAGGTAAGAGCTGCCCTCTCCAAAGCAAAAAACACAGCATCAATGGGACCAGACGGTGTCCCGGGCTGCATCCTACATGAACTCCAAGAAGAGCTAAAGCCAAACATAAAACTACTGTTCAATCTTAGCCTTACTACAGGATATGTACCCAAAGAGTGGCATACAGCAACAGTGGTCCCTCTCCACAAAGGTGGTGCCTCAATGGATCCTGGAAACTATCGCTCCATAAGCCTGACTAGCTTAGTCTGCAAAGCTATGGAAAGGATCATCATGGACCTCATAAATAAAGATATTGGGGACCTACAGGCACTGGATCCTAACCAGTTCGGCTTTGTTAAGGGCAGATCCTGCCTCTTAAACCTGGTTGATTTCTTTGAAACAGCCACCAAGGCCATTAACGAGGGGAAGGTGGTCCACACAGCCTACCTGGACCTTGCAAAAGCCTTCGATACAATACCCCACTCGGGCATTATAGATAAGCTCACCAGCTTAAATATAAACCCATATGTTACTAGATGGGTTGCAAACTGGCTCAAGGACAGAACCCACATGGTTAGAATTGCTGGAGCCATGTCAGACTCCAAACCAGTTACAAGTGGCATCCCACAAGGCTCAGTCCTGGGACCTCTCTTGTTCGGTATATATTTCTCAGAGGCACAGGCCAACACAGAAGGACTGTGGCTGACTAAGTTTGCAGATGACTGCAAACTGGGCACCATAATCGACTCTCCAGCCGACACAAGCATCCTCCAAAAGGGCCTCATAGAAACAGACAACTGGTGCCAGGGCCATGGCCTCAAGCTAAACGCCAAAAAGTGTATAGTCATCCCCTTTGGCAAAAACAAAGTGCCCATAAATTACCAGATAGGTGGTAATCCATTAAGTACAGAAGAAGTAATTAGGGACCTGGGGACCCAAGTTGATAGCAATCTCTCATTTGACAACCACGTGGCCAAAGTGGTTAGAAAAACATTTTATATAGCCCACCTAATCATGAAAGGATTCACATCTAGATCAGGGAGGTCATCGTGCCTCTTTACTCATCCCTCATCAGGCCCATAATTGAGTACAATGCTCCTTTCAGGATGTACCTTACCAGACACCTGCAGCAACTGGAAAGACCCTAAAAGTACCTCAC
This sequence comes from Protopterus annectens, assembly GCF_019279795.1. NCBI lineage: Eukaryota > Metazoa > Chordata > Ceratodontiformes > Protopteridae > Protopterus > Protopterus annectens. Next base: position 889,676,545 of record NC_056735.1, read on the forward strand.
CAAGAGGATCACAGGGCTCAGACAGATGCCATATGCTGCCCGGTTAAAGAAACTCCAGCTCTACTCAGTGGCATACCGCCTGCTCAGAGGCGATCTGTGCCTGACGTATAAAGCCATGTCCAACCTGGAATTAATGGACATGCTGCACCTCAGAAAATCCAAATCCCATCGAGCTACGTGCTCGAGAGACTTGAACCTCAGCACTGAAATAAATAGGACATGCTGGAGGGACAGATTCATAACCCAGAGGCTCCCCTCACTCTGGAATAAAATCCCAGTCCAGGTTAGGCAGAGTCCCTCATTGACTCTCTTCAAGAAGAACCTTGATGAGTGTATGGGAGATCGTAGGTTTACCCCGGGTATCACTTCTGTGTCACTGTTAGACAGAGGCACAGTATACTAACCTCGAAAAAGGGCATAGCAAAATTAATTTAAAATGGGTGGCGAAAGCCAAACACACTCTGGCTAGGCTTATAAATGCCCTAGGGCAGATAGCCTAGTATGAACTTTTGAACCTATGAACCTATGATACAAATCTGTCATATAGGACTCACCACTGTCTTGTCTTAAAATAACTGTAGCGGTTAGAATTTTCACCATACTTAATCTACACCCAGCTAATCACAGCTCACAATTTTATGAGTAACTCTTAAAAATACTGCTCCCTGTAAAAACATCCTTTGGCAGTATTACCTGTGCAGACAGTTATGCTCCAGTGAAAAACTTCTGGCCATGACAAAGTCAACAGTACTGCAGGAAATGCTCTCTGTTACAGTTATGTCACCAAACTTTGGAATAAGATACAAGTTGCACTAAAGCAAATTAAATAAATTAAGAGACTTTAAACCCAAATTAAAACAAAACCTGACTGACTCTTGACAATGCTCAAGAACTTCACAAGGATAATGTGGAACCTCAAAGCCACTACTATGTCTGAAAGGGATACACTAGACAATCTTGACGTATTGAAATGTCGAAATTCATTACATCGAGACCGAATAGTGGAAAGTGCAGTCAACCGAAGCTACACTATGCCGAATCCGCAAATGTCAAATCCGCCGCTATTGTGATGTCGCGTTCGTGACATGTGGTGCAGTTTGTGGATTTATCTGGGTTTCAGGTAAGTGTTGTGTGTTTGAGGATAATGGGTAGAGATTTTAGTGTGTGTGGTGTTGTTTTTTGTGTGTTTAGTGCGACCTCGGAGTTAGAATATATAAGTAGGGGGGTGTGGGGGGGGCACAGGGTTAAGTGTGTTTATGTGTGTTGTTATGTTTGTTTAGTTAGGTAGGTGTATGTGTGTGTGTGATTATGTCCTGGTTTGTGTGTGTGTGTGAATGGTCGCGATTGTAGTGTCTGTGATTGTGGGTTTTCGTGTATGTGGTTTGTTGACTATTCAGTCTCGAAATATTGAAATTCGACATTTCAGTATTTCGAGATCTTATACTGAATCCGTCTGAACGACACCTGATTTATAGATACCTCAAGCACAAACCACATGTCACTGGCACAGCTGTGTTATCTCACATCTGTTTCTTCATAAATGTCTGTTTCTCCAATTTCCCTATATTCCTACTTTTTATTCTCATGTCCCCCCACTACCCCGTCCCACTTCCTCATTATTTCCTTCTATTTCTCCCTACTCTACTTTCTTTTCTTCCATCTGTAACAAAAATTTGCACTATTTTAATGCTGAGTGAACTGCATACTGTAGTCAAAGATCTTTATATTATATTTTCTTAAAATTTTGTGTATTAGAAAATTACTTTACTCTTCTTGATGTAGTACTTCATTAGAACTCTACATTTCAGACCATTATTTTATGTTGTTTCTATTTTTATTGTAGCATTTTCCTTTGGACTGTGAGTATTAGAAAATAACTGCATGTGTTTTTATTCTCATTGCTTGGAGATTTTCTTTCTAGGCTTCTGATGAAAATAGATTTTCCTGCTAAATTAGAATCCTGGTCAACAAAATAAAATGAATAAATAAACAGAAATAAACAGCAAATCACCAGTTGGTGTGATTTTAGCATCATCTACTTTTTAAGGAGTAATAGAACACGTATTCCACAAACTGAATATAGTTGTATATTCAAATCATTTGCATATTCTAGGAATGATAGAAGGTGATCATCTCAGTATGTTACATAAAATCCTATAGAGAATGCAAGGCTGTGGCATTAATTAAAATTAAAATGTGAGTTCAGCAAGTCTCAAATAGAACATTTGAAACATATACTGGATGGTAAGGGGGTACCAACTTCTGCAGAGAAAGTAAAGGCCATTCATGGCCTGACCGCACTTATGTGAAAACTTACAGAAATGTCTTTCTATGACTAAATATTATGGAATGCTTATGGGGTACCAACTTCTGCAGAGAAAGTAAAGGCCATTCATGGCCTGACCCCACTTATGTAAAAACTTACAGAAATGTCTTTCTATGACTAAATATTATGGAATGTTTATGGCAACCACACCCCAACACAAAACTTCTGTGAAAGACATCAAGGTATTTCAAAAATTAATTTCTGTAGAAATCTCATGTATAACCAAAGCAAAATGTTAGCGCAGCTGTAAAGATTAGAAAAAGAAAATGCACCTTATTAATAACAATTCCATGAATAAAATGCTTTGGGCCTAGCTATTCTAGAACATTATACACAATCCTATAAAATCACTGAGCACACTGCTGCTTGATTGCAGTTCTGACATTAGCATGATAACCACTTTCAGGGGCAGTGACAAGCAACACTTTGAGCAGTTCCCTTGGCATGATGTGCCTGAGAGTCAAGGGCACATCAAGGGCACACCGATCCTGGTCCCTGGTACCCAGTTATGGGGAATGATAATTATAAAGGCTTCATCCTCCATTGTCATGTCTGTGGTCCTGGGTGGGATCCTATGAAATGACTTCTACTGTATGCAGCAATGTCAGTGCTGGGGGCAGGCCTGTGTGTGCATTGTAGTCACAGGTTTTCTGCACCATGGCTGACATAGCTGCTGGTAATTTTTTTCTGCTTTTTTCTGCTATTGCAAAAAAGGGAATAATGGAGTTGCAATTGCTACCTAATTGTATGTATGTTGTTTGGGGCCCTGTTTTGTCCCAATGAACCAACCCAAATACTGTTGGAGTAGTATTTGTGCACTGCACACCTACAATGGCAGCAAGAAGGATTCAGAGATACTCTCTGATGTCATTAGCCATGACTATAAAATAGAATATTGCCTCATAAAGTCACAGAAATGCAAATACAGTCTCAAGAATTCCATTACCTGAAATTTCAAATACAACAGAAGAAGAAATCATGAGAATTCCTGGCAATTCTTTTTAAAGGAAAAGAATAATACACATGTAACTTGAGGCACAAAACTAACTTTTTAGGAGGGCTGGGATACAGCTGCAAAAGTATATGAGAACCAGAACACATTCTATAATATTTTAACTTAAAATGGATACATTTATTTATGGCCAGGCTATTCATAAACACAGTCAGAGTTACATAAATACATTCCCTGCAAAAAGTTTAGTGTGATGCCAATCAGTACTATGATTCATAGAGATAATTAGGTTCATAGGTGTTTACTAGGCTAACCACCATAAGGGCATTTTTAAGTCTAGCCATGCATCCCAAATCTCTGACAAGTTCTGGTACCCGTGATAAGTGTAAGCAGGGGCTTGGGAGGTGAAACATTTACAAACAGGGGCTTGGGAGATGAACAATTTACAGGCTGCCAGTGTCCATTAGAGACATAGGTGCCAAACTAGGGATGAATTTCCTGTTCTGCATCCAATTGTCCAAGCTATACTTGAATAGGGTTAGGAATGTACTATGCTTCACATGGCTGGAGAGCCAGTTCCAGAGAAGGGGTAGTCTCTGGGATACATAGTTGCCTCTCTAGCAGGTCCTATTTATATTACAGGCAAGTTTTAAGTCTTTAGAGCAGGTAATTCTAGTGTTCATTTTGCCGATATGCAGCAGCTGCAGCAGAGTGGGTCTGATAATGCCTCGTATGCAAGGTCTTCTGTCCCCAGGCTGTAGGAGACAGAATACAGGGATAGAGCCTTGAGGTGGTCTACATAAAACATGTTACTTATGGCCTGTATTCTTTTAGTAAGGAACCTCTGTGGATGTTCCAGTTGTTGGATATGACTGGTTAGGGGGTCTATGTTCGGCTGCCAATTAAAAAAAATCTCGAAAGGCTAAATATCTTACCTAAAACATTGGAATGGAAAATTATTGAACCACCACTTCTTCGAAAATGAAATTCATTGAATGGCCATAGTTGACCAACATTGCAAACACAACCAACAAAGGCAGCCCCCTACACCCCCCTAACTATATATGCCAACTCCGAGATCACACTACAGTGGGGAATAGGACAAATTTAAAAGGTTTCCCTTTACTTACCTTATGCATCATGTCAATTCCTGGTTGTTGGCCAACTATGGCCATTTGATGAATTTCATTCTTGAAGAAGTAGTGGTTCAATAATTTTCTGTTCTGATGTTTTAAGTGCGATATTTAGCCATTCGACATTTTTTTATTATTCGGTAGCCAAATATAGACTCCTGGTTAGGTACATACAAAAGGGAGCATTGTACTCAATGATAGGTCTTATGAATGCCAAATATAGTGGAGCAATAACTTCCTTGGACCTAGATGCCATACTTTTGTTTATAAGGTGAACAACATAGAATGATTTCCTCACTATTGTAGACACATAATGGTCAAAGGTGAGATTACTACCTATGTGTGTCCTCAATTCCCTGACTACTGGGTCAGTTCTTAGGGGTGTGCTGTCAATATAATAGCTACCAGGGATGGACAACTTCCTGAAGGATACTATTATGCATTTCTTGGCATTTAGGTTTAGACCATGGCTCTGGCACCAGTTGTTTGTCTGTGTTAGCCTCTTCTGGAGAACATTTGTGTCAGTGGGTGATTCAGTGACAGCTCCTAATTTGCATTCATCTGCAAATTTAGTCAAACAGAGGCCATTGACGTTGGTCTTGACTTCAGAAAAGTAAATGCCAAAAGAGGGACTCAACTTGTGATTGGTCTCTTTGTAGAGGTGGACCCCCCCCCCCCAATTCTAACTTCCTGGGTCCTATCTGTGAGACAGCTGGCATTTCACCGGGTTACATATGGATTTGTACCTAACCTCTTAACTTTGACAACAATGCCAGAGTGGGAGGGTTTGTCAAATGCCTTGACCAGGTCAAGGTAGGCAGTGTGAACCATTTTGCCCTCACCCATTGTTTTGGTGACCTTCTCAAAGAGGTCAACCAAGGTGAGTAGGCATGACCTACCCTTGATGAAACCAAATTGGGTTGGGTCCAGTGGCTGGAGGTTTTCTATGTCATTACTGATCATTTTCATGATAATTTTTCCATAGCTTGGCATATGAGACTAGGGAGACTAGGGAGACATATGGATCTGTAGGTTCTAGGGTCTGTAGATGACCCACCTTTATGCAGAAGGATAACTGCTTCTATTCTCTATTCATGAGGCACAAAGTCTGTTTGGAAGCTACAGTTAAATAGCAATTTCTGAGGGCCTGATAGAGCATATTTGATGCTATTTAGAAGGCATGCTTGGATATTGTCTGGGCCCATTGATGCAGTGTTCTTGGCCTTAGAGAAAGCATAAGGACCTGTTCCCTAGTGAAAGCAAGGGAAGTTATATTTGATGGTATTTCCTGAGGGAAGGTTGATGGAAAGAGAGGAGAAAAGTTGGGTCAGAATTTGTCAACCAGTAGCTTTGCTATATCCTCTGGCTCAGTATAGATGGCTCCATTTACAATGAGCTCTGCACACAGTTGTATATTGCCTTTGAGGTTGCAGACATAGTTAAATAATGCCTTGGGGTTGTCCTTGGTCTGGGAGGCCAAATTTATCTTAAATATGGCTTTTGTAGAGTTTATTTGTCTTCTGAATTGTTTGTTTAGTTTTATGAGAGTGCTTTTATCTTGCTAAGTGTTGCACCTCCTAATTTTTGCCATGATTTTCTTCCTTCTGTTATACAGCCAACTGATGTTGTGATTCCACCAGGGGTAATTTTTTTTTAGTTAGTTCTGTACTTCATCCTGGTGGGTGCAGCTGCCTCTATGCAGCTTTAACATACTTGTATATGATTTCTGTGAATAGTTCAGCATAGGCAACAATGTTTTTATGGTTTATGGGGGCTTAAAATTTTGCCAGGTTATCATTTAATAGTAATAAGTTAGCCTTAGAGTCGTTCTTGAATATTCCACAGTTAGCTGGGGTTCCAGGTCTCATTTTTATTTCAAAGGAGACCATTTTGTGATCTGAACTTACCAGAGAAGATATTATACTGGGGATTTGCAACATTCTCCCGTATTAGTGAGGACTAGATTCAGTATGGTAGCATGTCTTTTTGCTGTATTGATAGTTTGTCTAGGGAGTTTGTGTTTACAAACTCCAGGAATCTCTGTGCCTGTATGTTTGATGTTAATGTCAGATGGCATACAGATGGTGTTGCCACCTTTTCAGATGCCCAAACTGGTGTATTCTTTTATGGAAATGTGAGTTAATTTCAGGACAAACTATACACACAACCAGAGCAAATGACTGGACTTCACTTTATTTCCAAAATAAAAGCACAGTTTTGTAGAATTTGAGCTGTTTCCATTATTTATTGTAAGATTAAGGTGTTTCAGATTCAAAAGTATCATTTTGCGAAACTATAATTTGAAACAGGAAATATGTTTGCGCTAAACTCTATATTTGCTATTTTTCATGTTTTGTTTCCCCACAGGCGACAGGACACAGCTGCTCAAATAGGGACTGTCCTGTACAAACATAGACAGGTGGCAACCCTAGATCTCTGACTGATGTAGTCATGTATGTGCTCTTGTATTGCATACTGATTCACTGTGTAGCATTTTACAAATTCTAAACAGAGAACGGCATGTCATTGATAAATCTTATTATGCAGCTATTCCCCATTGCACCGTGCCCAGCCATCACGCTACATGGAAATTCATACATTTTTAGTCATTTCACATACTAGTAGTGTTAAGGTCATTACCATATATGGTACTAAATGGATGTATTGACATGTGAGCTCCCACTGATGGCAGCTCAATAGCGTCACTGTGTGAGCACATGGATAGCGAGATTGTGGTAAGAAGTTTGCCTGCACCATAGACAACTCTGTTACCAGTAGGATATTTCCTACTGTACAAAAAAGTTTATTTTTCTTGAAAAAAAAATCAGCAGTGGAGTGGGATTCATGCAATCAGATATACGGCAACTGTAGATGTGTGTTTGTAGTCCTGTAACTAACACAGTTGGTACCAGCCATTATGCAGTTCATTTAGTGCATCTCATTCATGTATGATCTTTGGGGAGTAAGTTGTATTTACACTGAGAACTGTGGATATGCAATGGGGTAAGGCCACATACCCAGTGTTTTAGCCAAGTGTAACTGTCTTTACAGATCATAAACAGTTTTGGTTCTCTCTTCTAGTTCATACTAGCCCTATTCTATGACTCATAATGTTTACAAATCCTGCCCTGAGAACAATGAATCGATAGAACGTGCATACCATTTTTTTCTTTGATGTTATTAAAATGAAAGCCCTCGGTGACTGTATGGTTAACAAAGCGAGATGAGGAAAATGAAAATTTGTATAAAGCTTGGCTGCCATGAAGTACTTTATGTAATAGAAAATGTTCAGGCACCATGAAGTACTGTACGTAACAGAAAATGTTCAGGCACCATGAAGTACTGTATGTAACAGAAAATGTTCAGGCACCATGAAGTACTGTATGTAACAGAAAATGTTCAGGCACCATGAAGTACTGTATGTAACAGAAAATGTTCAGGCACCATGAAGTACTGTATGTAACAGAAAATGTTCAGGCACTCTTGGGAATTTCCAGGTGCATGTAGGAAAAGTTTATTTAATGGTTTTGCAAGAATATTTATGCATAATGAGTTCATGGTTATAGCAACTGCAGATCTGAAATGGCTAGAAGTATTTGCATGACTGAAATTATTTCTCAGTCAACAACTTGTTACTTAGAAATGCTATTTTCTGGTTATTGCTAACTTGAGATATCACTACTCACAGTGGTACAAAAATTAAAAAAAAATTGTTTTATTAATAAAATGGAGTAATTATTACGACTAGTGTAACTGAGAATTCACCAACCAAGAGTTTACCTGAAGAAAGCATATAAACACTCAAGTCTGGAATACAGAGACTGTAAAATACCATGATAGAAATCGAAGATAACATTTTAAAATTATCTATCACAATTCAGAATAAATTCATATGCATAACAGCATAACAGCATCTGTAGAACTGTTCTTGAACAAGCATAAAGGAACCATACTAGACCTGATGAAACCAAGCGTGCTTGGAAACATCCAGACGAAAAGAGTACATGCAAAAATTCCAGCATGTCAAAATAGTACTAATGAGGGAGAGAATTAAAATTCTTATGTGTTAGACAGTGTGTGCACTCTTATTCAAATGTGGAGAATGCTTCAGTTTTCTGTCCTGACTTTATCCAAGCATCTGCATAACGGATTGCTGTGCAAACAAGGTGCTATCGTAAGAAAGCTTTGATAACCAAGAATACTTGCCTAAACTTAAAAATCACAGAAGAATAAAAGAAAAGCCCTCACTGACCTATTAACTATGGTAGAAGTGAGGCGAGTGTCTCTGTGCCCAAAGAAAACTAAGCTTTCTCTAAGCTAACCAGATTTTGCAAAGGCAGGACATTCATCTGTGCAACTGGCAATGCAAGACTGGAAACAGACTTAGATTGCTGGTGGAACTGCCCAGAGGATAGGCTAGTGAGTCTGTTAGAATATACTGATGACTGTATGACCGCCGATGGAGTGGAGAAGCCTCAAGAGTAACATCAGGTTATCACAGGGAGGTGTCAATAACATTTTGATATCATTAGACTAACCTCTTCCACAGCTAGGGCAAATGACTAACTGCTGCAAGAGTGATGTCTCTCACACTGCACACTCACTGGCCCCAGTTGTTGCCACTGAGTTAGACTGTCTGAGGAGTTGGCAGCCCACCCAGTGGAGGATCATGTCCCTGCTACATAGTAGGATTAATCTGTGGATACAGTGATAAGTGAGCAGTGAAGCCATGGAGAAAAAGCCTGAGGCTGCAAGCAGTCTGAGGGGAAGTACATATAAAAAGAACTATGTTGCTTCACTCTGTTGGTCATTGAAAAGCCATTTTACCACAATAATGAAACTATTATTTTTGATCAGAACATACACAGATACCACATTATAGAATAAACATTCCTGAAAAGCCTAGATATTTCTATAATTTTGAACACCTCTTGCTCTGGTAATAGTTTTTGCAACATACACGACTATCTACTGGTGAACACAAGGTGCAGTAGAAGAGTGGGACTGGAAGTCAATGTTGTTTCTCAGTGAGGATGTTGGAATGCACAAACCCATACATACTGGCATCATTTAAAAGATAATTGTGAACTGTTAGCCATGAGTACCCCTGTAGGGATAGCACATGAGTAAGGTATAAGCTCCTTGTCCTAGCTTACTTGTCTGCCATCCCTAATCATGCCACTACCACTGACCCCAAGATTCCATACTACCTTACCTAAAAACGCTTCCCTAAAAGTACAAATACACAAGACACTCAGCACACACTTCGCATACTGCACCACCCAACACAATATGTATCCCATTACTCCATTTTCTCACACATTCTTCCTCTTCTTTTTCAATATCTATTTCTATCTATATCTATATCTGTATCTGCACTTTCATGAACTCTAGTCAATATTCATGGCTCTCGCCTTCATTGAGGTTTCCAGAATGGCCTTCCTCACACCAGCATGTTATCCCCATGCCTCTTATGAAGGGGGATGAGGAGGCATAGTCTCATGATTCCTCCCTTTCCCCACCAGCTCTTACTGAGGCTTGAGCCACTAACTGAAAACATGCTGCCTGGTCATAGTAAAGATGTTATCCATCTGCACCAATGGAATTCACATGCTTTTGGAGTCAAAAAGGATCAGAAGACATTGGCCCCACATGAGTCCTTCCTTGAAAGTCTGATACAGTGCATAATAATATGATGAAATTAGTGTCATATAGTGATGAAAAGCAAAATCTGGCAAACAATATATATGAATCTAAAGTATTCTGAGATACTTAAGTATATGGAAGTGCCTCTAGATGGGGAAATAGGGTTGCTGCCTGATGCCAAGGTATATTTACATATTTATGTCAGACTAGTTGTGCTGTATCACATTTTAGGTCTCTATTCAATATGTACATGGTTGTAGTAGTTCTACCATGTATTTGTTTGAAGTTGAAAACTTGCATGGATGATAATAACTTTTTATTATGATACTGCCAGCATTTGTGTAGCTTCCCCTGGAAAACACTCTATGTAATTGGTAGCACTTCCTCTGTAATGACTGTTGTGGTTACCTTTTTGTGCACACTGAGGCATATTTTTTCACATACATATGCTGTCCTTACTTATGTCGCATGTTTAGAATAGAAAGTTGTTATCTGTCCACAACTCCTTATAACAGTATGCTGTATACCCACCCCATCCACAAGTAGTTGCTTATCTATATGGCTGCAAGTTCAATTAAAAAAGGGTTTCTTTTTGTCCATATACATATTGTATTTCTCGCTTTCTCACACACTCTCTCTTCTCTTTCAATATAAGTCTCTATCTAGAAATATCTATTTATGTATATGGATTTGTATTATTTTATTGAGTTTTCAAAAACTCGAAATTCATATGGTTAAGGCCATATGATCAGGTTTATGAAACCTTCAAACTGAACTAGAGAACAAATCTATGTTTTTACATGTGGGGGTCTGTGCTCCCCCATACCATGCATTTTAGATATACCAACTCTGAGATCGCACTACAGTGAGGAAAAAGGGTCAATTTCCCATTGAAGCACTTCTTTGTAGATCACAGTACAGTGGGGATCAGGGAATTTACCTTTTTCTCACTCTAGTGCAATCTTGGAGTGGATATATATAATTTACAGGGTCCCCATGGGGGTGCAGAGGGGTTTATCCCACTGCAAAAATAGATTTGGTTTGTTTTACTTTTATGCTTTTGGAAACTCATCTCATTCAGCATCTCTACCATATGAATTTCGAGTTTCTTAAAACTCAATGAAATAATATAAAGCCATATATATATATATATATATATATATATATATATATATACACACACACACACACACACACACACACACACACACACACACACACACACACACACACACACACAAACATATAAATGTATGCGCATGTCTGTGTATTTATGTATATAAAGTCATAATGTAAGCAAAGCCAACATAGACTGCATTAGTGCATTATCTGAAAATCTAGTCAATGCTGCAGTTAACGTACATTTTATACATGAACTGTTTGTTACATTGCTCAATTAATTAGTCCAAAACAGTACACAGCACCTTCAATTAATCTAAAATGTCAAAGTAGTATACTGTAAGATTTTTCAGAATCTAACTCTTTCTATTAGCATTCCACAACAATGTAAAAGTTTTATGATACAGCTAACCCAACTCAACAGTTTCAGAACTGGGTTTAGGCTTTGCGATTCTTTTTAAATTTAGGAACTATAGAGACCTACTCTTTAAACTGGGAACTGTGCAAGTGCTTGGGATAGTTTGTTTTCCAAACATAAATTGTTTTGGGATCTGATCTCAGATGCCCAACAGAACAAAGTGATAAATATAGGAAAATATGTAATGCTAATAATAATAATTAAAATAAGAAAGAATATGAAATAAAGAAATGTATAGCTGTAAGGCCTGTAACATGATTAATATAATGCACCGTATGAGAGCTTAGAATTGAATAACTCAAAAAACAGCTGCAAAACCTGGGAGAGTAGTTGGACTGCTTACACACACACACACACACACACACACACACACACACACACACACACACACACACACACACTTTATATATGAGTGTATTATGACACATTTTGTGCTGAAATACTGATACACATTATATCAGTTTTTGTATGGCAAAAAATGACAAACAAATGTCTGAAACTGTACAGACTGAAAAAGGAAAACAAATGCTTTCCTTTATGACAGACCAAAAAAAAATTCCCAAAACTTAACAATACTTTCAGACATACATTGTCTGCAGAGTGTTATTGTTGGAGAAACATTGTTTGCTAAGGTAATATGTGCGGTTGCAGTTTTAAAATTAGCAAACATGATGCACTCACAGCAAGAAATCTGGACAAAACCATAATTAATGGGGGGACAAATGCCCAAAAACAGGAAAGATTTTTAATATTGTTCTTATATGTAGCCTTAGAAACTTGCTAGAAGAACAGGTTTTGCATTATCATGGATTTTATGAAGGATATGAATTCTTAAATGCAAATGTATATCATGTAGGAAATCTTACCTCTAATAGCAAAACGTTGGTGTCTCTGGAAGTTTCAGCATTGCAGAAGAAATGTCGTTACTTTAACCACAAGCACAAACAACACTCTAAAGGAACAGTCAGTGTTTCTATATTTGAAATCTCTTGCAATAAACAACAAGAGATTTTGATAAGCCTAGACATGCATACATAATATATTAAAACTCTCAAGTACTGCAAGTTCCAATAATGTCAATATGAGTGCAGTCAAGAAACATATATGTGTTAAGGGCAGAGTGAGCCGTTGTGAAGTAAATGCAATAGTAAGAGAAATATTACATGTCGGGGTTGAGGTCTCTACCTGTATTCCATAACAGATTTGCATATTTAGAAGTAAAATCAGTAAAAATAAATGCCATTTTCATAATTAAAAGTCATTATATCATGTTTAGGGGTACATGTTATTATTTGAATGAAGAGACATCCATCCATCCTCAACCCTTTTTTCCCATTTTTTTCTGTGCATGGGGTCAGGGTATCACTTCAATGGTGACAATCATCTCGAGCGAAGGTTTACACTGCTGGGTGGCTAGCACTGCCATGGTTAAATGAAGACCAATTTATAAAAAAATAAATATCAATGAGATAGTTGCTACTTAAGGAAAATAAATAAAAGATTTAGCAGGGTATCACAATTCACAGTAGTTGTGTCATAATGCCAAGCCAGAAGAGAAACACTGATTTGGATAAAATATTTGAAAACACGTTCATGATGAGCAAAAAGCATGGTTGTTTATAAAACATGCATAATCAACTTTAATGCCTGGTGTTAATTTGAGATACAAAAGGATATAATCCTATGGTGAGAGAAAAACTAAGACTGATACTATAAGGTCATTACGTTTAGGGATGGCATTCAATAATTCCGCACTCAAAAGGTACAAATGATTATATCACTCTTTCTCTGTCTCTGCCTCTCTCTGTCTCTCTCTCTGTCTCTCTCTCTCTGTTTCCTCTCAGTTCAATTTTTGGACATGGCCAGTATTTGAAATTATTGACTTATCGACAGCTTCTTTTTTAGTAAAGGTTATTGAGAACGATCTACCCATACAATCAGAAGACTAGTCATCAGTATGTGGCCTCTTCATTTCTTTTTTTAACATCTGTACTATTCTAGAAGGTTGAACATAGCATAGCAGACGGCTTTCTTCTAAATGTTTTACATAATTTTTGGATATGTAAAAAAGTCATCTCTGCATTCATTGTCCTATACAAAAATACAAGGCAGTATACAATGGAGATGAACTAATAAAATTAATTTCAAATTTCATAAGTAACAGTGCTCAGATTTAAAACAGTCAAAAATACTGCTTCACAAATTTATGTTTCATAAGCTAAGTCCATAAATTAGTTTTCAAAATTCTTCTTGAAATTGGTCAAGTTTTCTTATTTACTAATATGCACCAGCAGTTTGTTCCATACAATACATGTCCTTATCACTAAGAAATATCTAATTTTGCTATTTAATATTCATATAGCGAATTTTAAGTCATTATTTCTTAATTCATGTCTACTTTTAATGTTTGCAATATCCATATCAAATGATGTTTAAAGATAACTGTAAAAAAAAACGTACATGTAAATATCATTTTAACCCCATATGTATCGATATCCTAAAGAAAATAAATTCAAAAACTTGCATCATTCATAAGATATCATAGATGTCATGCTCAAAGAATGCATTATTTTCTTAGTAAAGGTATATTGCACTGATTCAGTTTTTCTTATCTTTTATTATAAATATAAATCATATCAAACTTCAATATTGGTCAAATATGCATTTTGAATAATGAAGTAATACATAAAGCATCCTTTGTGGCCAGACTTTTGATCATTATTTCCAATTGTTTCCTAGCTTGGATTACACATAAATCAATATGTTAAAGGAAAAATTGTCAGTCATAGTAATATCCAAGTCATTATAACACTTATCATCTTGTAATTGAGTAGATAGTCATATAATTGGTTTTGTAATTGTTGGTGTCTTAAAATACATGACAGCAAATGTATCCAGTCTGCAGATCAGGCTAAAGGAATTGGTCAGTAGGGATATTTCACCATATAAAAATAATTCATGTAAAATCAGTATCAGTTGCTATAAAGCCTAATTTGCTATCATCCATGTATTTACTTAACCAACATAGTTCACATTTAGTAATTGTAGAGAACACTGTATTAAATAAAGCTGGACCCAGTACAGGGACCTGGGGGAAGTCAAAGGTCACTAATAAATATTTGAACGATCTTCCACTTATTATTGCAGCTTGTTTCTGTCCCACCAGCCAAGATATTATCCACCAGATTATATAACATTTGATCATTATGTGATGTAGTACTATGAAAATTGGTGTAAACTACACTGTATCAAAGACCATGGCAAGATCTAAATATATTACGCCAGTGGACAAATTAAGATCTAATGCGACAGTGACCTGATTTTAAAATTCTTCTCAATTTGTTAGTGTAGGTCCTCCACTCATAAAACCATGTTGGTTAATGTCCATAAGGGCCATTAGATGATTATAATTTATGAAATATAATATACACCTCTGAAAGCACTTGCCCAAAATGGACATTAGAGTGATGGACCAGTAATTCTTGTTATTATTACACCTACGTTTTTTTAAGGATCAGAGGATTATGAGAGATTTTTTTCTCACTGATGTAGTTTCAGTGCCATAACACAAAAGTTTATTAAATATCCCATATAAAAGTGGGGTGATAACGTTTTTATCATGATATAAATCTATAACATTCTGATATTAACCCCAAAAACTACCCTATTTAGACCCCTCTTCAAACTCAATTCTTAATCCTAAACAGCCAACCGTATTATAGGACTAGACAACATGGATATGCAGTTTCCAAATGCATCTTTGGCCAGCTTGGTAGATCTGGACATCCTAAGGTAATTTAGCAATTGCCTCATGTTCTCAGATAACCAGTTAATCATTACAGAAAATAACATGGTATGAGAGAGATATAAATACACAACTTCCTTGTAGGCAAAACTCTTGCATACAAATGAGGTTGTCAGGAATACCCACACTACATCCCTCACACATACCATTTGCCACACACACAGATTGTTTTATGCTGAGGTGCTTAAAAGAAATATTCCCTAATCTCAAAGACCTCCAAAGCCACCTACAGGCAACACTGCTCCTCAGTAATCACTAAAACAAATACCAAAATCAACACCAAATGTCTCACATAAGCCTACAGTTAATGGTCACCCAAGTACAAAGTCTGTAAGGAAAGCATACACTTTACCTAATACTCTTGTTACTGGGGACTCCATTCTGTATCACACAGATGCCCCATTCACCAGGATGGACAAGGAGAAAATAACAGTTAGTTGCTTATCTGAAGCCAGGATCTGCAATATCACGCATGCACTCACGTTATTGCACCCCAGATACCAATATGATTGTGTGGGAGTAAATGACCTGAGCTATACCTCACTTGACAATACGAAACAGACATAATTGATCTCTCAGAATATGTGTCACAGACAGGTGTGAGGTTTGCATTGAGCAACAGTCTCCCTTCATCAAGGATGATGCCACAGTATGAACATAAAAACTGATTTTAATAATTGGCTGAGTTTCTGGTGTCTCTCCAGGTGGATCCAATATTTGTCAGCATGGGAGAACATGGCCAAAAGACCATTGCTTTGCCAAGGATGAGTTACGCCTGTCCCCCCCTTCAGGCTTTTAGATATTGGCTAAATCTTGATCCACCCCCTTAGAGCCTTTTTATGTAATACCAAAAAGGCAAAACTACCAACATAGCAAAAAAGTCTGCAAGCAGCCTTAAGCTGTGACTGCTTAATTCTTGGATTAAACAAAAACTTCACATCCTTCAAGCCCTCCTCATTCTGAGGAATGTAGACATCTGTGCTGTGACCAAGACTTTGGTTTAAAGCCAATGAAAGTAATTCAGATGTGCAAGGATAAAGTGGCCTCCACATATTTAGACCAACAACAGCACAGAGTGAGGCCAAAGGTAAGGGTGTTTTGATCTATGTTAGCAAAACACATACCTGCAGTTTGATAGGATAGGATGATACAATGGAGCTCATCCACATGCAAGTCACCATAGGTAAGGTCCCTCACCATATCATGCCTGCCTACAGGTCAAGATCTATGCCTCTAGAGTCTCATGACTCTTACTGAAACCTACTACACTTAAATCCAACCAAACACCTTATTCATGAGTGACTTTAACTACCCCTTTATAGACTGGGAAATGTAAACTGCCTCAGACTCACAGACACGATGCTTCCTGGACAAACACCCTGAAATAGATAGCGCATGCTCCAAACAAAGGATCAAACATACTGGATCTGGTACTCACCAACATGGTGATTATGATACTTGGGACCCAAATGGTTTGGGGTGTGTGGCTAGACTTGTAAGGGCCGTAATGGTCATTAGCCACTTACCAGTCTATGAACCAATTGTGGGAATTTTGTCTTGATCCATTGTTGATGCTGTATTTATTTTAAGGCTTGAGAAATAATATGTTCAATTATTACAGGACAAATTCCCTCCAGAGGGACTATCAATTCTTCAGAATTTGTTGTGATGTTCTTGAGCTAACTGAATTAAAGAATTTATTAAATTAATTTGCAATAAGTAAATACTGTGTAATTAAAAAAAGATATCCACCAACATTGCCCCTATATTTGATATGGATTTGTAAGAACTATTTATGTACTTGTAATATTTCTTTATATCATTAGAATTTGAAGCTAGTTTTTCTTCATAACTAGCCCATTGGAATCTTACGTTATTTTTCAAATCTCTACCAATTGTATATAATTTTCTTTTATTTCAATTACTTAGATATTTTTTATGGACCTGACATAACTTTTTTTTTTCTGTAAGTTTTAATTAATGCAACTTACTTCTGCAATTATTATTTTTAATGTTGCTATTTTATTAACTTTGATATGAGAATACCTTACAATATGTTATAACCGTATTTGGAATCACAGCAGTTAAATTCACTTGATGAATTAACTGATTTAATATTCCTGAGTAAACATTAATATTTTTTAATCCAAAATTAAATCTCTTTAACATTACAATTTTCATTATCCTGTGGTGGTGGTGCTGCGGTAGCGTTGTCGCCTCACAGTAAGATGCTGTCCGGTTCGAATCTCAGCTAAAGCGTCTTCTGCGTGGATGGGCTTACTTTCGTTGAAGGTTGTGCATCAGGCCTGGCAAGCCGGTATGTAAAAATCAACTGCCAATCATTAGTGGACCGGAGTTTCGCTGTGGCGACCCCTAACTGGGAAAAGCTGAAAGACACAACAACATTACAATTTTCATTGAGGACATCTCCAGTTTGTATTTATTGCCATATTCACATTTTGGAATTTGACATAGTGCTCTGTGATTCCACAGTTGTTTATGTGGATTGGGAAATCCCAGGAACCTTATATTAGCATCAGGCTTTGTGTAAATGCTTGTGGTAGCAAGCAGAACATAGCATAACTTGTTTTGGAATAGAAAATATAGCAACACAGAAGATGTCTTGGTGAAGGTATTCATTTATATTTAAGAATCATAGATCAAAATCAACTTGCTTTGATCTTTTGAATCTGCCATCATTAACAAGTTAATTAAAAACTGCAGAACTGTTACACTCAATAGCTCAATTCTCAGTCTGAGTCTGACTTTAATGGTATGCTTTGTAGAGCAAGTTCCAGAGCCAACTTCTCAAAAAGGCTTCCCTTTAACTCTTGCACACCACTGGGTTGTCATTCACAGAGTGCATGCTACCCTTGGGCTATATAAGCACATGCCAAACTATTAGGGTTCACTCTTTTATACATACTTCCACATTTTTGTATAAAACTTGTAAGGGATTACTTATACAGTTTTGGAACAGTGAGTGTTTGATGTAATTCTTAGTAAAATGTCTGAAACTTAACTTGAAAACACAGATGCATTCACAGAGCAACCATATTTCACAAGTATGTTCTCTTTATATTATATTTTATTGCTTGGAGAATTAGAAATGAAAAAAAATAGTGTTTTGTTACTATAATCCATGATTTCAGAAATGTCCTTGAAGAAAAATTCTCATTTAAAAGATATGCCCCCGGATTCATGAAGCTTGACGCAAGGCCGGTGTAAGGCTTGCGCCGGCCGTGCGGTGTATATATGGAGTAGTAGCACCATATGCATATTAATGAAGGCGTGCAGCCGCCACAGCCACGTGCATAGGAAACGTGCGTGAGTGCATGGGGCGTACCGAAGTTGCAGAGGGAGGCGTGTCAATGTCGGTTGTCGATGAGCAACCTAAACTGCTGAATAGTATAGTCCGCCTGCAGTAATACTCGCACCTATCAGTGTCCGTGGAGACTGAAACGTATACAAAGCATGCAAAATAGTCCCTGCGAACAGAAAATGAAGAAGCAAAAACAAATGCACGATAGGGAATAACAGGTCCCTACCCTTGAACAAATGACAGAAAAACTGCGTGCCCGTGGTCCAACGTAGTGTTTATAGTTATACCATGTGGAAGTGAAACATATCATATGCTAGGGCGCCACCAGGAGGCATGTCCAGCCCAATGGAGAGGGTCACCAGCTGACCCATAATGTGAGGGAGGGCACAGAGATGTGCAGATGTGTCCATAACAAAATACATGAGGAGAAATGTAGATATATGTAGTGACTGTATGTCCGAATCATATCCCACAAGGGATGTAATAGTCACATACAAAAGGTATGTCTGTATCCCACATAACAAATGTGATAGGGAATAGAATACACATGTAAACAAATCAGGAGCATAGAAACAGCTACAACAATAAGGACACATGTAGGCCGAAAGGAACAGTATGATCCGTACCATCGACTAAGAATACCACCTGTCCCACTTTGCGAGCGACAGTACCACTGCGGCCAGATGTGTCCTGACACAAGCATGTAAACATGGCAAATGTGCAGAGATCATAGGACATAATTATCCCTCAAACGTCATGTAATAGTGGCATTAAACAGTTGTTCTCCACACGTATATGACATAAATGTCATAACAAAAAGAATAAGCCACTGAAATGCTACAAGACTAAAGCTTAGATATAGGCAAGAGTTGTAAGTTCTATCTGCTGAACTGACCGTGGGTATGTGTCGGCGTGGAAAATGTGTTGTGTCCACCGCAAATGTTACATCGTGGCCAACTGAAAAGGTGGAAACAGTACCGTAGACTGTGGGGAGACATTGTCCACAACAGTAGGATATGTGGAAGGAATAGCATGGACATCGGAAAAAGTGCCATCCCCACCAATGAGCACAACAGGTCTGCAATTCCTGGGAGTCATCGGTAGAAGCCAAACTAGTATGTGACATGGCAGAACGGGTAGTACCCGGGTATACCAACTAAGTAACGAAAGTGAAGTATGAGCGTGTACCTATGTGTGTGAGGTATAGCACATGGGAAGCAAACATGGCAGGGTAGTCCACACAACCATAAAGGTACCCGACACCTGTAGGGCAGTCAATGTGCTACTCTGGCCGTGTCATGGCCCAACACCAAAAGTAGTGAGCTATCGGATGTGAATAATTTGCATGTGAGGGGTGGATGGGTAATGGTAAAACCCACAAAGGCGATACTGTGTAGTATGCAGAAAAGGTGACCCAGAGGTATAGGAGGGGGCAGCGGGTGAAGTGGACATAAACACAAACACATGGAGAAACAACTGCAAGACAAGCAGGCAGGCCATAGTGTAGAACACAATCCCACAAACATATGTATCATGTAAATGTGTGATCAAAATGTATAGATATGTCACCGTCACATACCCACAGGTTGGTCCTGATGGAACTGGCCATAACAAATGCAACACACCTGGCTGCATAATGGGCTACCCAGCATACCCTCCACATCACACAACCCAGCCCCATAACAGAACATCCACCAAATCCACCCGTACGTGGCCCACTGGTCCGTTGCAGACACAGCTACACATACCAACCCCTACGCATATGTAGTAGGTATTCTCACCCTAGGCAGTGTCAAGATAGCAAACCATGTATTCCCTGCATGTTAAACCCCCTGCACATTTTCATAAAGCCAAAATACATTTCAATATCGTTTCTGTGTGGAATGGTCCAATTTCTGGAATATCCCTTATGGGAGAAGTAACCTGTGTAAATAGTAGAACGGGTATGATGACAAGATGTCCAATCCTGTACATATCTGGACACAAGTCAGAACGTGAAGTACAGGTCCAAGACACTGTCCAGACCTGAGTGGTCATGCATAACCCAGTACCCAGGATAAAACACCTTCCCGTGATGCACGTGTCCCCACACAAATATGCGGGAGAATATATCGCACACTCGCATAGTGGCAAACGGCAGAAGGGTGAGGAAGACACCTGACATTAACAGGAGAACCCTGATAAAGTGCGAGGGATGCCTAGTGTGTGCTGGCGTGACCGACCATACCTGACAACATGTGTGAGTTAGATATATGGACAGAGCCGTGACTACAAGTGAGACAAAGGTACAACAGCAGGTACAATATGCAAAGATAGCTGTTAGAAGTTATTCATGTATGTGCAGTCTGAGTACCCGGGAAGTCCACTGGGTGAAGAAGTGCCCAGTAACAGCGGAGGCCCGGGTAGAAAAGCCCCACAAGCAATACAAGGAAATAAAGGCTACATAATGTTAAAGGTAAAATACAAGAGTAAAAGGCATACAGTCAGGAAATACACATGCATAACATGTGCATAATAAGACAGTGCAAATCCAGAGTTTGTAGTGATAATACAGAAATATACAACAATGACATACTGGGAGTCAAGTGAGTGTCAGCTAAGTCTGGTTAAGCTGGAGGGTAGAGAGGAGCAGGAGTATGGAGAGCTCAGAGGAGTGAGATCCGTAGAATGTATAACAGGTGCAAGCAGGAATATATCCATGTGGATGGATAAACATAGATATATCATAGAATGACAGTTTGCATGATGGCATTAATGTCCGGAGTATGAAGTCTGAAACTCAACTGTCTGCCAGCACGTCCCGACATCTGTCCCTAATGCCGAGCTACTGCTGTGCCAGAACACAACAGCGTATTACAGAGGTTCGTACCATATCACTCAACTGTCCAGATATTCTCAGAATGACCTGAGTGTTGGCTCATAGTGTTGTGTGCCTCCGACAACCTGCGTCTGTCTGGTAAATAGCTGTGGATTGACGTCACGAAATAATGAGCATTAAGTATAGCACCCCACATCCCGCAGAAGAGTCATGACAATGCAAAACCTAGTATTCTATCAACGTTATAAGCTTGTAAGGAAACTAGTTAAAATGTGTCCCTCTTACTCTCCCCATCATGTAGGGTTTGCGCAGATTTTTTGCTCAAAGAGATCGAGAGGTATGGTCCGTACATATGTACAGTAACAAGCCATGACATTTGTGTAATGTACAACTGCATACCTGTAGTCACAACATGTCCAAGAAAATAATCCCCGTATGAATGAATACAGGTGATAGTCAAATGTGAATGGGAACCCCCCCCCCCTCACCGTGGAGTATGGACTGTAACAACCCCACCCATAATATGTACAGTCAACAGAATTAGCTCCTAATAGGTGCCCAAACACATGTGTCTATAAATACAGGTAAAATGTTCATAATAGGGAGATGCTCCCTGTCCACATGCTTCATCTGACATTTGAACTCGGCCAGGGAAGTTCCGTTCACCAGGCGGACAAGCCCATACCCATATCACTACATGAACACCCTGACAATCAGAAATGTGTATGTGATACGACTATATGCCCTGGTGTTCTGCATATCCTCGGCGTGATTAACAATGCAGCTGGGGTCCACAGCAGTAGGCAATACGGAATGTGTAATATGTAGTACCGCATTTCCCACAGCAGGGGAATGGATGCCTGTGTTGTAAGTGAAGCGGTGAGGCGTATGTTGATGTAGCTAAGTACTATGGATATGCATATCAATGAGGCAGAACAGCAACAGAATACTGTTTCTGGCATCCGTCCAACGTGAATGCAGTCCCGTTTGACTTACGACCACTGCAGATATCCCTGTAAAGTGTAATGAATGCGTTCATGCTGTACACACAGTTAAATACGTAAAGGTGAACCGTGTGTTTCACACCAGTCCGTAAACCGGACTACAGATGAGTAAGTGTTACGGTCAGACGTATGAAAGGCCGCGCAAGCACACATTTATTAAACAGATGTAACCCACAACATGTAAATGCAAGTGCGCCTGTGCATGTGTGATCCACTCACAGCATAGTAAATGAATGCTGTTTCCCCCATGTTAGATATACATGGCTCAAACCTGTTAACCCCGTAAAGTATGAAACCGGACAAAGGCATGCAAACTACCGGTACAAATAGGGACAAACCCCAGATATGTGCCAGAGCAAACATAGAAAGTGGATAGAATAACGGGTGTGTCAGCAGCATGGATTCTCTGAAGGGTATGCAGTCGTAACCTGAACTGCTTGCCAGTATTTCCCAATGTAAGTCTTAAATGAAATGCTACTACATTGCCCGATAGACACAAGTTTATGAAAAACACACCGAAGATAAAGAGGCAACCAGCTGTACACTCTGTGACAATCTGTACAGTGGAAAGGTATGGTATGGATATAGATATATGTGTATACACATAATCCACAGACGTAAACCAAAGCAAATTATGAAATGAGGACTGTACATGTATATATGTATACACAACAAACATATGTCCCGTAGATATGACATATGTACATAAATAGGCCACGGCATAGCTAATATGGGTAGACAAACAGACATGCACGAAAGGTGAATAAACCGCTACCTTCCAAACCATTGGCCAGAAAGTGACAGTCCAGCAAGTTCTACACTTTAAACATGCATATAGGTGTCCATTGCAGGACCCCAAAAATGTATCCATACATAGTGTCAACCGTCATTGACGCAAAATAAGTGACCTCAGCAAATACGATATAGCTGTACATGCAACAGTAGCAGGTGCAAGGGTAATGACACATGTGTCGATAGAATGTATGACATACGAACTGATATCCGGAGAGTGGGGAGTGCATATAAGTGTCTCCACATTTCAGTACCGCTCACATTAAACATGTGTAATGGGTACTGTAGAGGGGTGTCAGGTATGGGAATCATGGGTATGCAGAAATGGGCCTAGGTGTTGTTTGGCAGAGATTTAGTAGGCCCGCTCCGTGGGAGTGTTCTCAATAATGGGGCAAACCATCCACTGGATATTGCGTAAACCATTGTGGGAATATGTAGGGCCCTATATCAGTGTCATGTAGGCGATTATCATGGATGGACATGCGTACGACCAAGATGGTAACCATAACTGTCAAACTGCCAGAATAAGACAGCTGCACTAAGGCATAGTACATGAAATACAAATAAGGACTATTTTAGATATACCCAAGACAAAGTCAGAACGTTGATAGAATACTGGCGTAGCCAGGAATACGAATGTTATGAGTGTTACTAATCATGACATAGAAACGTCAGTCACTATTATCTAACCGCACAGTTCGTAATGCCTTGCCAGTAATTTACCAGAAAGGCACATTTCTATGACAAATGTAACAAGAACAAAGGTCGAACGTCAGGGCGTTTACCCATAATGTGTACAGGTTAGGGGTATGAAGGTAACCTGTCCAAAATACATGTACAGAACTACTGATACTAGGTGGACAGGTGAGAAGAAAAACATCTACTACTCTGTGCCCACGATGGATAATCAAAATGTTGGGAATGCTTCCACTCCAGGGTCGAGGGAGACGTCTCGCCTATGGACAGGTCTGTTTGTACAAGACATTAACCCTTTATTGTCACTGGATTTGAATGAGGCACCAACTTTAAGAAATGCTAATGACACTGGTGAAAATTTACAAGAGTTCCATGACCAATTGAGAATGCTAGAGAACAACCTTTATCAACTACAAAGATATTTGTGGCAAAGACTACACCTAGAAGCGTGTCTGCACTATAAGGTAGTCCCCAGAGGCATGCGGGTGTTCTGCATGCCTACCTATGGGGACTCCCATCCGTCTCTGTTAAAGCAATGGCAGGACTTAAATATTAATCTAGGGTTTGATTATGTGAGACTCCTGTTGTCCTATTTTTCACCATTAGAAACTGAACTTCGGAACAAAACAGATGTTCTTTATCAATATATTCTCGACAATTTCTCTTCTGATTATTGTAGCGAGAAGTTATGTGCAGTTTTTACACATGTTAAATCTTTTGGTGAAAGGTTGAGTAAAACCAAGCAACATAAATTAAAGAGAGACCACACAGACTTTCAAAATGGCCAAGTGTTTGTGTGGCCTAGACATCAGGGTGAACAAGCTAATACCACTCATCAGGCACATGTCTCTGCTGGCTTAGAAGCTACCAATGATCCTATATCATCATCTCTAGATCTCCACCCTACGGTGCAGACAGTGACGGTTTCTAACCGGATTCGTGATTTGGACCCTATTGAGATCCAGAGTATGGACACACCACCACCAAATCAGGAAGCCCTGCTGAACCATCATTGTACAGGAGCCATATCCAAGAATAAAAATGAGAAAGATATGAAGAATCCCCCTTTTTTACCCTATCAACGGAAGTTTACCCCACAAGGGAGGGGGCGTTCCAGCAGCAGGGGAGCAGAAACGCAAATATTCTGTCGAACGGAACATGTCCAACAGAAGGACAAGGTACTGACTCTGGTGTTTAATTTTTCTAATGTTGCTATTGATCCAGCTGTATTCAGCCTTCTCAACAGAGGCCTTTCTTTTATTCCTGCTGCCAGAGCCTTACTAGAAGATACACTACTGGACTTGAGACTCTTTTGTAGACGTGTTAGTCTTAAACTCTTTTTGCGAATAATGATAGCAGTGTTAATTCAAATGAACCACTACATATTTTTAAGAAAAGAGTACCTTTTCACCCCATTACAACCAATGTTACAATGTTTTTGGATCTTTGTGAAAATGATTTATATATGTTGTTTTCCTCAAAACATAACAGGAAAGGGAGGTTTTATAATCTCAATAGAGAAGAAAATTGTGCCCTAACTTGGCTTAAGGGCAATGATAAATTAGTTGTGAAACCTGCAGATAAAGGGGGGGGGTAGTATTAATGGACTCAGAGGATTATAAGAAGTGCATGTTTGAACTGTTATCTGATCATAACACGTATACTCGTATTTCCACACACCATGTGTCTACCATTGTGAACAATGTTAAGGATAACATCTATGATCTACTGCTATGCAGGCAGATCAGTTTAGAGTTATATGAGTATCTGTTGCAAACTGACCCGATTATACCCATTCTTAAGGGCCTCCCGAAGGTCCATATGAGACATGGCCCATTCCCATGAGACCCATTGTAGCAGGTGGGAGTTGGGTTACGCCCATATTTCTACCTTTCTTGAGAGTATTTTACGTCCAGTGGTAGATAGCTGTAGTAATATACTTAGGATACCTACCAACTACTTGAGACCCTGAAAAGTGTACATTTAGAGAAATCTAGGGAAGTTACCTACTTGTAACCATGGACGTTGAGAAACTTTTACATCTATCCCCAATGAGGTAGGCATTCAATATATTAGAGAACTACTACACAAGGAAACTCAATTCTCCACTGATAGAATCACTTTGGTTACGCAATTGTTGGATATAGTTCTTAGCAATAATGTTTTCATGTTTGGAGATGAGTTCTTCCTGCAGGCATGGGGGTAGCTATGGGGACCCCTGTGCCAACACATATGCTAACCTCGTAGTTTATTGGTGGGAGAAACAGTTTCTGTTTGGTCATACATCCTTTAACCAGGTTAAATATTATAAAGGTTTGTGGATGATATACTCCTAATTTGGGAAGGACCCAGGACAGATTTCTTAGTATTATTGGAACATCTGCATACTACCACTAATTTTGAAGTTTACGGTAGAGAGCTCCCATTACCAGGTAAATTTTTAGATGTTACGATACGTTTGACTGATGAAGGACTCATTACCACTACATTGTTTAGGAAAACTGCCTGGAGAAATGCATTGCTGGCTGCTGATAGCATGCATCCAGCATTTACCTTTCGTGGGATAGTAACCAGTCAGTTCACCAGGGTATTCAGACTCTGTCAGAATGTGAAAGATTTACATGAAGAATCCACTAAGTTAGAATATCTGTTTAATGAAAGGGGCTATGATATGCAGATGGTTAGAGATATCAGGAGGAAAATTATTGGTGACATAGATTCTGCTAACATTTGTGAGTCACATACAATCCATGGGTTTAGAAATAAAGTCCCTGTGGATTTGACTCGTGATGGTAATACCTTACAATATGTCATTAAATATACCAGTGAAGTTGAAAGTATTAGATGTATCATCAGAAGAAACTGGAATGTTCTCACTGGGAACAAGCAGATTAAGGATATAGTGGGTTCTTCACCCAGATTCTGTTATAAAACAGTGATAATTTAAGGAAACAACTATGTAATGATCAACATATTACTAATGTAAGCAAACCCACATGTCTACTCTTGGGTGATATAACAACTAAAGGGACTTACCCTTGTCTACATTGTCCCAGGTGTAATAGCCTTAGTAAAACGAGAATTCAAGCACCCGTGCATGGATATAACTTTTAAACCTAAATTTTATGCAGATTGCAATACAAAAATGTTGTTTATTTGGCTACTTGTCTTTTCTGCTCAGCCTTTACGTAGGCTTAACCAAGAGGAGATTGCGTGATCGCATTTATAACCATCTCTATGAAATTAGAAGACAAGATGAGACCAATGCCTTGGCTAAACACATACAAGAATATCCCTCCCATTGTTTTGCCTTTAGAGTCTTACAGATTATTAGACCCACAGCTAGGAGAGGTAGCAATGAACACATGCTAGCCAAGGCTGAGTTACACTGGATACTCAAGTTAGCAGCACACCTTCCCCGGCCTGAATAGCTACATACCTTTAAAACCTATACTACTTGAACGTAGATAGGATTGTATAAGTTTACTATATTTTATTTCGTTCCTAAATATGTAGGGTTCTCTTACCATTATACTGTTTGGACATGATGGCTTTAACATTTATATTCTTGTATGACTTTGTCTATTTTTAGCCATGGTCTGAGGGTGCTCCCATTCCATTAACATCCCTTTTTGAGGTTTACCCAGTACATACCCTATGTTTATTAATATTAGCTTGTCTTATGGCATGAACATTATTTCT
This sequence comes from Protopterus annectens, assembly GCF_019279795.1. NCBI lineage: Eukaryota > Metazoa > Chordata > Ceratodontiformes > Protopteridae > Protopterus > Protopterus annectens. The sequence goes on from NC_056735.1 coordinate 889,704,278, forward strand.
AATATAGAGGAATTATTCACTGGTATCATTTTTCTGTAACTTTTGATTTTATATCTACATGTTTCCTCTTCATAAGTCCAATATAGAACAGCATGAAGATATGAGGTTTCATGCATGCATCTTAATGCCTCTTAGTAGGCACATCGCAGGGTGGTTTCTAGCCTATGTTGGCTTGATACACTTTTAATCAGCATAGACAGGTCACCCTTTATATTTATATTTATTTAAGCTATTGTTTTATTTGACATTCAGAGAGGTCTTATAGTCTAGCTGCTAATATGATGAGCTTGGATTCATCATATATACAGGCTCTCATGCTTGTTTGCACATATCTTTTATGGTTGTGTATATATATTTTTACATACTGTATGTATTTCCTCATTTTTCTCATTTTATTAGCTATGTATTTAGCTTATATGTTCATAGAAGGGAGGCATTTAGTTACGGTATTTGAACCAATGCCCCTTTCATTGATATGATTAAGTTTCAAGCAACTTCGGCAGTTGTTATAAACACGCCTTAATGCTTGTAAAGTTATGTATACTCTAGGCATTAGGACCCAGAAGAAGCCTTGTCTTCTTCAAGTCATCCTTCAGAAGCACGTGATCCTCCGTATAGCTATGAACGCTTTTGGATGTGTACTTTATACAAAGTAGAAATGGTTTGTAAACATATACATGGTTTTGGATCGTGAAATGTTCTACTGAGGCAAAGTAAGCTCTATTTTTATGTTGTACGCTTGGTCGTAGATTTTCAGCGTTCCTTATGTCTATTTTTGATATATTCACGCTAGTGAGCAGTGAGTTGTTTTATTTAGTTTTATTATTCTGAACACAGCAATGGCTGTTATGCTTGACGAAAATGAAGGTCAGCATAATACTGAACTAAAATGTATATCTGATGTTGTAGAATTCTTTGGAGCTGTTTTTAGATAAATTTTGTTGTTTGATTTGAATGATGGTTATGATTCATTATTACATTGCTATGTGCATAATTTATATGAACAGTTTTAGGTAATGCATTTCAAACTGTTTTTTAAACTGTTTTTTAAACTGTTTAGATTGTTTTTTGTCTCTATGACTACTAATTTATAATTGATTAATTGCATTTGTATGTTTAATGAGCCCGCCCAAAAGCTGTATATAAGCATTACAGATTTCATTTTGAATTGATATCTGAAGAAGCATAGCTTGGCTATGCTGGCGCTCATTTCATGTTATTTGAATAAAAGTTCTTGCTGTTTTTGAAGGATTGCCTATGGTCATTACTTGGGAGTTGCTGTAACCTATGTCCTGCTGATATTCGTGGTGGCTGCTTTCACATTTTTACAGCTTTTTCTTCCTTTTGTTTGGTGAGAGCACCTTCAGCTGTGAGTAGTATTCCTGGTACTGTTGTCTCCACATTTCAGTACCGCTCACATTAAACATGTGTAATGGGTACTGTAGAGGGGTGTCAGGTATGGGAATCATGGGTATGCAGAAATGGGCCTAGGTGTTGTTTGGCAGAGATTTAGTAGGCCCGCTCCGTGGGAGTGTTCTCAATAATGGGGCAAACCATCCACTGGATATTGCGTAAACCATTGTGGGAATATGTAGGGCCCTATATCAGTGTCATGTAGGCGATTATCATGGATGGACATGCGTACGACCAAGATGGTAACCATAACTGTCAAACTGCCAGAATAAGACAGCTGCACTAAGGCATAGTACATGAAATACAAATAAGGACTATTTTAGATATACCCAAGACAAAGTCAGAACGTTGATAGAATACTGGCGTAGCCAGGAATACGAATGTTATGAGTGTTACTAATCATGACATAGAAACGTCAGTCACTATTATCTAACCGCACAGTTCGTAATGCCTTGCCAGTAATTTACCAGAAAGGCACATTTCTATGACAAATGTAACAAGAACAAAGGTCGAACGTCAGGGCGTTTACCCATAATGTGTACAGGTTAGGGGTATGAAGGTAACCTGTCCAAAATACATGTACAGAACTACTGATACTAGGTGGACAGGTGAGAAGAAAAACATCAGGACAAATGACAAAACATGTACAAGTCATACGCATGTACTCCGACAAATGTGAATGACAATGTATGCCCTGTGAAAATCAATGTGGAAGCTTAATAGACTCAAAAGAAATGTGTCCCTCAGGGTGTCATGCAGTGTCACCGTTACAATGTCCAGTTCCCCATACTCGTACGTGAGCTCTGCCACTGACGGAAAGCGCAAATACCAGCGTACACATACGGTACATGATAGACTAATTAGTGTGGATAAGCAGCTGTTGGCCTGTGTGAGGAATACAACCCTCTGGGTGGGTGTGTCCTGCAATATAAATGTAATGGCATGTGGCCTGTGATGCCACCATACAGTGTGTGTATTGGTGTCAGAAAGGTGATCTTGTATCAGACACATACTCCGCATCTGTACAGATTTACGCAGAATGTGCAGAGTTCTGCCTCATATGTTTGGTGTGTTCCACATAACATCAGTAGCATTCTGGCAAATTCCTGATAACTGAAGTCATGAAATAATGACAAACATGTGAGTTTAAGACACCAAATCCATCAGAAAAGTCATACTAATGCAAAACCTATTATTGTGTCAACTATCTACGTTTGTAAGAGCAACATGTCAATACTGCCCCTATGTGTCCCACTATCAGTTAAGGCTTTGTCCAGATGTTTGCTGTAGGAGGTGGAGTGGTATGATCAGAAACAGATACATGTGTGAGGAAACAGCATTATCGACTGCAAGATAATGCAGAAGGTATGTAAAGTGCTGCAGTAGGACGTTCAGTACTGTCCGCAGGAATGTGTTGACATGTCAAATGACACAGCGGTCTACATGAAGTACATATAGGGCTGTCACCTTTACAAATGATGATAGTGGGACATACCCACAGCCATGCACACAGCACAAATAGACATACACACAGCAAAACTAGGCCATGATACATGAAGCCTCCAGCGTGTACGAGTAGAGTGAGAGTGCAGCAAGGATAGATGTCTGCCAAGCTATACAGAAAACGCCTGTAAGGGCATGTAACACCGCCCGTAACATGGACATTGCATGGACAATGTTGGGATTTGCAACATACCCCATTGGTATGTGAAAGCTATGCAAATATGCGATACATGAAACAGTCAGCTGTCCATGCAAGAGCAGAGATATGGGCAGAATATATATATATATATATATATATATATATATATATATATATATATATATATATATATATATATATATATATATATATATATATATATATATATATATATATATATATATATATATATATATATATATATATATATATATATATATATATATATATATAAAGGTACAGACATACACACACACACACACACACACACACACACACACACACACACACACACACACACACACACACACACACACACACACACACGTGGCAGGGTTGGGAGCAGAACACAAACGTAACCACTGTACCACACAACAGCATTACGCAGTGACAGAACATGCAACCGTGAGTAGTAGATCACGGAAATCACACAGGCATATGTCTAGCCTGTAGACAGCGGCATCAAAGGCAAAGATGCCGCACAGATGTTATGGTGAGTGAATACTGTAAAAGCAATGTACTGTTGTCATGCAGCTGGAAACACACACACACACACACACACACACACACACACACACACACACTTGGCAGGGCTGGGAATCGAACTTACACATAACTACCCTATTACACTACAGCATGATGCATTTACAGAACGTGCTACCGAGATTACTAAACACAGCAGTCCAACAGGCATTCTTCTAGGCGCGTGTCAACATCCGCAAAGGCAAAGACGTCAGCAGGATATATCTTTGGTGCAAAGCGTCTAAAAGCATAACCTGAGTCCCCAGGTGGACAGGAGCATGCACACACACACACACACACACACACACACACACACACACACACACACACACACTTGGCAGGGCTGGGAATCGAACTTACACCTAACTACCCTATCACACTACAGTATGACGCATTTACAGAACGCGCTACCAAATGCCAGGACGCCGGCAGGGATTGTATAGAGAGTGTACGATCAGACATAGTACTGTCTCACGGTAGACGTATACAACCACACGGCAGTGGTGTACTCAGGGCAACTATACATGTATGGAGCACTACAACAACAATACATAGACACAGTATGCACCACAGACAGTACACCCTTCCAGATAGTCACCCAGTGTGTACTCGGTAGGCATTCATCCTGACGTTGAAGACGGACATCCATTGCCTGGATGACCATCATGGCAATACAGGATGTCAACGGCCATGCCCATGCACAGAGGGACATCACCGACACAAGGTGTCACTGGCCATGGCTGCAGACCTGGTAATATACGTCAGTTTGGACTGTACTGTGTGTCAATCTACACAACGGTGTACTGGGCATGCTCACACACTTAGCTGTTGCAAAGGGCCGTCTTGCATGCAGATGGAGTGTAAACACGGAAGGTCTCAGATTGGACTGTACCGTGTGTCCATCTACACAACTGCATACATGGACTGTACTGTGTGTCCATCTACACAACAGCATACTGGGCATGCTCACACACTTAGCTGTTGCAAAGGCCTGTCGTGCATGCAGATGGAGTGTGCACACAGAAGGGCACAGTAAGGTATAACTGTCCTCACGCACAGGGCGGTCACAAATGCAGTGACCTGTACACACACAGCTGCCGTCACAGCTGTCACAGATGCAGGTCACACACCTACACACTGCAGTGTACACTGTAGCTGTCAAGTCATCACCATGTTGTCGGTGCAGCACTACACAGCCTTACAGTGCCACAACACCATGTGACACATGACCACTGGGCTGTACAGAGGTGTACACCAGCTGTGCAGAGTACACATGTACCAACAGGGATCCAACAGGTGTTATGCATTGCAATGATACCAGTATACATGAACAGGTCGGCTCAAGACATACCACGGCCCTTACACAGCTGTGACACATGACTGTTGCTGTACACCAATGAACACACGTCTGGATATGTCATACATGTGATTGTGTGGATGTGTGCATGGACTGCACACACAACACATACATACATAGCCTTTGATGTACCTCATGCATAACAGTGGCCTAATCAATGCTACACACGCAAATGGACGGTGGGTCCATGTCTGTTGAATGCTCACACTACAGGGGGTAGCAATGTTGGCCGGGACACATACCCTTGTACTGGTCGCCTGTGACACCCGTGATATCATACCACAGTCCATGTGTTATGTATGTCAACACACATGTCCAACAATAGCAATGCATACAAACATGGCAACAGGAGACACATGTGACATATGTACTGTGCATGCAGCAACCATGCATGTGCAGTGGCTGATGTCCGTAACATAGTTGCACCTAACTACGACATGCAGTCACAATGCAGACCCATCATTGACACCTGTATACGGTGACATGCAAACAGCACGTATGGAGGGATGTGTGTACATAATGTGGTGAACCACCTGTGTAGATGTATGTGTGCAGGGGGTGGCTCACAGTTGTGTCACACACCATCCTATCATGCCATGTGCAAACAGTACGCTATGTCGCTGTTACGTGACGGTGCTGACATAATGCATACACAGCAGTCAGGTGTTACCAACTATATGTCACATGGCACCTGTAACACCTACAACCTCCCGTGTGCATATAGCAGCACATATGCCAGATATCGCGTTCGTACACATAATGCAATCAATACCGCTGCATGTCTATCAAACGTGTCATCATATGGCAGGTGTATCATTCCCAGCACTGCTATGTGTGTCCGAATGTGTGACCAGAGATGCCACATATCACGGGGAATATGTCCCAGTTGTTACACATCCCTGTACACCGTTGCAGAGATCTGTACATACGTCAGTGTGGGAACCATGATGTCGGCCGGTGTGGTGCATCACACACGTCGGCTGTCCGTATACACATGTGTGGTCACCACAGTGTGTGTGTGTCTGTATGTATGTCTGGTGCTTGGTGTGAGGGTGTATGCTAATATACGGTGAGAAATGATCACTAACCCCATGTGGTGACTAACCCATAATGGTGATGCAGTGCACTACCCTGTTGATGCCATAGGTCCCAGCCATACTGGCTGCCTGTGCAAGTTCCTTCTCTGTGACACGTCGTGTGGGTGCATAGTACTGTGAGGGTGATGACCACATAGGCAAGGGTCCCTACCTGCACACTATGGGGTGTGCGTTATAGTGGTGTACACCCCGTGAATGTGGCCATGTTCCTGTACTGTTACAGGGTCCTACTGCTGCACAGTGTGGCCTCCAGCTACCAAATGACACCTCACATCATCATTGGCCAGTCCGCTGTGTACAACCCCTGCACCATGTCACCATACCTGTAATGTGTCCTGCTATCTATGTCACGTCTCTGTCCAGTGTAGCCTGTGGCACTGACCACATGCATCAGGTGCAGTATATGTGCGGACATCTGTGTCATGTTGGTGTTTCCAACAGTCAGGTTGAGGGTACATGTAGCATGCTGATATTGCCAGACATGCCTGTGAGTAATCCACAGTTACACGTGGGGGACTGCAAACACTGCTACCTGTAGGTACATGCAAGTACACCATAGGAGGGAACCAGGGTATCACAACCAACATGGTGCTACAGATGTAACTGAGACACATACCGTGAATACATCACAATGCATGCTGCACCTGCACTACATGGTATGACCGGTGCATGTCGACAGCACACAACCTATGTCACATACACATCTCTCAGTATTCACACACAACCACTGCAACATACACATCCCTCACTATGCATACACAGGTAATATTACATACACCTCTCACTATTCTGTTCACCCTGTGCATCAGAATATTTGTGCATAACCCTGCACCGATGGTGTGGATGACAGGGATACGGCACAGGCTTCATCATATGCACAGGGTGATATGCTTGCCAGGGGCATAGGCTGCACCAATGGATAACATCATGTGTGTGTGTAAGAGCCGGTGAGTTGATTGGACATGTCTGTTCAGAATGCATGTGGATGTTGTGGAGCCCTACAGTTGTGTTTGCTATGTGCGTGTATGTGTGTACACAGTTCTGCCATTTGTGAGGCCTACACGGGGTAAAATTGACAGCCCCAGATTGTACAGAGCAGGTTGTACAGCTCACTGTGTCTGTCCATGGCCAGGTGACCTGTGCCTGCCTGGGGTTGCACAGGCACTACCAGGTGGAGGTACAGAGTGGCTACTGTCCGACGACACATGTCCGCTGGAACCGTGTCCCCACTGAGAACGTCCAGGGCCATGTCCACATGGCCTGCTGTGCCCTGGTGTTGACAGCACAGCACCAGCTGCACTGCTACTGCTACCGGCACTATGGGAGCGGGCATGTGAGGTGGCACGCTCATGTCGACCTACACTAGGTGGTGTTGCTGGCCTACGTCCACGTGGCCTACGCCTCACTCCTACCAGATGTTCCAGCACAGACAGCTCCCGCTCGTGGATTGCCATGCCTTGGTCAAGGATTCCGACCATTTCACCCAATCGCCTATCCAGAACATCAGCAATCTGCTGTTGAACATTTGCCAATGCCTGGATGTTGTCATTTAGGGTATGGATAGCAGCCCTCTGCAGCCTCTGCCCTTCTCTGTTCTGCCGTTCAGCATGTCCCTGTGCCGCCATTACAGTCTGGAACATACATCTGGTGATACCAGCTGCTGCGCTCTGTCCTGCAGGTGCATGTCTGCCAGAGGTCCTCCTATGAACAGCACCGGCCACATGCCTGTGAGGCACATCTGCAGTCTTTACACTGACACCATGGTGTGTAGACACACCTTCTGTAGCCACCACACGTTCCTGTTCCACGCTAACAGACGCTGACTGTCCTTCCTCTATGGCCACTGGTGATGCGGTATGTGTTGGCAGCAAAACTGTGTGCGGGGAAGAGGGGGACATAGCTGGGATGGCAACCATTGGCACAGATTCAGCCCCTGACAACCCTGCCTGTACCTCATGCATATGTTCATCACCGCTAGTATCTGTGGGGACACTAACATCAGATGGACCGCAGGAGGGTAATGCACCTACATCACCTGTGAATGCAAAGAAATACTGTAAAGTACAATAGACACAGACACAGACACACACACACACACACACACACACACACACACACACACACACACACACACACACACACAGACACACACACACACACACAGACACACACACACACACACACACACACACACACACACACACACACACACACACACACACACACACACAGACACACACACACACACACAGACACACACAGACACACAGACACACACACACACACACACACACAGACACACATACACAGACACACACACAGACACACACACACACACACACACACACACACACACAGACACACACACACACACAGACACACACACACACACACACACACGCACACACACACACAAACACAGACACACACACACACAAACACAGACACACCATGCATGTGATTTGTCAGATGGCATGCAGCATGCCTGCGATACAGCAGAGGGCATGCAGCTCAGACATTAATAGTGTTAGTAACATACCTCCCTGGGGTGCACACTACAGCAAGCAGGTGTCATATCAGTAGCCATGCAGTTCACACAATCATGGTAGTATGCATGCATCTATATGTCACATGGCACCTGTAACACCATGTGGCCCAGATATACCGTTCGTACACATAATGCAATCAATACCGCTGCATGTCTATCAAATGTGTCATGGCTGACGTGACCTTGACATGTAATCTGCTGACATGTGGATTAACATGCATACATGTCTGACACAATGGTGTCCTGACACATGTACAGCATCATAATGGGCTTCACATTGCAGTGTTGTGTGTATGCCCTACAGATAGAATGCATGTTTAGCAAATGTGCATGAGCATGGGTGGGTAGTGTGAGCCGTCTACATTGCTATACAGTGTGAAGTACAGACACTGTGCCATTGCATGGCATCATGAGGCATCTATGTTGCTGTAGAATGCATAATATGTACACATTGCATAGCCATAACTGCAACACAGTCGTGATGTTCAACAGATCGTATATGGTAGACTTCAGTGACACCTCCAGTAGCTGTGCACAGGCTTTTAGGTTGTCCAGTGTACCACATCAACTGTATAATCGGTCAACTAAAGCTATAATTGGACCATGTGTGGACAATGTGCAACAGGGTGTATACACATCCCATGTACTGTGTGGCTGCATGTCTCTGGCCATCCCCCATGGCCATGTGTGCACATGTGTTGGCCAATTGTGTGTGATGGCCATCTATCTCACATGTCTGTGTTGTCCCATATGACATACACCCATAGATGTCAGATATGTCACAATCCACAGGGCTATGCAGACAGCGGGTTGTATGTTTGGTATGTGGGGTAAAGGTCATGCGATAGTGTGACAATATTGCAGAAAGAACACTACATGTCTGGGACATGTCAGGTGGCACATCACAATGTGTGCACCCAATGCAGGGGCATATGACACAATGGTGACACCTGTGGGCTGCCCATATCATAGCTCACTGTGTGGACTGTGTTTGTACCACACATGTTGTTCCAATGCATACTACATATGCCTCCATTGTAGAACACCTCCACCGTTGTATGCACAGCTGACCACACATGTCGCAATGACAAATACTGTGGTTTCAAGTCGGTGTATCATTTCGTTTGTATATATTGCACATGGGTGGCCTGTGTGAATGATGGGTGATGAGACCTGCATATTGTGACTGGAACAAACATCAGGTGTGTAAGTGTTAACTGGCCACATGGCAAATAGATCTACACTGTAACATGCCTGATACTGATGACAGTCTCACCTGCAATGGACTCATGTCTGTGCAGCACGCCAGAGGTACCTGTATAGGGGTGACACACCAGTATGAACATTATCCATGACTGTATGACAGCCACAGGTTGCACTGTGCGTGTGAACACATTCACCTGTGTAATTGCATATAGTATGCACATGTGTGCATACACAGCGTAGCATACTGTAGTATGCAGCATGTGTGTCCACATACCTTGCATATGTTGTTACTTTACATAATGTACAGTGACACATGCAACTACATGGGATATAATAGCCATATGTGCAGTACTGACTTACCAGGCAACTCCTGGCTTATTGGTTGGGAGACACCCACCTCCACGATGGCAGCTAGTGTTTCTGGATGCTGTTCCCTGGGTGTCCCCAGGCTGGCCAGTAGCTCCTTGGTGTGTGTGAGTGGGGGCTGGGTTGGTGGCCCACCACCTGTTCCACCTTGTTCCCTGGCGATTGCAGTGGCACTCTGTTTTGCATGTCGTATCAAGTCCGTGCAGTGTCTGCGCCCCTGCTGGTAGGTGCAGTTATAGCCACCCACATCATTCACCCTCCTGCGTAGATCCTGCCACAGGTCATCCCACTGCTGGGCATGCTGTGGCACATGGCTGAACAGCAAGTCATAGTTGTCATGGACCTGTGGGATGAGGACATCATCCTCCTGGCGGCTGTATGCTGGGAGGCGTGTACGGGGCATTATCTGTAAGGCATAATGATGGTGACAGGTCACAGTTTCAGAGATGTACAGAGATACTGCTGCACATACATTTCTATGACATCTACTACATCTGCACAGTTATCTTTGCAAAGCATCATGACACTGACATGACTGACGTGTTTGTGTCACACACATGTCACACCCATTATGCACTGGATATCATCACCATATATGTGTGTCACCTCATTACAGTGTTCATACTCCATGTAAATGCTGTCTTGCTGTGGGCATGTCTATTTGCCTGCACTTGTGTTCTTACCTACCTGCACATGCCTGGATGTGTCCACGGTAATGCTGTTGACCTGGATGCTGTGTATATGTCACATATCAACACAGACACAGCCATAATGGACTTGAGCAGTGACAATGCACACATACGCATGGACACCTGTACATGCATGTGTTTTGCCATATACATCTACACAGCACTGTACAACTGTTCAACATCCTGCCACGGATCGCCTGTATTGCACATGTGATAGACATGGGACAATGGCTAGTCAGACGACATTTGCAGGGATGGTTATCAACCATAGCATGTGTGGGCATGGTTTCCAAGCTGTAACAGACAGCCATTATGCCACTGCAAGGTGCATCAGTGCCACATTACTGATCCAGTCAGTTGATAGTACATCTACCATGCGGCCATCACACCATGTATGACTGGGATGACATGTGCAGCTTTGATGGACAGGGTTGCATGGTATGGTGGGAGTATGTCACATATATGGCACAGGGATTTGTCCAGCCTGTGGCGATCCTAGTATTAGGATGGTGGCTGTCCATGACATATGTCTTATAGATCAGGATATGGACATGTAGCATGTCCATCATCATGGTATAGCAAATGTCTTTCTGCAAGGTAGACAGCATGCTGCATAGTCGAGGTGAGGATTGTGAAGGCTGGTATCACACATCCATGCATAGCCATTACCCCTTAAAGGTGGTATGTGATCCAATATTGGTCACCACAGTGCTGTATATGCCTGTCCAGTGATCTCCATGCTCATGGATGGCACCCTGACATGACATGGGTACCTCATATGACTACCTAAGGGGCCTGGAGATGTCACCAAGTCAGGGGGTGCACTGCACAGCACCATCCCTTACACAGTGTCCATAATGTTGACCACAGCCTAGGTAGTAGTTTATGGGTACAGGGATGTTCACCTAGCGGTGACAATGCTGGTATCATCCATCAGACTGTGCACATATGTCACACACCTCACCCACACAGCCCATTCTGTATGTTGTTCACAACACTGACACAGCTATACTGATAGGTCATGGCCATTCACAGCCTTACATACACAGATGCCTAACATTTGTCTTTGTGGTATGGGCTACAATGAGGGTGGGGTACAACACATTAACCCTGTTCTACTGTAGCTGGCACTGGTGTGATGTGCACATGTCACTCTTGCACCTTTTGTAGTTGTGAGTCTGTCAACAGGCCACTGGTGGAACACTCCTGTGACATACAAAGATATTTGTAATCAAATATCCGTGCTGTCTTGTACATCTGTACTGCTAACATCTACAGTAATAATGGTTCATGGACATGCACACCATACTCAGCAGGGTTATAGTGCGGTGCCACCCAAAATGACTGTCATCACCACTTGTGGGTTGATATTATCCAACACCCTATCTGTATTGTATGGTCATGCTAGGCACTTGTTCAGAACTTGTGAGCATGTCATGAGCTACTGATTACTATAGCACCCATTCCACACCATTTCCCACAGGTACACTGGCTGTCCTACACTTCCCAGCTTGCTTATGGTACAACAGCTGTTGTACACACGTAACGCACATATCCTGTGGGACATGGTTGTATATACAGGCATGTCCAACTGTCACGTACCAGTGCTACTGCCTGTCTATATGAGGGATATGTCGTACATGTGGCAATAGAGCAATTGTCTCATGTACACATTCAATGCTCACCTCCCAACATACGACACTACAGCCTGTGGGGGATGCACGTCTGCAGCCGTGCTGGGGGCATAGCTCTCAAGTGTACCTCATTACGTGGAACGTACCTCATTTGGGGTCTTAAAAGGTGCATGTTCCTCAAGGTTCCACATTGAAAGGGTCTGTCACACATTCATTGTTGGAAATTGTTTACCTGCTAGCCATGGCTGAATAGAAGGGAATCATGTTAATTCATTAGAATATCTTTTTTATACGTAAAACCAGCCTATTTTAGCCATCATATGCCCTTCCTAGTTGAAGCTGTTAGTAAGCCAGTTGTAAGTGTTCCACGTTTTGCCCATTTGTCACACAGTATGAGGGCTAATGTTCCTCATTTTGGGGGCAGGAGGTTGACAGCTATGGCTGGGGGTAATGCTGTCACCAACCCTGACTGTACCTGATAGTCATTTGGGGATCTGTAACATTCGCAACACATCCCACCCATCACATAGTCTCACATGATCTACACAACTGGCCACACCTATGAGGACAACTTGTGCAGTACGTCTCCATACTCAGTGTAGGCACCAGAGGTAGCCCCCATCATGGAAGACAACATCACCAGCTTATAGCCCACAGACTCATGTGGGCCCATCACATACAGCCAATGCGGAGTTATAACATTCACAACACACCAGTCATAGGTGACTCTGTACGGAGTCACACTGCAGTTCCACACAGCAGGCTACACAAGGCGATAGTCGCTTACATCTTGCTGTCGGGTAACTGCTTCTGCAACATAACCTATGCACCCATGCCACACCTCACCAGGTATGATGTGACTGTCATTCTCCATGTTAGTGTGACTGCCCTGTGATGCTACTTCACAGACTACGTGTGCAGGGACATGCAATAGCTCACCAGTCTTATAGCCCTGAGGGTGTGGGCCAAGCCCTGGGGAGCATTTTGCATTCGTCTGGACATGATACCACTGTACAACAACCGACTGTGTCACTTCAACAGTTGCCTATGCTCCTATTGTCATTCCACAGGCATCTGGTATTTGTCCGCTTTGACTGACCTGGTCAAACACAATGCTGTGGCAGAGATGACTTGCACCTGTCAGCCCTGGGAGTACAGCTCACATGTAAGGCTCTTGCTGCTTCTATACTGCCTGTCTTGCACAGTTTCCAATAACTGTCACTGGCAGAATGGGACCTGGCAGGCATGACATGGGGTCATGTGACACAATGTTTGCATCTTCCTCTGTGACGCAAGCAGGCAAGGCACACCTTATAATGCACCACTCAAACATCTCTGCAGTGACTGGGACCTGCCTCTAGGCTCTGCAGAGCACACCTGCAATGACAGGTTATAGACAGACCATACCTTTCAGGCACATATCTGGACCGGCACACCCACAGCTGAGGGGTTCCCATATCCCACTATGTTTTGCACGCATCCTGGCTAGTTACTTAGCACAATGCATCAGAGGTGCTCCACATGCAACTAACTGTGTCTGGGACCGCTATACACATTGTAACAAGCTACAGAGTCAACATCATACCCCACGGTTAACATACCTTCTTTGTTGGCATATTGGACAGTGGGCCTCAGACAGCTACTACTGATGTGTGACTGACACTACCCCACACTTAACTGGGATAGCCACTCATGTACTGACACAGCCATGAGTCATAACCTCCGCTCTGCTGGATCAACCCATACACACCACCTCCAAGACCTACATTAACCTTGGCATGAACACTACCACCATGTGACTGGTGTTACACACCTGGGGTTATCCCCTCATTGGTGGATTCCGAACATATGCTAATCAACCTTGTTAGCCACATCCCGGCACCACACCCATCACAGCATACACAGTACATGAGTACTACAACACCTACTACAGACGTCTGCTGACAGTGGTTGTTAATGTCATGACACCAGTGCAGATAGACAATGCACATACAAATGCTGACACATACCCCAGTGCACTTCATTAGCATGTACACAACTGCATGGATCATGCTATTCCACACAGAGCCATGATGGTACACACCAGATAACAGACGCCACTCTGGTGGTCATGTTCCATGGACATATGATGTACAACAACAGGTGTAGGCTGTTGCACAGTGGTGTACATTCCCATGTGTGGGGTGGCTCACTGGTCAGCTGTGGTGGGGCCACAGGGTCCCTCATCACATACTCCAAGACTAGCTATGTAAACATGACTGCCACACATTCCGGGGTGTACCACCAGGCATTATGGTGGTATGTCAGTAGTCGATGGCAACACCCACATCTGCTGTCACATACAACAGTCACTCAGGAACATTACAGACCCAGGTGATGTTGGCAACATGCTGGAGGATGGATTCAATGCTAACATTACACCCTGTCACTCACTACAGGGCCACAATCCATACATGAACATTGTGGTGTCCCTGTGGTCACACCTACACAGTACTGACCTACACTCTATATGTCCTGGGACACTGGCCCCATGTCACCTTCCAACATCCCAGGCTGTGATGTCCACCAACCTCTGAATGGCATGTCTCCCCACTAGGCCACCATATTCAGT
Source organism: Protopterus annectens (assembly GCF_019279795.1). Lineage (NCBI taxonomy): Eukaryota > Metazoa > Chordata > Ceratodontiformes > Protopteridae > Protopterus > Protopterus annectens. Next base: position 889,719,423 of record NC_056735.1, read on the forward strand.
AATAGCCTTGTTTCAGACATTGTAGCCCCTGAATGGCCCACAGCAGCATTTATCACACTACACACAAGTGGCACCACAATGCACGAGTGGGACTATAGTCCTACACACCTGACTGGACTGTTCTGCATGGCTATGGGGCACATCATCAAGGAAGTCATTCACAGAGACATTGTTGGGCTCCCGTCCTTTGCTGCCACTCGGGTTGGGCTTGTTAGGGCCAGAGCATGGCCCCTACACATGGTGGACTCCTTTCATACAGTTACCAGGGCAGTTGCGGATGGTACGGGAGTCCACACATCCTACATTGTCCTCTCATTGCCTTTCAGCACCATTCTCCATTCTGGTATTGACAACATACACATCCACCTGCACATCGTACCCTATGTCTCAGGATGTTATGCAATGTGGCTCATGGACAGGACACACACAGTGAGGCCAGCATACCATAGTACCTACTACATGTCAGGTACATTTGGCATACCACAGTCCTCAGTCATAGGGCCCCTTATGTTCAGTATATGCTTCCCTGTGGAACAGACTAGCACAGGGGACTTTCCCTGCCTAGCTTTCAAACCCCTGCATAGAAAGCGCCATGATTGCTCCACCAGCTGATACTGACTCCATCCATACGGGTGTTGCTGTGACAGATACATGATATGACTATCATGGCATCAAGCTGCATGACACAAGGTGCATGCACATCACCTTTGCATTACACCATTCACCCACTGACTATCACATGGGTGGTAGTCCCCTACATACATATAACATTGTATATGTTTGCAGTACACACATATGTCGCACCCACTCCTGTGGTTACCGTATTCCCACTGTGGCGTGGATATCCTTCTACGTGGCCACACATATCTGTACTGGGCGTGTAGCTGGTACATAGGCACCCATTGTACCTCTGAACTCAAGACATCTACACACATTCAAGGGTACACCACCCCATTTAGGGTGTACCTTACACAACAGCTACAGCTTTACATACCACAACATTAACACGCCATGACGTTTACTGAGCTCCGACAGTTTAAGTATGCGGCTGCACTACGGGCACCACATCTGTACACATTTGCATACTACATACTCAGGGGTGACCTCTGCTGATCAGACAGGGCCCATGTCCACAACATTATTAATGGATATACTCCTCATATGCGACATAAGCAAAAGCCACTGTGAGCAACATGCTCATGGATATGTGCACACATGCCACAATGAGTGGGATGTGCTTGAGGGTTGCATTCCCAAACCAGACACTCACCATGCTTTGGAACATAAGTCCTATGTACATCACGCAGGGACACCCAGTAGCACTGTTCATGTGATACCTCCCTTGGTGGTTGGGAGACACATGTAGGCCTGGGATCACTGCAGTGGCTGTACTGTGCAGAGGTGCAGGTGACACATGGCTCTGCTGTTCACATGGACACTACCCTAGAGAGGTGCCACTAGTGTAAACACTGTAGTTGTGCTTACACATGGACTTGCCAGACTGCATAGTACCCCACTATGCACCTGTGAAGCTATTACATGTCCTTTGTGCATGGTTACTTGGTAGCCCTTCCATTTAGATTAGCTATCATGCTATTACAATGTCCCATGCCTACAAGCCATATGTATCCTGTTATTGTACATGCCAATAGATGATACCTGTGGTATGCATGATATGTCTGTTATGCTGTGTAGAATATTTGTCATATCTACCTACAATACTATACATTACACATATTTCACATAGTATCCCATAATGCAAAGCATTCTTGCACAGCGGGACCACCTTAGATATGTCATTAACGTTATATGCCCATACACATGCGTGCTGTGACAGTATATCAACATATACTATCCCCTGCTATGGCACGTCCTTGTTGGACATACCCTACCACTGACGGCGAGTTGTATGGAATTGTTCTGTTTAACGCCCTCATGTACCATCCCTTGTGGTGTCTGTGCTGTGTACCTTGTGTCCCACTGCTGGATGCACAGTTTCTACAAGTGTTAGTATGCTCAGCAAGACATCACTACATAAATACCTTTCCCCACTTAATGCATTGCGGACACGTTTAATTAATGCAAACCAGGCTATACATACAGTAAAACTAATTAATACAGATCATGCTATACATAACCTTACATATCGGGTGTTCTACATACCTTGTTATCATTATGGCATTTCGTTTCTATCTCTCTCATAGTGTTTCAACTGGTATTCGGTATGAGCATACGGTTTGAATGTCTGCCAAGTCATCCTTATATACGTCGATACCTGTAACATGTGGATTCATCCCACCAATTGGTGTTCCTGAGTGACTAATTACTTGCATATCAGCTGTGCAGCTACTCCATTCACCAATTACGCGGCAACAGTGGGGTATAATTGAAATCACCACTTGGGCGTTGCCTATTTGCCCTACCTTCAGGGAGACAGTCTGTATTGTGTTTTGTTATGTGTAATTGCAACTGCTATGCATGGAGACAAGTATACTTTGGATTCATGTCCCCCGTGGATTGTGTGTGACAGGTAGAGTATTTGGTTCAACATGTGGGTGTACCTGTCATCCCATCATCTGATAACGGAGTATTGCACACAAAACCTGTAACATGGCTGTTTGTTCCATTATACAACGCCTGCAATTTTGCATGACGCCTTTAATTGTGTCTCTCACACGGTATGTTGAGGGTTCTGCAGTTGTAATTGACTGACTGGATGTTTGTGCTGCTATTACAGTCTGTATTGCTTTAGTTTCTAGAGTGGGGGATGTTGATGGGTGTACGTAGCATATACAGGTTTGTGGGCCTTGCATTTCTACATAATCCGTATATATGTGTTTGGGCTCCATCCCTAATTAGAGAGCTAACAGTTAGTAGACTTATGTTATGGGATTGTTTGTTGGGCCATTGTTAATTGGTTTCTATATCGTCTGCAGGTGAGCTTGCTACTTGTATACCTCCGTAATTGCAGCGATATATCAAGGGATATGTGTAAGTGACAGCTATCCCTTGTATTTCTGTCCCAGATATTTGCAGTCATTGTGGTTGTGTTGGTAAAAGAGCCTGTTTGCCATGGGTTGCCACTTTTTCATATGGTCATTGTTGGACACTTGCAGGACACACAGCAGTGTTTACAGGCCAACACGTAGCCATGGTCAGTACACAGGTTAGCACATACTTTTATCCTCATTACATACCTATTGTTGTGGGACTTTGGCTACTTATCATATTGCATGTAACATTTACGTTTCTTACATACAGGCATAACTATTAAATATGACTATTACATTATATATGGGAAATATTTATGTCCTACCATCTCGGACATTTGCCCTTTGTACTGTTTTATGTCAGGACACACCTGCCCAGGGTGGGGCTGTCCCTCCTACTGTTGGACAGGTAGTAACCGTATGCCTACGGCTAGCTATACCCACACCTACTGTACTGATCTGCCTCTGATTTGGCACTAACAAACACATGTTGCAGACACACACACACATTACAGTCACACGGAGACGCACATGGCACCCGCAATGCACACTTACACAGACTACGGCACTCACAAACACAGTTGAACACAGTACCTACGTGGACTGCAACACCGGCAGCAGTGACTAAATGTCCCTTCATATCATCATACTATTACTCGCGGCTGTACTGTTCCGGTACTGTGTTCTATCGGTCTTTCAGCCTCGTGGTTAGGCATGTCGGTATGTTACACATTCCATGGTTGGCGGTATCCTATTTATTTGTACCTCTAAGGTGTTATGAATGTCGTTGAACTATCGATTATATTTGCAGATATCACTGAATCCATCTATATCTCCATATATCACTCTATTGCCCTTTCTATCTGTATTATATATATGCATATGTGTACATATATATATATATATATATATATATATATATATATATGTATATATATATATACATATATATATATATATATATATATATATATATATATATGTATATATATCTGGCAGGGAACGTGACAGGCATACAGCAAAACCATATGCTGTAAGGCTCATGTACTGTTCAGGTGTTGGCATTCCGTGTTCCACTAGCTGTTGTGTTTACAATGTTTGAGGGCTGCCTATGTAGGAGTCACACATTGGGCCACCTATACATTATAATTTACAGGTGGTCATGTTTGTGTGCCATACATTTTACTGTGTGTGCAGGTGGAGAGGTGTCAGTCCGTAGGGGCCTACACTGTCAGAATATGTGCTATACATTCCCTCTTTGCCAAGGCTTAGGCATATTGGGCATGCCTCCATCTGCCTACTGGGACTGGCACAGGGTGTTCATGGTCTGAATCCCTCTGTGCCTGTAATGGCCTTGGCAATTGTGGTGGGCTATGAGGGCATTCACAATTTTGTCCCTGCTGCAGCTGCTTCCGCAGGATCATATTATGTAGCATGGCACATACTATGACGATGTGGGCACACATGCCTGGAGAGTACTGCAAGGCTCCACCAGATGTATCCAAGCACCGGAACCGTGATTTCAGCATCCCGAACACAAGCTCTATGATGCTTCTGGTTTGTGCGTGTGCCTCATTATGGCATTCTTGCATGGGTGTGTGTGCATTTCTGATGGGAGTCATCATCCACGGCTCCAGTGCATAGCCAGCATCCCCCACAAGATGGCCATGTGGGATGTCCCCCCTGACAAATACCTGATACAGCTGTGAGGCATGCCAGATATGGGAGTCATGGTAGCTTCCACGGCTGCCAGCACACACATCCATGATAATGCCCTGGGCATTGCACACGACCTGGCAGTTTATGGAGTGGAATCCCTTGCGGTTTATGTAGCGCCTACCATGCTCACCGGGTGGTGACTTGATTTGTATGTGCTGCAGTCTATCGCACCCAGTACCTCCGGTTAGTGTGCCACACGGTGGAAGTGGCGCATATTGCTGGCCAACTCCTCCTGAGTTCGGGGGAAGTATATCTGCTCATTGGCATGTGGTAACATGGCATCCAGGAACTGGTGTAGTACCCTGGATGCTGATGCCTGTGAGATACCCATTATATCTCCAGTTGGCCTTTGAAAGGTACCTGTGGCCAGTATTCACAGGCTTACACATACCTTCGTGTCCACTGGATGGGTTCCCCTCTGTTGTTTCTAGTTCTCAGGCGTGGCCGGCACAGCTCCACTATTTGCTGTAAGATGTCCCTGTCCACCCTGTAATGCTCTACTATCTCCAAGTCATGTAGCCCCTGGTAGGTTACCCTTGGTCTGAACACTCTCCTTCTCCTCAGAGGCCTGCAGTGGTTGTCGGCATCATCCTCCACAACACCTTCAGTCTCTAACACATGCTGATGAATCACAGCTATGGCAGCTCCCAACATGTACATTTTAAAAGTTCCCCGTGTGTTTACACCTATGGTGCAGTGTTTGGGAATACACAGGTGTGTGTTGGGTGCTTTCACACTTTATACTATTGTGCTGTGAACACCGATGATGTCATAGGGTGTGTATGTACGATCGTAGCTACAGGGTATCTTATGTGTTTTACTGCCGGAACTACTATTGTGGTGCCTTTGGTGTTGAATTACATTTGCCTGCCATGGATTACCTCTTGACCTTCCCTTTACATTTCTGCACGTTGCACCTACCATTTTCTGGCGTGCATCCTGCAGCCTACTTTCATTTGTACTTTCCTGGACCTGGCGTATCTTGCATTATGTGTGCTACTGCCGGTCTGCTGTTGGTTTGCTTTGATCTGCTGTGTCAGGTCTCCTATCTTTGCAATCCAATACCTCCCCTATCATGTTTTGCAGGTTTCTGCAAGCAGACTTGTCAGCTGCCGTAGATTGACCATCGTGGGTTGATTGGTGTTGATTGCTCATTAGTACTCCAATTACCCTACTTTAGCATTTCCTTCTTTTCTTCCCCTGACCTTCCTGTTTGTGCTATTGTTTGTGGCGCGTGCGTCCGATTACTGGGTTTCGGGCACGTTTTCATCCCCGTACACATGTGCTTTTGGGCACCATGTGTGCTCTCAGCTAAATGATTCTATACCTTCCTCCCCACCCCTGTCCTGCAGCTTTGCTTAGCAACAGACAGGCCAGATTTGCATTGCTCCAATGTGCTTACTGCTACGGTGGCACACCCCTCTGCTGATGTCATGTATCTCCTCTGAGCCACTCCTCGGTGTTATACCGCTACCGTATGGTACAACCTTCATCCGTGGGACATTTGCGATTCAGTATTATCTGCCTCATTTGCATGGCATTGACTACTAATTCATAGTTACCACGCCGAACACTATCGCAGGCTCTTAGCAACCCTTGCACCTTGGTTGTGGTGTTCCATGCCTACCATTGTGTATTATGCTGTAAACCTGATTTCTATTACGTTGCGATTTTATGACATTTTTATATTATTTCTTTATGCTACAGCTTCCGCACACATGCCCTGCAGTTGTGCTGTGCGTTACTGTGGACATGACATTAAATGTTGTTATTTACATGTTGTGCATCTTTTCTTATGCCATTGGCTGTGTATTTCGCCATTGGCATATGTTGATACCTGAGTCTGGCCCTCTTCCATAGCTCCGATGTTCTGTTTGCGAAAATGTAAACCGTGTTTTTTGGTTTACATTTCCGTGGGCTTACGCTACGCCTGCACCACTTCATGAATCACTATATGCCTTCATTTGCATGGTGCGACACTGCACATGGGGCGATTAGTATACCTAATCCAGGGGCTGCGCAGTTCTGGCGTACGCCGGTAGTGCACGTGGAATTGGATCGTACCTGAATCGCTCGACGGCCATATTTGGCATTATACCGCCTACGCTATGCCTGCGCCTGGCGCAAGCTTCATGAATCCCGGGGATGGTGATTACACTACCTAACATACAATTTTTTACATCTGAACAATTTAAAAGGTTAATTTTTTTTTGCAGAGTAAGTTAAACAATATGGCAATGCAGTTTTCATAATATTTACTGAGAAATGGGGCCAGATTTTGTAATGTTTGTGGAATATGGAGCATTACAGAAATATCAGCAGGAAAGTTGAGGATAAAAATGTAATATGTAAATGTGCCACAGTGAACTCTGAATATCTTGATGCACAATGGAGTATTTCAGTAGTAATGGCACACTGTGTATTACTTGCAAGTAATCCGTAAGTAATGTAAAACTGCTGTGAAAGAGTGATGTACATTAACAATATTATATAATGAATCTTACAATCATAGCAGCCTAACACTCATAAATACATATCTATAATAGAATCTCTCCAGCAAGCTTTATGACAATTATGGAATATCACCATAAGTCTGTTATTAAAATATGCTAGCCATCACTTATGGATTCAGACAGAATCCAAACATTTTCTAATAAAAAAATGAATAAAGCCGAAGGGTGATCATGGCCACATAGCCACAGCTAACATTAGCTAATAGTGGGAGAGGGACTTGTGTGCTGAACACAGGTAATGCACATACCCAAGGAAAGTGGGAGATGAAAAAGAAGATGTGAGGTTTGGGTGGAGAACAGGGACGCACAAGAGGTAAGTTGGAATAGGAAAACCAGAGGGAAAGTCAAAGGGACATTTTGTTGTTTGTTTGTTATGGTGGGACCAGGCCTCATTTTTTTTATTTTTTTAAAAAATAGAAGGAAAGGTAAAGCTAGGGAAAGAGGGTGAAAAAGCCATCACAGCAAGTATACCCATAGAACAAATATCAGAACACATGACAGACAAAGGACAGATGAGTTACAAAGACACAATACAACATGGGCAATGGAAAGTTGACAAATATGGTGGGGATACATACTAGCATGGTGAAATGCAGAAATACATATGTACCTATGTACTAATATGTTATGACATGTTGCAAACTGTGTAGCAGTGATACCCAGATGTGTATGACCAATGAAGATGTTGGTTGTAGCATAATAAATAAGGATCACAGTATACAGTGGATAAAGAAACAGCATCACAGATGAGCAAATGCATATCTCAGAATGCTAGGTAACTCCATCAGAGGACAGAACTTAAACTCTGACCATGTATGGGAAGGGCAAACAACCAAGTACAATGCCAAACAGCAGTACTGTAACAATGCAGCAAAATGGCTGCTAAATACACAACTAGGTATACAGACCCCCCCCCTCCAAAAAATGTATAATGGAGTGCATATATGTGACACAGATATGCCATGCCAAAGGCAACACACAGGTGTAGGTGTATATGTATGACCATCAGTGGCCTAAATGGACCACACATGAAAGCAATGTTAATACACACATATACACCAGTGACATGTAAGAAAATGTACACAAATCTAACACTAAAGCTTAAAAATATCATGTTGTGCACTTGAATTTCAACAACATATGCTGGTTAACACTCAGGTATAATGAGAACAAGAATGTATTGCAATCAGTAGCCAGCAACTTGAGTGCAGATGTCCTGCATATGTAAAATGGCCATATATTTGGCATTGAGACCGGCTGGTGGCAGAACCATGGCCTTAAGCTCAATGCCAAAAAATGTGTCATCCCCTTTGGGGAAAACTTGGTTCCCATGAATTACCACATCTATTTTAGTCCATTGAACACAGGAGGCATTATAAGAGATCTGGGAACACAGGTTGACAGCATCCTCTCTTTTGATCACCACATTGCCACTGTGATCAGAAAGTCCTTCTATGTGGCACATCTCATTACTAAGGGTTTTGCATCCAGGAAGAAAGGGGTCATTGTCTCCCTCTACTCTTCCCTCATTAGGCCAATCATTGAACACAATGCCCCATTTGGCATGTAACTCACTAAACACCTGAAACAACTGAAGAGGCTGCAAAAGTACCTCACAAAGAGGATTCTAGGCCTTAAACATTTGCCCTATATGGACAGACTCAAAAAAATCCAACTATTCTCTGTCTCATATCACCTACTTAGAGGCAATCTCTACTTGACTTATAAAGCCATGTCTGACCCAGCTCTGTTAGAAATGCTACATCTAAAGAAATCCCAATCCTTCCACACCACATGCTCCATAGACCTCAACCTCATTACCAGAAACAGAACATGCTGAAGGGACAGGTTCATATCCCAGAGACTGCCCATCTTATGGAATAGACTTCCCATACATGTCAAGTAGAGCACCTCACTCGCACTCTTCAAGTGAAATCTTGATGAGTGGGTGGGAAATAGAAAATTCATCCCAAGGATCACTCCAGTGGCTCTACTCAACAGAGGCATTGGGAACTAAGGTTGGGTGGCATGATGCCAGGGTAATCCTACGGGGTAGGCTTGTAAAGGCTCCAGGGCCATTAGCCTAGTACACACCTATGAACCTATGAACATGTTTACCATGTCAACATAATACATGGCAATGGTCAATAACTGCACCAAAAGCAAACATATCTGCAAATTAGATTATGTAAATATGAAGGTAGAAGTGAAGTGGACAGCCTGTACCTACTTCAAGGAAGACAATGATAAAGCAGGACAACAAGGTAAGGTTACAGATTGCAAATGCATGGGTACAACACACAGGGTACTGTTGAATGCAATCCAAAATACATTTAAGCAAATTGCAAATGTATGTCACGTGGGCAGACTGCATTGTTGATGTCCACTAAAATGGGCATGTATGACTCACATACACAGTAATGTGCAATCATGTATCATCGACAGGCATAGGTAAGCAAGCTAAGATTTTCAATCACATATGCATATCCTGTCACACCAATGTTAAATAAATGACTGCATATGCATGTCATGCATCCTGCTCATTATTGAGTAGAAGACACTGCTGTGAGCATAATTACAGCATGTCAGTGATATATCAGTGAATGCTGACATGTCAAAGGTACAATGATGTTTAATCATGGATCAGACTATGTGCAGAAACATACAATCATCAATTAATGTGTAAAAATATTGTTGGAAGGTGAGAACTTATGTGAATAAGGAATGGATGTGAAAATGCAACACAGAGCAAACATAGCATAATGTTCCATTCCTGAGCAAATTATCTTTACCACAGCATATACATTATTATTAAACTGCTATTCGATGCAGTCAGAAAAGGAGGACTGCTCATAGGTATGACATACTAGTATATGACCCCTACATGACATCAACATTGCCAACACATGGCACATAACAAATCATACCAGTGGGACAGCATGACCTTCTGTTGCACACACATGATGTGGCAATACACTGTAGGTTAGCTGCTACAGAGCATGGACAGGTGAATGTGGGAGGAAAGTATAATGCATTAATGTGTGTCATGCACACACTATAACATAATTAAATGTCACATGACAATATCTGCATAGTATGTTTGCACATGTAACATATAAGCATGGCAGCTACATAGTATGCATGCACAACGCCACATGAATACCATGTAGCTGCCGTGGCATGCATGCACAAAAGTGCATATACAGTCCAATAAAGTATACATCAATAAGTATATTGGCAGTATAACACAATTGGCACACACAGACAATGCTTACAGACCTCAGAGACTGGCATGATAGGGATAAGCCTCACAAATGATCTCTCAGGCTACCGCCCTGAATGAGTCATGCATAGCCCATGTCATGTCCTGGAATTCATTCTCCACCATGTCCCTCATCTGTGTTTGAAACACATCGGTCACAACTTCCCAGATCTCCTCCCAATAATTATTTCTCTGTTGTCCCCATGGGATGCAGCAGGCTCAAGCAGTTACGCATCTAGCTTCCTCATCATCATTGACATCACTGTTATCACCATCTGAGGGCTGTGGCAGTGGCCTGGCATGCATTCATTGTCTACATCTGATTAGTGATTGTCCACGGGCCATGGTCTGTCAAGATGAATCGCAACACAAGACAGCAATTACATATACATCCCTGATGCTACCTGTCTGCATAATATAGCCACTGTGACAAAATAAACAGGCAGAGAAGATTCCTCATGAAATGTTAAAATACATTATGACCATAGTCCAATTTACCACCATATGTTATGTATGTCAGTAGTCAAAACCATAACAATGAAAAGCAAATGTTTTATTATGCCACACATTGCTATGAAGATCATAGCTGACCTTAGAATTAAACTGATGTGTACACTGGCAATTTAACATACATTAATTAATATCCCATCTACATGTGAGCTCTGCAAATACAAACATGAGACTGAAGGTGTACTAGCATGCATTGACGTTCTTAATTAAAACACAGTCCAATTTGAAAAGGTGCAAACGTTAGCAAGTAGCACAAGTATAATCAACACAATTGCTGCTAGTGAATGACCTCTAATGCGCATAACACCTTCCCTATGTCACTTTATCTATAGTTATAGACATGTCCAATAACAGAACATGTAAGGGAGAATGCATCCATCACCAATGTGAGCAGTGCAATCAAGGCCATGCAGTGGCATGCATAACACAGCTTACCAGTGGAAATCATAACATGAGCTGAATATTTTCTTATTGCCCAGCATGAAGCATGACAAGAACAAGCAAAGCAAGCACATGTAACATATCCTGACATTTGACTGGAATCATGCCTGACCCTGCCTCATGCCACATTAACATAACTGAAATTTGTCAAAATAAAAGCTTGTAAACATCAAGACACCATTATTATTGGGATCTGCACTGTCTGATAACATTATCTGCCCCAGTAAACTGTTCATCTGAGTGACTGACGGCCTGTCATTATTTTCATTCTGTTTCCCCTTGCATGTGTTCCCTGAGCAGTTATGTTTGTGTGTGAATGTAAATTGTAGTCTCTGCATGTAATAAGTAACATGAATGGCCACAAAGTGACATTGTAAAAATGAAGACAAAGTGAGATAACAATATTGTGCGAACATGACAGCCATATGACAAACATCTGTGCTAGACAGCAAGGTAATTGGCTGACCCTATATCAATATAAACACAGACACAGCCTGTGACATAAGAATCTAGTATATGTTGTACAAACATTATTGTATGTCTATAACGATGTGCATGACCTACCTATAATAATTATTAGCGAGCAGTAACCTGCAAAATGCAAATATCCTGATGACGCTTGCTGATTATGAAATGTTGCAAAGAAATGCCTATCTGCACAAATATCCACAAACACAGGATACAAGTATGTTGTATTAAAAACATCCATGATGTTGTAGGCAGATGCAATACCAATGTTGAAATGAAGAGCATGCCATATAGTTTACAAACAGTGGGAACACTGAGCCAGACTATGCACAATAATCACTAAAAACACATCCACACATACAAATATGCTAACATGTGCATTATACGCAACAATCAAAGCACTACAACCTTATATGTAAAGCAGCCACCTCAACATATGTGTGACAGATACACAAACCCAACGGTTGTAACCTACATTTCAAAAACTCTCTTCAGAAAACATGGTAATTGCTAAATGGTACTTCAACATATCTGCCCTACAATCAGACTTGTAAGCACAGGTATTATTGCACTTCCTTACTGATGCGTGATGCATATTCCAGCATTCCTAATACTATATATGATAATGCAAAAAATATGAGCCTGTAACAAGGATCAGACACAGTTTAGCAAAAAGGAAACGCTAAGCAACATCCCTCTTCCCCGCCACTGCTCTTGAACCCAATGCAGCCACATGAGGTATAATACATGGTTTCAGGTCCTGCCCTCATCGCTTGACAAAAGAAAAGAGCAACTATGAATGATGTAGTCCTCACATACACTGCTCAGATCAGGTTCTAAAAACATTTGCTTTTGAAGAACATCAGAGAATCACCACATACATTTTGCAATGTTAGACCATACTAGTGATGATAGTTTGAAAATGGTGGAACTAGATCACGTTGAGGTGAGATTAAAAAACAGGGGGTATAGTGAGGAGCAGATTCAATGTGCTAAAGAATGTGTACTTAGGGGTATGACACTGAAGGCATATAAAAAAAGAAGACATTTAGTTGAGAGGTTGGATCCCCCTGTTGATCATGAAAAGATATATTTTGTCACCAGGTTTTCACCCTTCTCAGAAAATTTAGTTGATATTGTGAGAAGATTCTGGTATATAATAACTGAAGATGAAAATATTGGTCATGTATTTCCAAAGTTTGCTACGTTCTCATTTAGAAGAAGTAAAAACTTGAAGGAGATTTTAAATTATGAATTTGTGCCCACAAGTATGAGAAGTTTGCCTTGTGGCATGTTTTCATGTGGTCACTGCAGTGTATGCCTTAGGGACAGGAATTTATCAGGCCATAGTATTAATAGCAGGCAGTCTGTTGCTAGGTACTACTTTAATTGCAATTCAACTAGTATATACATTTTAGGTTGTAATTGCCCCAGGCCTAAATGGTATGTGGGTCAGACGAAGCGTAGAGTGATGGTCCATATTCTTGAACATTTTAGAGATTTCAGAAATCGGAACATTATGAATCCTGTAGCTAAGCATTTTATTGATATAAATGGTGGTACTCATTCTGGACTTTATCATTGTGTACTTGCCAAACCTTTCTTACCTAAAGGGGGTGACTTTATAGGAAAATTATTGGAGATGGTAACTAAGTTAGTTTTTAAAGTCGGACTCTATTTCCCTTAGGTTTAAATAAATGTTTAGATGTAAAGAGTTTAGATTTAAGTATTAAGTATCAAAGGTAAAAGTTTGTAAAATATAAAATATTTATAATTATAATGTTTGATTCTAATGTATTGGAAGTTTTTGTTTGTATGGATTTTGTTGCTGTGTTTCATAATGCTCAATTGTTTAATTATTTAATTGTACTCTGTATTATTAATTGTTTAATTAATTGCTGTTTGCCTGGATATAAAAAGAGGTTGCGCATTATGTTACTTTGATCCCTGAAGGCGTATTGCCGAGGTACCAGATCGCTGTAACCTTAATAAAGTTGGAGGTGCTGGTGCTGATCCTGTGTGTTTTCATTGTTCATAGAGGTGGACGTTGGAGGTTGTGTTTTATGTTTTACATCTTTGAACACAGATTAGAGGACATGAGATTCAAAATTGTAACTCTAATGTACATTCACACTCTAACCCTGCCTGCTACCTGCTTATCTGATCTATCTTTCCTGAAAGTGCATGTTGTGAATGCAGTGAAAAGACTTGGGGTTATGAATGTGCAGGGATGGACTACTAATATGGGTCATAGCTTAAAATTTCAAAAAAGGACCACATGCTGGGCATGCAGGTAAGTAATTTTCACAACCATTAACAATAATTAAAAAACATTATCCCTCAGACTATGGGACTGTGTCATGCATCACATAGCTTCTGTTAATGGAGACATAAAATGTGCTGTGCATCAGGGACACAGTAAGGTATGCAGGGGGACAACATTTGCAGATATTCCTTGGCAAAGTGCACATAACAAATCAAATGCATACATCACCGTATCCCCCTGATCTGCATTTCAACTGTAAGTCTGATCATCTGACTCCCTCAAAAGGTAAAATGTGGTTGTTGAAGTGAATGTAAGCATGGATGACAAAACAACACTTGATAGTACTTTTGAAAACACCATATTACACAAAACTGTTTGTCAGACATATAACAGTCTGTTGCAAGTTTTACACACAACCCTGCAGTTAAAGAGATGCTGTTAACAAAACATTAGAGATTAAAAAGATATGCATAGAAATTCAATGAATAACTGAGTTATTCATAACTATGCATAAAATAAACATTAATATCTGTTTTTTGTTAACAAACAGGTGCTGCATGTGTTTATCCATATTCCTGTGGATAATGGATGAATACAGAAACTTCCAACACTTAATTGTTAATTTTATTTATTTATTTATTTTATTTATTTTATTTTCATTTGTTGACCGGGCTAGTCTAGCTGGATACATGTCCATTTTCAGTAGAGGCCCGGGGAGAAAAGCTCCAAAAGTAACATAAAAGGCAAATACAGATCAACAAATACATAAAATACAGAGTTATAGCAGATCAAGTTCTAAAATTATACAAGCATATGCAAGTCATGACAGGACGTACTAAAAATTGCCATAAAAGTTTAGGAGAAGTATATATATATATATATATATATATATATTTTTTTTTTTTACCATATATACACATGGTGTAGTCAGTGGTGATAACATAGGAAGTAGGCTTCAAATAGGAGGTGTACAGGAGATGGTCTAATATGCTGAATATATTAAAGTTTATTTGTGAAAAATGATATTTTACTGATTTAGGAGTAAATAAAGAGAGTAGGAGTAAGAAAAAGTTTGAAAAGGAAGATTAATCAGGGTGAATGCAGCTGCAGAGCCAGTGAGTCTTTAGGTATAGCATCAGTTTCTTTTTAAAGAGTCCAAAAACAAATAAGACTGGACACTGCTCGAATACCAACTCCTTCTGTTTATTAAAAATAGACATACAAGTGATGAGCGCTTTCGGGCCTTTGTCCCTCATCAGATCTGATCTCACTTGTATGTCTATTTTTAATAAACAGAAGGAGTTGGTATTCGAGCAGTGTCCAGTCTTATTTGTTTTTGGATATTTACTATGGTTTATTTGACTGGACTTTGGTGAGGCACAGAACATTGTTTTGTTTTTCTTTTTAAAGAGTGGAAGAGAGGTTGGTGTTGTTAGTTCAGAGGGTAGTAAATTCCATAGATTTCCTACAGAGATAGAGTACAGGGAGTCACCTGATGAGTTGCTGGACCTAGAAATGTTTATTAGTAATTTGTTTGAGGAGTGCAGGTTTTTGAGGTTTTTGTAGGGTTCAATGATTGTGGAGAGTACTGGAGTGTTAGTGGGTTGATGCAGGGTCTTATGGACAATTGCAAGCTGGAGATATTGGAGATGGTTAGCAAATTCAAGCCAGTCTAGTTGTTTTAGGTTAAGACAGTGATGAGTTCGGAAGGGAGAACCTGTAGCAAATCTTGCAATATTATTATAGGATGTAGCCAGCTTGTTGATGTTATTTTTAGAAAGATTGGTGTAAACAGGTGAAGCATACAGTAGAGTTGACATTAAGTGGGTCTTGGCTATGGTGGTTCTAGCTACTGGTGTAAGGAATAACTTGATTCTATAGAGGGATCCAAGTTTTTTGTTGACTGATTTTATAGTATTGTTAATATGACTATCAAAGTTAAGGTTGTTGTCTATTGTTATTCCTAATAGTTTGGTGGTAGAGTCGGGAGAGATAACAGTGCCGTCGTTGGATGTAAGTGTGAAATAAATAGGGTTTGAATTACGGGTTGGCATGAAGAGTAACAGTTTAGTTTTTTTTGGGTTAAGGAGGAGGCAACGTTTAGAGAACCATTGTTCTATGGTGTTGAAAGCTTCTTGGGTAAGAGATTTAAGTTCAGCTTGAGTGGTGGCAGTGCAAATAATAGTGGAGTCATCTGCATATTGAATGCAGGTGGTGTTATGGAGTGCAGAGTGAAGGTCATTAATATAGATGGAGAATAGGAGTGGGCCTAAGATAGAGCCCTGTGGAACACCAAGAGTAATAGGAAGGTTATTTGAGAGATTATTTTGCCATAGTACAGCCTGTTGGCGGTTTTCAAGGTAGGATTTAAACCAATTTATGGCTGGTGTGCTGAGTGAGAGGGATTTCAGTATATGTAGTAGGAGTTGGTGATTAACCATATCAAAGGCTTTTGATAAGTCAACGAATATTGCAGAGGAAATAGCATTGTTATTACGGTTTTTGTTTATGCTGTCAGTAAAGGATAGAAGGGCAGTGGTGGTACTATGGTAAGGACGGAATCCATGTTGACAGTTGGTGAGTATGTTATTATGCAGAAGGTGATGTAGTAGTTGTTTATGGATACATTTTTCCATAATTTTTGCTAAGGGGGATAGCAGAGCTATAGGACGAAAATTAGAATATTCATTGGAGTGGCCTCCTTCATGTAAAGGGATGATATGAAAAATTTTCCAGATTGATGGGATGGTTCCTTCACATATGGTTCTGTTAATCAAAATGGAAATGGGGTAAGCAATGGCTTTAGCTCCTATTTGAAGGAATTCTGTTGGGAGTTTGTCAGCTGAGGGGGTAGTAAGTTGTAGTTTTTGGAGAAGGGAACAGGTATAGGTTGTAAATTAAATGGTGGGGGTGAGGGCGTGGTAGAGGAGGGTAAATTTAAGGTATCAGGAGATAGATGGTTAGCAAGATTTTGTATGGCATTTGTGAAGAAAGAATTGAAGTCATTGGCAGTTTGAGAGGCGTTGTTTGGGTTGGACCCAGTGGGGTTGGGAGTAAATGTTTGACCAGGGTGTAGGAGGTTATTAATGCTCGCCCAAAACTTTTGTGGTTCCTTGTGAAAGGAGTGCTGAAGGTAATAGTTTTTCTTGTCTAATAGGATGGCTTTTTTAGCTATATTTCTGTGTTGTCGAAAGATTTGTTGATCTAAAGGATTTTTAGTAGAACACCATTTAGCCCAGGACTTGTTTCTGAGACGGATTAGTTGTCTAGTATTATTGGTAAGCCAAGGGGCTGGTTTAGTTTTATTTCTAACTGAGCGTGATGGGGCATGGTGGTCAAGGATATTAAGGAAAGTAGAATTGAAGTATTCTACTGCTTCGTTAATAGGGAGATCTTTTAATGGTGACCAATTGCATTGTTTAAGTTCATTTTGGAAAAGTTCTGAGTTGAATTGTTTTTTGGTGCGTAGTGTTCTAAATGAAGATGGGAAAGTTAGGTTGGTTTTATTTCTGATAATATAAGTGAGTAAGTGGTCACTTAGGTCTTCTGGGAGGGTTCCTGCTCTGGATACTTGCTGGGGGTTATTAGTAAGTATCCAGTCCAAGGTACTTTCTTTGTTATTTGGTTTATTAGTTCTGGTGGGAGAGTTAATAGTTTGTGAGAAGCCATAAAGGTTGATATGTGAGGTTGGGTTTGTGGTATTGCAGTTATTCCAGTCTATGTTAAAGTCTCCTAGAACTATGGTTTCTTGTGGGGAGTTTATAGAAAGCCAGTTATGGATATTTTCGAGAGTACTGATATTGTTGCCTGGAGGAAGGTATATACAGATAATATTTATAGTCTTAGGTGTGTTGATTTGTAATTTAATAAAAAGTATTTCAGCGTTGTTATCTGAAGGTGGGTTTAGATTTACAGTGCTAACTTGTAGCTCTGCTTTATATAGGATTGCTGCTCCTCCTCCCTTTTTGGCTACGCGGTCTAGTCTAATGATATTATAACTGGGTGGGGTGACTTCATTGTTCTTTATGGAAGGTTTTAGCCAAGTTTCAGATAGACAAATGATATCAAATAGGTGAACATCTAGTAGGGCATGAAGTTGAGTAATTTTATTGCAAATGCTACGTGTGTTGAGGTGTGCTGTATAGAGTGAGTTAGCTGGTTTACTAGGTATTGGTCTGTTAGTTTTATGAGGGATAGTGTCTTGAGATTTAAGGTACAAGTTTGGGCCAGGATTGGGGTGAATGTCACCATCTATAAGGAAGTGGAGGAGCATTGTGTGTTTAATGTTGAGAAGCTAATAGAAACAGTCAAGTAGTTTTTTTGCATTTCTGTTGGTGTACCTAATGTGAGCTAGTCTATGAAACTTGGGGAGTAGATAGTTGGGTTTGGATAGAAGGTTAAGAGGATTGGGGTAGTTAGTTATTGGTGGTGTGGAAGTGTGTTTAGAGGGGAGGAGATAAGTGGAGTATAGTGGTTATTCAAATGAGGTTATAAGAAAGGTTGTTATTAGAAGAGTTAAGAGTGCGAGTAGGAATAGTGGTAGTAATTGGCATGGGATAGTTGAAGTAGCCATTTTAGAAGTTTAGGAAGAGGGAGAGAAATAGGCAGTAGAAGTTTGTGTGTTGGTAGGGCAGTTGTCTGTAGGTAGTGTGTTGTAATAAGGAGGGAAAAGAAGAGGTGTTAATTTGAGTTACTGCAAGTAAGAGGGGGTTGGGGTGTTAATGATATAAGATGTGTGATTTGAGCTTAAATGTTGTGGGTGTGGTTAAGGAGGGAATAAGTCTAGGAGTACTGGGGGGCGGGTGAGAATTGGGGGCAGGGTAGGGGAGCGGAGTGAGCCCGCAGGGCGAACGGAGTGAAAAGACCTGAGAGTAGATGGTAAAGGAAGACTATCAGTGAAGTCTGGAGTTCAGTGGGAAAATCTGAAGGTAAGAGAAAGTGGGGGAGTAGAGAGAGGCTGACAGGGAAGAGAGGTAAAGTGTAAGAGGAGTGGAGTGAGACTAAATGGAGTTAAGGACAAGGGTAAGACAGTGATTACAGAAGAAAAGACTGGGAAGAGAGTATGGGAGACAAGGGATAGGCTGGTCTGAAGAAGCTAAATTGAACTTTCTGATATAGAACGGCAAGCTAGTTGTAAGTTAATTAATGCAAAGAAATAAGTCCCCTAAGAGGATGTCAGTCCAGGAAGGAGAAGGAGATGAATTAGGTTTCAGATACAGAGGGAATGGGTTAGAGGCACGTTGTATGTATGATGTAAAATATGGGGGGGGGGTTGGCTGGCTGCTGGGAAGCCTGACCATGAGGCTTGCTTATTTAGCAGTAACTAGAACAGTGTATAATTATTACAGTTTATAGAAGCTATAATAAGACATACTTTTACTATCTTATAGCAAGGTAGGTTTCCAACGAAGCTGGATGGATAATTCTTAAGAAAATAATGACAATTTTCCTTTGGTGTCCAGCTGGGTGGATTCAGGTGAGATAGACAAGGAGATACAGGATCTGAAAGGCTGTACTTGAAGGGAGAGAGAAAAAGGTAGTGAGGCAACCAATATGAGGCACAGAGTAAACAATAGCTACAGCAGTACAAAAAGTAAGGGATTATCTTGGGAGAAGATCCTTATGCTCTATAAATAAATCATTTGCATTCACTAAACATCAGGTACTGCTAGACATACAATGCTCATGCAAGACTCTATTATAAAGGTAGGATAGTAGATATCTACATGTGCTTAATAGAACAAGTGATATTCTAAAACATCGATTAATTACAGGGTTAAGGAAAAAACATTAACTGATAAAAATAAACTAGTGCAAGTGGTAGTCCGGCTAGGCAAATAATGACAAATAGATTAGTACAAATAGTAGTCAGGTTAGGATAGATAGTACTAACTGGGAGCGGCTGTAAGGGAGATGCTAATAAGAAATAAGCCTATTCACCATTTCTAGATCAGTTACGATGTAGTGGTTTCTTTGAATAGACCTTAAGCTGGCCATAGTATAGGTTAGGAATCAAAAGTTATATCTGTAATTGCCGCCATGATGAGGATGTTATGTAAGTATTTAAATATGTTTTAGTGGGTAGATTTAATATTAGTATTAGTAGTAGAGCTGTAATAAACAGTTTCTCAGCTCTATGGAAGATGAGGTCTTCACAGCAAAGCCTCGTGCTAGGAGAATTTGGGTTGAAATTCACACTGCACGAAAATGAGAGCTGTAGCAATGTATTAGCTTATGCATGGCAGTAGAGCCGCAGCTAATACACCCCTATGCACCATGCTTTGTAGGCGTAGGTGCTGGCGGATAAGGAAGCTTGGCTAGGATGGGAAAGTATGGTTACTACTTAAAATAGGCAATTCATGATCTATGTAATAATTAAATTAAATAGACATAGTTAAAGGAGTAACACTGTATGGTGTAACTCAGTTTAGCGCTAACTGAAAGTGAGCATGGGCAGTTCAGCAAAGGAATATTACAGCGATTAAGCTACACAGAACATAAATACACATATTATCAGCATATTAGTCACTATGCCTGAGTAAGCATTCCTTCAATGTTAAACTAATCTTTTCACTTTGTTTCAGCATTAACTATTTAAATCTGCTAATACAAGCAAGTTAATTCATACGTTATGGTTTCTCTGTATATAGCACATTCATAAATGCAGTTTAAAAGAAACTCAATACATTATATAGGATAATATATGATAACAACAGACTTCAACTAGAATACAATTGTTTGTTACTGACCCACGTGTTACTCGCTATGTGGGCTCTTTGCAAGCGGTGAAAGTGTGGACCGCATACAATTTCGTACAAAAACGAGGAAATAGCAAATTCAGGTAATCAGACCTTAATATTACTTTAAACAAAACTTTCTTTTTTTTTTAAAAAAAACATTATACTAGCAACATGCTGCATGGGCTCTTCGAGAGCGGTGAAAGTGTAGACCAATACAATGTCTTACAAAACATGAGGAGTGTATAATTCAGGTAGACAGCCCTATTAGCACTTTAAGCAATTTTTAAAAAAAAACATTAAACAACCTACTGTGGGGTGAAGCACCGGAGCAGGATACGCAGCAGCCAGGTAGGGGTGGGAGAAAGACAAGATGGCGACACCAAGGATGGGGTATATTTATAAGGTGAGGGAGGAAGTTGGGGCAAAGGGGGTGGGATGCAGACAATAAGGTGGGTAAAGGAGGTGAGGCCGCGAGAGACACAGGTACAGGTCTGATTAGAAGGTGGGAGGGATTTAAGCAAACAGGGAGGAGGGTAGAGTTATAGGTGGTAGAATAGGTAGGGAACAGTAGAGCTCATGTGGAAAGGAAAGAAAAGAAAAGAAGCAAATGTTGTGGAATGGTAGAGCTCCTTATAAAATATAGGTAGTCGAGTAGGTAGGGAGCAGTCGAGATCAGTTATAAAGGAGAGTGGAAAGAGACAAGGGTTAAAGAAAAGGCAGAGCACCCTTAAATAAATAGTCAGGACAGAGGAGAAGTGTAGAGAGTTAATGTAAAACGATGGGATAGGATAGAAAAGACCTGAGAGTAGATGGTAAAGGAAGCAGTGAAGTCTGGAGTTCAGTGGGAAAATCTGAAGGTAAGAGAAAGTGGGGAAGTAGAGAGAGGCTGACAGGGAAGAGAGGTAAAGTGTAAGAGGAGTGGAGTGAGACTAGATGGAGTTAAGGACAAGGGTAAGACAGTGATTACAGAAGAAAAGACTGGGAAGAGAGTATGGGAGACAAGGGATAGGCTGGTCTGAAGAAGCTAAATTGAACTTTCTGATATAGAGCGGCAAGCTAGTTGTAAGTTAATTAATGCAAAGAAATAAGTCCCCTAAGAGGATGTCAGTCCAGGAAGGAGAAGGAGATGAATTAGGTTGCAGATACAGAGGGAATGGGTTAGAGGCATGTTGTATGTATGATGTAGAATATGGGGGGGGTTGGCTGGCTGCTGGGAAGCCTGACCGTGAGGCTTGCCTATTTAGCAGTAACTAGAACAGTGTATAATTATTACAGTTTATAGAAGCTATAATAAGACATACTTTCACTATCTTATAGCAAGGTAGGTTTCCAACGAAGCTGGATGGATAATTCTTAAGAAAATAATGACAATTTTCCTTTGGTGTCCAGCTGGGTGGATTCAGGTGAGATAGACAGGGAGATACAGGATCTGAAAGGCTGTATTTCACTATCTTATAGCAAGGTAGGTTTCCAACAAAGCTGGATGGATAATTCTTAAGAAAATAATGACAATTTTCCTTTGGTGTCCAGCTGGGTGGATTCAGGTGAGATAGACAGGGAGATACAGGATCTGAAAGGCTGTATGTGGGGCGAAGCACCGGAGCAGGATACGCAGCAGCCAGGTAGGGGTGGGAGAAAGACAACATTTTTTTAAATTATTTATTTATTTGATATTTGTTAACCAGGTTAGTCCATCTGAGCTTATGCTCTTTTTAGTGGAGACCTGAGGAGAAAATCTCCGAAATGAAGGATTATACAAATATTTAAAAAAATTAGATTTAAAGAAAAAGTAATACAAGTAAAACATTTGGGGTACAGAAGTATAACATAAATACATTTACAAAACAAATAATATAAAAAGAAAAAAGGAGAAATCTCCTACAAATAAATTATACAGGCAAGTACAGAATAACAAATTTGTATTCAGATATAAAAATGTGTATATATTACATAGGGTATTAGGTAGCATGATGTTTAACAGGAAGAGAAGTTATTGAAATGGGAAGGTAAGTTAGAAGTAAGGAAGAGCATTTGGCTAGAGTGAAGTTGCAAAGATGCCTAGGAACAAGTATTTGGTGGTCAAGCAGGAGAGACTTAAGAGTTGTTTGTAAAGGGAAAATGAATGAGAAAGGTAGAGGAGTGGTTATAAAAGAATTATAAGAGTATTGCACCAGAAATTGGAGGGGGTGAGAAGGGGAGTAGTAGAGAGATATTTTAAAGGTCAGGAAGTTAGAATAGTTAGAGGGTGTATGGAAAGAGAGGAAAGTGATCACAGCTAGGGGAAAAAGATAAAGGGGAAAGGAGGGAAGGGCAGGAAAGGAGGAAGGGGAGTAAATGTAAGTGAGATGGTTACAAGGACATCTCCGGTGCTGTGTAGGTAAAGTCTGAGAGCTGTCTTCAATTCTTGTGCATGGGAGATATTTCTAAGGGCTAAAGGAAGCTTATTCCAAGAAAGAGAAGGAAGATAGGAAGATAGGTTTTGTCCTAGGGATTTTTTTTTGTTTATAAATCTGCAAGAAATGTTGGTCAGAACTTCTAAGGGGGCATGATGGGTTATAGAAGGAGACAAGAGAAGTTATGCCTGGGAAGAAGGATGATTTATTTAAGATGAAGTGGATTATAAGAAGTTGAGAATATATGAGTTAGTAAGGAAATTCTAACCAGTTGAGATTCTGATGGGCAAGACAGTGATGAGATTTCAGAGGCAAGTTAGCATCAAATCTGGCAACTTTGTTGTATGTGGTTTCAAGTTTAGATAGAAGAGAAGACTGTAAGTTAGTAAGAACATGAGAGCAGTACAGGAGGTTAGGAAGGAGAAAGGCCTGAGCGAGTGATATTCTGGAGTTAGGGGTAAGGAACCTTTGGCTTTTGATGGATTTCCTCTATACAGTTCCGTACATGAAAACTGAATTTAAGTTGGTCGTTGATGATTACACCAAGTAACTTTGTTTGAGGTTCAAGAGCGATGCTAGTGTTATTTAAGGAAGATATGGTGAAAGAGGATTTAAGATAACTAAGAGATGTAGGTGGGAGTAGGAGGAGTTTTGTCTTTTTAGGGTTAAGGATAAGATTGCTATTAGTAAGCCAAGTTTCAGTGAGGTTAAAGGAGGTTTGAGTAAGGGAAATCTGATGAAAGGAATTGTCAGCAGATGCGATGATAGCGGAGTCATCTGCATACTGCATGATAGAAGACTGAGGACAAGATGTGTGGAGCTGGTTAATAAATATGTTAAAAAGAAGGGGGCCAAGAATGGAGCCTTGTGGAGCACCCATTTTTATGGGGAGAAAGGGAGATAGAGTAGAGAGCCATTTGACTGATTGCTGTCTGTTAGTGAGGTAGCTAGTAAACCCGGAAATCCAGGAAATAGTTGTAGGGGAGAGGTTAAGTTGAGTAAGTTTTGAGAGGAGGATGGGATGGGATGGGAGACAGTGTCAAAGGCTTTAGAGAGGTCATGGAAGAGGCAGGGCACTAGCTTATTATTGTCTCTGGCAAGGGATATGGAGTTAGTTAAGGAGATAAGAGCAGTGGTGGTGCTGTGGTGTGGGCAATAGCCGTGCTGGATAGGAAAGATAAGATTTTCTGACATTGGATAAGATAGGATTTGTTTATGGACACAGTGCTCAAGAATTTTAGAGAGACGATAGAGTATGGCAATAGGGCAGTAATTAGAGAGTTCTATGGAGTTCCCACCTTTGTGAATAGGTATGGTGTAAAATTTCTTCCAAAGAGTTGAGAAGGTGGATTCACGAATTGAGTGGTCTTTAGGAATTGTGAAAGTAAGTTGTCAGCTGAAGGAGAGCATGGCTTGAGTTTGTGAAAAAGCTTTTTGATATAGCTAATGAGTATAGGACTTAGAGAGAATGATGAGTTATTTTGTAGATTTATACTAGGAAGTGAGGGATTGGTGGAGTTGGAAGTAGGCATATGTTTGTGTATAGTATCAATAAAATAAGTATTAAAGATAAAAGTAGTTTATTGGGGTGACTTATTGGGGCAAGGATTAGATGTAGAGGGTTTTCCAGGGTGAAGAATTTGGTTGACTGTGTGCCAGAATTTTGGGGGATTTCTAGTTTGTGTGGTTAGGGGTATGTGCTAAAAGTTTCTTTTATCTATGTATATGTGTGTTTTGGTCAGATTCCGTAGTCCCCTATATTTTTGGTAGTGAATGAGAGATTTGTTTTTTTAACCAGAGTTTCCATGAAGAATCTCTATCTTGAATGAGAGCCCCAACTCAAATGACACACCAGGAACAATCAAGAATGTAATGTAAGTAAATTAAATTTAAGGAGTGAAAGTAGCTATATCAGAGAGAGAGAGACAGAGAGAGAGAAAGAGAGAGAACGAAATTGTGTGAAGCATTCTATTAGACAGTGAGGGGAAGAAGGAGGAGTAGATGGTAAAAACAGTGGCTATGTACAGAAAGCAGAAGACCCAGTTATAGAGGGAGGGGGAACCAAAGAGTCAGGATAGTTATAATGGAAGCATACAGAATGCAGTAAGCTGTACAGAGGACAGGAAACAACAAAAGAAGGGGGAATGTAATCTAATAATATTTTAGGGAGTATCTATTTACTGGAAGGTTAATAGTAGGCAGGCGATGTGTGGCAAAAGCAGGGTATAGATAAAGATTTTGCTTCTGTTTTAAGACACAGACACCTACACTTTTTTTAAAAAAATATTAGGATGGATAGGGCTGGATGTTCAGCAGATCACTGGTCACTTGTAGAGGTGCAGAGTTTCAATGAGATAGTTCTTGGCCAAATCTAAGAAGAGGGGAGGGGGTACAGGATTAGTAAAAGCAAAAAGCAGGTTATACAGGTACAGGGCTAACTAAAATAAAGGTATAATATTAAGCTTACAGAGATATTCTACTCTACTAGTATATCAAGAGGCATCCAGACAATATAAAACAATCCAATACTATTGAGGAGTCTGACGGGTCCTATGTAAGACTGTATACAAGGAACTCAGTACAGCAAAATATCTATGTTCAGTAGATAAAAAATCAATGTGAAGGTTGTTGGCTCACACAGTGAAAAACATTGTAAGATGCATATAAGTAAATTCTCCAACAATGAAATCATCCAGTTCCTAGGTTATCAGCAAAATAAAACCAGCAAAAACCTCTCTAATTACATAAGTTAAAGTCTCTATAAACTGCAGTCACCAACCAAGATCTGATTGTAGCTAATTAGCTTATTAAAGTAAGAACAAGAGCATGAATTGTCCAAACCAGCAACTACAATAACAATATAGATTACAGAATTACTGTTCGTAGCAGTAGCGCAAACACAATTATATTACAGTAACAAAAGGTAAGCTACAAAAGAAGTACACAATTTACACACCAAGTTCATTTGAACAAAGTCTCAGTACATAGTACTTTTAAAAAAATAACAATCAATCAGTTTTGAAATATACAAGGTCCAATAAAGCAACAGAGTGCAGCCATAAAAATTATGAAGCTACACAAGAAATGCAAACAGTGGCAGGTATACTTTTAATACAATTCTAGAGAGCTAACTGGAATAAAAATGCTAAACATTCACAAAAGTTGCAGTTTAAAGTAAGTTTACAAAATCTAGCATGGCCCATATCTCACAAACATTGCCAGAGTAAAACACAGTTATCGAGGAGGAAGGAGAAGGAGAAAATGGGGAACGCTAACAATAGAGTTTAAAATCCACAAAGCAGGATGGGAAGAACATGAAATAAGGAAGAAAGTATAAGAAATAAATGGCAGAGTGGAGCCAATAGTAAGGAAGCAATGCCGATTGGTCACACCAGGAACAATCAAGAATGTATGGTAAGTTTGTTTGTGTCTTTCGGCTTTTCCCGGTTAGGGATCGCCACAGAGGAACTCTGGTCTGCTAATGATTGGCAGTAGATTTTTACGTACTGGTTTGCCGGGCCTAACACACAACCTTCAACGAAGGAACGCCCACTCATGCATGTCGCTACACAGAAGACACTCTAACTGAGAATCGAATGGGCAACGTCTAACTGTGAGGCAACAACGCTACCACAGCACCACCACATGGTAAGTAAATTATATAATTTAAAGAAATAACAGCTATCAACACATAATTGAAAACATATCTATAATCAGTCAGATAGGCATTCTGATTGTCTTAAACAAATGTAACTGTAGTAAGAATGTTCATTTTGTGAAGAGGAATGAAGAAAAGAAGTTATTTATGCTTTACTATTCACACATATACAGCGAGAGTAGGCGATACTTTCATAGTAAAACACATAACTTCGAAATGCGTAGTCATCAGTATCCTAGGTGCTATAGGCATCTGTGGCACATGACTATATTGAATGTGTTAAATGATGTCATTATATGTTGGAAAACAGATGCAAATCTACAATGTTCAGTATAATGTATATTATAAACCTTAGTAAATAAATTAACAGCATGGGAATAAAAACATACTTACAAAAAGAGCAGTCACCACGTCTTCTTTATTATCCAGATGAGCTAATTGTCAGAGCAGCCAATTGATGGTTATAAAAGCCATGCATTGGATATATTTGGGACACAGCTATATCTCTAAATTATTCAGGAATGCTCAGGTATACATAGGATTTTGATACTTACTGTAGGTATCCACTGACACTCCCTGCACCTCGGTGAACGTCCGATGACGCTCCTCTGCATCCCTCCAATGTAGGTCATTGTAGCAGTGGTGAAACTGTGATCCAGTCCAGTAGATCCCCATACATCATCAATCCTCCCTTTCAATCCAATTCCAAATGTCGATCATTGCAAATTTCCTTGGCCTGGCTCTCATCCACTGCTCCACTCCAGCATAGACAGTCAGTATCTAGGTAGTTTTCTCCTTGGTCCAATTGGGAGCCTAGACACATCAAAGCTTCTTAGAAGTAGCCATCTCGATAATGTCAACACTCCAATGGAAAATGCTGTAAAATTTGATAATTAACCAGTAAAACGAAGCAAGTAGTGTCAGAACAGTCACCAAAAAACTCCAGAATGATAGACACCACTGTAGAAAACACCATAAAATTAATCCTTTACTATAAAAAGCAAGTTTTAATCTGTTTTAACATACAACACTACAAATACATTTTCATCCAGTAGACTTCATCAGATAACATTCAGTAATGGATTCCCAGCTTTATATAGTGACATCAAAGTTCACTAGCCAATCACAAACAGTTATCTTAAAAAACTGCTCAAAAACACTTAATAAACCTTTAAATTAATTACAAATATTGCTAAACTACTTTAAGTACATTTTAAAATGTCCATATTAAAATTTTAAATAAAAATTACAAGTAAATCATTTATTTAATTTCAGTACTAAAAAGTTGAATGTAAAAAAACATTGTTCTGCCATTTTGCACCCTCTAGTGGACATTTAAAATATATCAGCCAAGCTGCAAAATGTCACAAGTTAAAATATAAAAAGCACATAGAAAAGAATATCACACTATTACAAATTAACTTGCAATATACACTTACTCACATAGTTGGCTATAATTTAGCCGGCCTTAATTTTAACACAGGGGCTATGTTTATATGTCCTTTATGGCCAGGGAAAACATTGGCTTCAAGTTTTATTTAGCAAAACAACTCTGTATATTCCAGTTTGGTTTCCCATGGCCTGCCTCTTAGGTCTACTAAAACTTTTTCAAGAACGAAAAAATGAAATTTTGCCCCTGTGCACATTTTTGTGTGCTTGTAAAGTACATTAGTGTCTTTTTGGGTAATATGTCTATAATGCTCATAAATGCATCTTCTTTGTTTCCTTTCAGTTTTTCTGATATAGAAAGCCCCGCAGGGGTCACAGGTACGTGTAGTCATCAGCGTCCTAGGTGCTATAGGCATCTGTAGCACATGACTATAGTGAATGTGTTAAACTATGTCATTATATGTTGGAAAACAGATGTAAATCTACAATGTTCATTATTATGTATATTATAAATTTTAGTAAATAAATTACCAGCATAGGAATAAAATCCGTACTTACATGAAGAGCAGTCACCGTGTCTTCTTAATTATCCAGATGAGCTAATTCTTAGAACAGCTAACTGATGGTTATAAAAGCCATGCATTGGATATATTTGGGATACTGCTATATCTCTAAATTATTCAGGAATGCTTAAGTATACATAGGATTTTGATATTTACTGTATGTATCCACTGACTGTCTCTGCACCTCAGTGAATGTCCGATGAAACTCCTCTTTATCCCTCCAGTGTAGGTCATTGTAGTAGCGGTGAAACTGTGATCTAGTCCAGTAGATCCCCATACATCATCAATCCTCCCTCACAATCCAGTTCAGAATGTCGATCATTGCAAATTTTCTTGCCCTGGCTCTCATCCAATGCTCCACTCCAGCATAGACAATCAGTATCTAGGTAGTCTCCTTCTTGGTCCAATTGGGAGCCTAGACACATCAAAGCCTCCTGGAAGTAGCCATCTCAATAATGTCAACACTCCAATGGAAAATGCAGTATAATTTGATAATTGCTCTCTGAGGTCACACTCAGTTTGCAGGTAGCAATCGTCTGATCTGTAAATGTATCAAAATGAATATTTAAAAGTGGCACTTACATCATGTTATCAGATCACTGGAAGATAATGTGCATGTGCTACACATAGTACTGTTTATCGATACCTATTGGGTAGTTGTGTGGCGCACTTTCCCATTACACCAAGCTATTAGTTAACGCACCGAATTTTGAGAAAACACATGGTTGTACGCAAATGGGATTCCAAAACCTGGAATTTTATTGAATCTCATTAATCATGATTGGTGAAATGGTCCTTAAAAGACAGAAGACAGATGCACATTAGGTGTTCTTACTTTCTGTTATACCTAAGTCACAGGTAGCTGATAGGTAAATTGGCACATTCTAGTATTTCTGTTTTGCGGAATATTACCTGTGTTAACATTAGTTATTCTCAAATATATCTGTTTATATTTATTTTTATGGAAAATGTTTGCATTAAGACAAATGCCTGTAACTTTCTGGAGTGCTGTTTGATTTACCTGTATGCATATAGCTGTTGCCATCTACATTAAGGACATGCATCAATTTTCCATAAGCAGTTGTACAGACAGATTTACATGGCAAAAAGTGAACAGTACTTTAAGACAGATTTACAGATTATCCATATCTCTTGCGGGTGACTTTATATACTTTGTGGTGTATGTATGGAAATCTATAGATTCCAACAGTATCTATATGGACTATGTCCTTTTGCTGTTATGGATATTTATCCATTGATAACTGTTAATGCAAGTCTTATTAACTATCGGTTCAATATAAAAAGAATCTGTACTCTCTGTGGCCTGCTTACAGATACTGAGGTTTTTCAATGCTTTCCATAAGTTGTTCAATTGATAATTTGTGTAATATTTTAATGTTAACTGCATGCAGACTACTTTGGCATGATACTGTTGTCTTTGGAACTCCATTCAACAGATATGTAATGTAAGAGGTTTGAATCTCACAGACAGCTTTTACAGATACCACAGGTTATGTTGATTTTACATCTATGTGTGCCAGACATTGTTGTAAGTTTTTATATGTCACATTTCTATATATCACAGTGAGTGTTTCATAGATTTTTGCATTGCACAGGAACACATACTGTTCATGGTGACATAAGCTGTCTACATAATCAACTGCATAACTAGGCCTTCATATGAATATGGACACGTGCATATCACTGTCTTTCAGATGGCAAAAAGTCCTAGGGGTGACAATTTCTCTCCACAGGAAAATGAGATCATAATAGATACAACATGGAAGGGGACTCCTTGGATGGGCAGGGAATACAGTATGGAGAAAGAAGTGTAGGCTGACATTGCCAACATGATTAATGAGGTTGAAGGTGTCACTAGATCCTATGAGGCCTGTTACTGATGCTGCTCTGATATGATCCTCTGTGCAGCCAACAGGTTATGATGATATGGCAGAATGAGGAATGCTACCAGTGGTGGCCCACCACGGACACCCCCTGATGAGACAATATTTCTTGTATCCCTGCATTCAATAAGTGGAGAATGACACATACCTGTGGGTGGGATAGAAGCAGGAGTTCCAGGTCAAACATCTATGTCTTACTTTGCTTGACATGGATGATTATAGAGTACAATGTCCAGCACATGAGTATCCGCAGCCCCTGTCAGTGTGCCATAAATGTCATGCTGTCAGTATTCTGTTGCCTGCATACATGACCTGTTGTCTTTATTCTTATGTTACTACTGCAGGAGCCATAATCTAACACATAAACTCAAAATAGTGGGAGGCTGTCAGTGTTATGCTATTACCTATCTTTCATATGATACATGTCATTTCTGTTAATCCTGTTGTTGTCCTCCATTCATACTGTGTACTTCTATCCATTCATAGAACAGACAGCATCATTGTCAAGTGCACAAACAAGTGGTATGCCTGCGTAAAATCTAATTGTTCATGCTGGCTGTGATGTGATTAATAATAGTGGCTTTGTTTCCCTGCAGTAGTTGAAGTTATTTCCTCTTCTATCATGCTATCTTACCACGAGGACTTGTCAGGTATGTGTTATATTTGTATTCATCAAAATTGTCATGTATGTTGGATATGTAACCTGTCAACTCCTTGTTATGTTGATTCTATGACCCATACACAGACATGACCCAATGGAAAGTCAGTATTTTCTGTAACATTGCAATGAGATATATGTGTCACATGTCTTTAATGATGTGCATCATGTGATGTAAGGATGTTGTCCTGATCTGTGTCATCTATCTCTTCTTTTAGCACATCAATTACCTGTAGCCTTCATTAGCTCATCCATTGATAATGATGTGGGTTCTGATGTGCTTCAGTGTGACAGCATGGCCCCTGGTACACAGGACCGTGACTGAGTGATAACTGTCCAGCCAAGATGTTGAACATCATGTGGATGCAGCTGTAACCTCAGATATGGAGAGAAACTTGTCCAGCCATTCTGACAATGAGGTGACATCGGTTGCTGGGCAGAATGAGGCCTGTGAACAACAGACCCATGCTGAAACTGCTGCTGATGTTGACAGCTCCCCACAATGCATTGATAGTGCTCATCACAGTAGATGTAGGCATACAGGTGGTATGTATGGGCATGTGCCAGAGGGTATCCACCTACTAAAATGAATGCTCCCAACAACTTCATAGATCTGACATCCATACACTTGCCTGTGTCATAGATCATGTTATACACCAGTGCCAGCTAGGTGTGCTGCTCGAAGGACAGGAGTGTAGATACTGTGAGGTAATGGTGTCATTGACTGCACAAAATGAAAGTAAGTTATCTGTGGCATGGTCAATAGAATCCTTAGCTCTCTACAGTACTACAACAGTGCTGTAGTACAAGCAGGGTTCTGAGTGTCCTAAATGTGCTTAGCTGATTGCCACATGAGAGAGGCAGGCCCTCCTCTCAGCAGAACCAACCTTACCCATTATCATCAATGTCTGTCCTCAAACATGCAGACACTTCTGCTGCTGACCCATCTGCTGTAGGCCCAGCAGTCACATTGCAGTCATGCTCCTTTACCTCCACATGCTGGTATCACCCCATCAGTTTCCTCTGTGGCGCAACATGGGCCAAGTGTTTCCAGACAACAGTGTGAGTCACCAGTGTGGGCACCTAGTATGCAAAAGAGTAACACAAATAGTTGGTGATGATGTTTGCTGTGCAAAGCGGACACTGACAATGTCATCTCTCTATGTTTTTTGGCAAGTCTAATACCTCAGGATTCCAAGATTTTCACTAAAAATAGCTGACTTCATTTATTGCATTACTTTATCCATACATTACAGTGATATATTTGGCTTGTGATATTTACAACAGTTTGGATTATGCCCCGAGTTGTTTACTGGTTTGCAGCTTTTTATAATGGACTGATAGCAATGTATTGCACTAATGTGTACCCCTTATTGTGTGCCATACACAGCTACAACAATATGAGTCTGTGTGCATACCTCTGTCAGTTGTGCCCTGCTGTGATAAATTTGTATATGTTCATAATATTATTTTTTATGATTATGGTGTTATGTCTGATGCTCAGTTTGTACATCTAGTGGGAAATTGCCATTAGATGCAATCCATGCTGGTATGGTAGGGCAAGCCCTGAACATCAGTCTTTAATCTGTGCACCTCTATATGTGTGGCTTGTCATGATTCAAAGTTGTGGGGCAGACGCTGCCGTGATGCCTGGAGCTGCACCTGTGGTCATCCCTACATAACCTACTTTCTGTATCTTCTGCCCCCTGTGTCCTCCTGTTCCTCCTCATATGCCTATGGGGTGTCATCTTCAGATATCTGGGGTTCTTGGGGTAGTTCACCCACACCTGCAGCTGGAAGACTGTCATGTAATCTAGTTAGAATATTGTGTAGTCTGATGCACACCATTATCATCTGTACTGCCTTCTCAGGTGTATATTGCAGTACACTGCCGAATGTGTCCGAACATCTGAACCTAGCTTTCAGTACACCAAACATGCAAACAATGGTATTTCTGGTTGTTGGATGTGCTCTGTTGTAGACCTCCCCTGCAGAGTTGCATGGTTCATGGTACAGGGTCATTAGCCATGACTCAACTGCATAATGTTGTGGGGGGTAAACACACATCTTGTCAGCATTAACATTGTTGGAAGGGATGTCCTTAGCTTACATCTTAGCTATGGTCCAGTAGTTACCCAGTAGTAGTAGTCTCTCAAGTATTTCACCTTCCTGGAATGCAGACCACAGACCACTTTTCCTCCATATGGCAGCGTCATGGACACTTCCAGGGTATGTTGCCATGAGGTTTGTTATGCTGCCATCTACTGCACACATGAACTTGGAGTTCAGGGATGGCTAGCCCATTCTGTTTATATATCGATTTGCTTCAGGAGGTACTGGGGTCTTGATGACAGATGTGTGTGCAATCTATTGAACTGAGTGCATGGGAGATGTTTACAATGTTATAAAACTGGTGCATTACAGTTCTCTGCTTCATGAGATGGATGGAAAGTGCATGCAGTCATCCACATTGATTGACATTGCTGCCAGGAATTTTGCCAGGATATGTCTGGCAGCTATCTTTGACACTCCCTCAGCATTTTTCATGTGTTTTTTTGAATGTCTCAGATGAAAGTACACCCAGGCTGAAACACAGTTTGGTTTCAAGAGGGATGGGGTTTCCTTGCAGGGTCCGCACTGACATGTGTGAGGCAAACATGTTGCAGGCAGCCTGCACCAGCTGTCGGTCTAGACTGTACCTGTCAATTATCTGTTAGTCTGACAACTGATTTTGTTGCAGCCTTGCTCTCACTCCAGTTGGCTACCTTTGAGGGTACACAGACGCATCCTCATTCATGGCTTGTATTACTGCAGCCTGTTGCAGTTCATTTGCTGCAGGTTGCATCTTTCTTTTATTTTTTTGTGGTATTCTTTTCAAATATGACAAAATCCATAGTAGTAGCTTCCGTTCCATGTAGGCTGTATAGCATACACCAAGGATTTCAAAAACAGAGTCTGTGTTGCAGTTTGTCACATTTAAGTTGTGTTGGATGTGCACAATGTGTTTTGGAATCAGATGGGCATGGTTGAATCCAAAATTAATCTACACTAAATAGTTAAGTACTTGGATTGCTTTAAGCATGTCTTCTAAAATTGTGCCCACAGCTAATGCTCTGAAGTCTTTCTATGATATGCTGCACAGTACACTAATAGCTTTTGGAATCTGGCCCATAATATGTTTTTATTTCTTAACATGGTTACAGCTCCAGAGATTATTGTATCAATCTTTTTTCTTAAAAAATATGCAGCATATTAATTTCTTTATTAAGAACTAATTTCTGTATCCTTCAGTTTTTTTATTACTTTGATAAATATTAAGCCCACTTGGTAAAATTATTTTATTTTTAGACATAACCTAAGAGCACTGTCTCATCCCATGCATTGGTCAGTGTCTCACATTCTGAGATTGGAGACTAATAGAATTAAACTTAACACTATATGGCCAGTAAAAACACTAACAGAATGTCTAAAGTTTCAAAACAGTGCATACCCAAACAGTGGCACTTTAAACACCATACAGACTCATAAACTTTTTTTTTGGTGGGGGGAGCAGGCCCCCAACCTTGTGCACACCTCCCCAGCCGATCTGTAACTATACCAGTTGTGATGTTGCACATACATGACTAAGAAGGAAAACAAAAAAATAAAAGTTGTATTTCTCTTCTCTGACTCCTACAATACCGAAACTGAAAGTACAGCATCTATCAAACATCCAGTTCAGACGTCATGAAATATCATCTACAGAAATTTGCAATCTTTCATCAACAATATTAAATGACTCAATGAAACAGTGCATAACTAATTGTAGGTTCCCACTCCAACATACATAGGTTCATAGGTTGGTACTAGGCTATCAGCCCTAGGGCCTATACAAGCCTAGCCATAACAATTCCCTGGCTATTTCTTCCCACACTATTTACTTCCCTGGACCTATACAGAAATAAACTTATTGTAAGGCTCACTAAAGCAGATTCATAGTATTGCTAATTAAACCAATGTTTAATTTCCAATCAGTCTTTTCTGTCTGCTCTCCAGAGTACACACACACACACACACACACACACACACACACACACACACACACACACACACACACACACACACACACGCGCAGGATTATGAGATGTCTATATCTAGAAAAATGAACAGTCTTGCATATGCATAGATGCCTAAATATAAATATGCTGCCTGACAAGTCCAGTCAAGTAAGAAGCTAACTTTTTAACTTTTAGTATAGAAAAAGAGAAGGAGTCTGAATCTTCTTATACTCACTCTGTTAATGTCAGAACTAGTGAAAAATATATTTGACAGCCAGTCATTAATTTGACTATCAACATCACTTCAAGCCTTTTTACAAAAATAAGGTTTTGCATTATAATGACCTCTTGCACTAACCACTGCATGCTCAGGCTAACCAGTGGACACAACTGGCGGTGTACTGCAATATACACCTGAGAAGGCAGTACAAAGGATAATGGTGTGCACCAGACTACACAACATGCTGACTAGATCACATGGCCATCCTCTAACTGAAGGTGCAGGTGAACTACCCCAAGAACCATATATGACACACATGCAAACATGTACACACATGTAGGCCTGCATGCTACACTTATGCACGCAAACACAATTACACTAACATACACATACAGCCACCCACACACAAACATACACATATCCAGGTAGGCAATTATAAATTCACATGTTTTTAAACATACACATATTTGCACATACACCTGCATAAATCCACCTATACAGACACTCATCCATGTACACACATACATACATACACACCACAAGCTGTTTAGTTTCATTTGCTTTGTCTCATTTATATGACAAGAATGTATAGTGTGTATACACACACACACACACACACACACACATATATATATATATATATATATATATATATATATATATATATATATATATATATGCCAAAACAGTCAGAGCCATATACATATGTGCATGTACTACAATATGCGGAGGCACACATATACACACAATCACACACACTTCTATTATGAGTCACCTATGACAGAATTACAAAAAGCATTTTTGCATAGAGCAAGCCCCTTGCAATTATCATGGATGAGAATTTTCTCTCCTGGTCTTACTTAAATATACGCATGATTAATGGTAAAAAAATAAACTGAAAACAAACTAAAATAGACCTTTATCAGGTTAAAACTGAAAGCCATAATCTGAATTAATGCTTAGCACATTCTTCTCAGTGTAATAAGAGGATCTTATCACAGTGGACAAAAATACTAAATAGAAAGACTCTTCAAGTATCACAGTATTTCTTTACAAAATCAAGTATTGTTGCACCAAAAATTACAAATTGATGTCAGCATTTACAGTAATATATGAATTTGCTGCCTATGACACATTTTGCATTTTTATAAATCCTTATATACTTACAAAGCGTAAAATAGCTTATGTTAATGCGGATAAGATTAGCACAGCAAAGGAATCGTCTGTCTTTAGAATGTTAAAATATACTGACTGCTAAATAATGTATGGAAATGCTTGTATGCTACAATGATTGATGATGTGATCCAAAAAGCCGGCTTCCCACCAGTTCAATGCTGTGTGAAACTAAAGAATTAGTAGTAATCATCACTTAAAGTGGAGCAGCTGTTGTATTTAAGCTTTAAATCAGAGAGCTCCTCTAGAAACAAAGTAAATCATAGGTACACACACACACACACACACACAAACACACACACACACACACACACACACACACACACACACACACACACACACACACATATACATTTCCACTATGTGTCACCAATGATCAATCAGATGCAATATCAGACGGACAAAACTAATAAAAACAGCAACAAAAAAAACACTACAAAGGGCAGTTTTATACAGGGCCAGCCCCCTGCAGTCACTCGGGAAGATTTTGCCCTCATCATTCCCCATACATAAATGTACTATCTCCATTAAATATACTAACACTACTGTTGCACAATCACAACAAGAGAAAGGGCAACATATAGCTGTCACATGTGCCATTCAAATATTACCACACTCATAGTGATTTTTTGCATAAGAAACTGCTCTTTAAGTTAAAAAAAATCACTGAATTGAAACAAATATCATAGCTCATTTGAAACTGATTTTCTAGCTCATGCATCAAGACCTTCTCTAGTAGTAAATTTATAATTATGAACAAATGCGTGCACAGGTACACATGCACAGAAAGACACACTCATGGGTACTAACACACACACACACACACACACACACACACACACACACACACACACACACAAGCCCGCTGTCACATATTTATTGAAATGTACACAGACATACATGTATATATCCTACAACTTTTATAGAGCAGAATAGTCTGTTTTCTTTTAGTTTTTACTGATTGTTTTTTCTGTGCAACCTTGTTACTCATTGTTTTAGCTTGTTGGTTGGGATATTTTGCAGACACCCTAATGTTTATGGATGGGTACGACAGCCCTGTGTTTCCAAACGTTAGCTAAACAGTCCACTTATGCTGTGCTGATGAGGCCATAAGAAGGCTGAAACATGCATATACACATCTAGTGGGGTTTGGCTTTATTGGCCTGAATTTGGACATAACAGACTTAAAAAGGAAAAAAGTAATGGGCATTCATAACTGCCATATAGCTGAAACACCTGATTTCCTTAAGAGGTCATTTGCATATATCCCATGTTACATCTAATACAAGAGGTTTTAATGTATCTCACAGTGGAAAATCTAGCTTGGCTGTTTTTTCTTTTAATTTTTAATGTATTGGATAGTATTCAGATATTCAGAGACTAATTTTTGTAATTTAATGTTAGGTTATATTCTTACTATTAATTTTAAAGATATCTTGGATAATACTCAGATTTTCAGTGACTTATTTAGTAATTTTACTGGATAAGTTCAGTAGTTTATGAATTGATCAACTCATAGGGATTATTTGGAGAAAGCACAGTCACAACACTATTAGAACTTCTGGACTGGGCACTGTAAATTGGCCTTAGGTGAGAGTGTATGCGTGTAAGTGAATGTACAAATGACTATCACGGCAGGGCTAGCCACCCGGCAATGTTAAACCTTGGCTCAAGATGATTGTCACTGCTGATGTCACACCCCGACCCCATGAGCAAAGGGGTTGAGGATGGATGGATTGCAAGTTCCAGTAGGACTACACCAATAAGAAAACAGCATTAAAGATCGCACTCTGAGAAAAAGGTCATTACCAACTCATCTCCATGTCACTGATTGAAACAATAAGTGTCCTCACTGGCTCCCTATTTAAATGTTGGCACTCAAAATGACAAGTGCCAAAAAGCTGAAAAAAAAAGACTGAAAACACAGGAGAAGAGCTAATCTCGAAAACTGCTCTTCTCCTTAAAACTTCTTTTTGCAGGGAGAGCAAGCTCCCCATGCCTCTGAAGTTTGGCACTAATATCTGTATTGAAGAATACAATACTTGTTTCTGAAACCCCCTCAGAGTGTAATTTAAAAACTCTCAGATCAGCATACTTCAGAGAAAATAGACTATTCCAAGAAATGGGATCTTGGACTTAGTATATATCAGTCTGATTTTTTTGGCCATTCAGTCTCCACATTTAAGGGCTCACCCTAGCATGTCCTGATATTCAGGCCCATGTAATGCTTTGCATAGACACTGAAAGACACACACACGTGCACACATGCGCACACACACACACACACACACACACACACACACACACACACACACACACACACAGACACACTCACACAGACACACACACACACACACACACACACACACACACACACACACACACACACACACACACACACACACACACACACACACATGCAAGCATATACATAGAGGCATATACACCCACAGGTGCTCACACACACCATCACACGCTCACTTCCTCAAAATACTCACCTGCTTTTACTGGGCTAACAGACCAGCTGCTACCATAGACAGCATCATAAGTGTACACTGTGAATCTGTCATGTTCAGTCTTCACTGTGCTTCAGGAAATTGTGTGACAGAACAAATCTTTGAATAATTCTTCTATGCTTTTTTCAGCACTTTGTATAACTCACAGCAGAGCACATGACTAATTTTCATTATCTGCACTTCCTATATGTGGCAATATCTAGCAAGATCACTGTAGCACTACTTGCTGGAAGTTTCTTACTACTTTAATGTTACAGCTATTTGTGAATTGGTCCCTCACAACATACTGACTGCACAATCCTGCTAGAAACATGACTGAGGAATACAATACCTGTTTCTGAAACTCCCTCAGAGTGTGACTTAAAAAGCACTCCAGGATAATAGTACATACTTATATATAACTGGCTCAGCAGATGGCTTATTTTGACATGAATATCTACATTTATTTCCAGTCACTCTGAAAAAGCCAGCTGCAGCACTATACAAAAATAACATCATGGCTGGAACACTCCTGAATATACATGCATTAGCAAGATAACAGATGTGGTGTGTATTATAAAAAGCTATGATTCTAAAAAGATTCGAACTCCACTATGCTGATCTGTTATCCAGTGTTCTTGTCAATGAAGAAACAATAGCACTGAAAACAAGTTTTTGCAGTGATTTGCCCTCTAGCTTGCTTTTAATAAAGTATTGCATTGATTTTTTTTCTTTACTAGAATGCAAAGCACATACTGGAAATTTAGATATTACCAGAAATGTATCCTTCCAGATTAAAATTATACTGTTATGACTGCATTTTTACAAGTCCTGCAGAGATACAGAACAATAATGTGTTACTCTAAAACTGTGTAGCTTTATTTATGCCAACATAATGTGAAAATGCATACATCCATGTAATGTACTGATGAATCAAACTATTATAATGTTTTTGGATCAATCAGTGGCTGACTAATTTATATACACATCATATAAATTTATAAGCTAGGGCAGTATCATCAATAATATGTGTCATTTCCACTTCAATAGAGACAACACACCAAAATGGACCTTTGACGACCTTTTATTGAATTCATAAATGACATAACTTATTACATCATAACTTTATTATTTAGTGTATCATTTTTTTTGTTAATCACAAGAGAATTTCTTTTAACCATTCATCAGGGCAGCATATCTCCACTCACCCTGCCTGAATAAGCAGCATCCTCACCCCACTCACTTATTCTTAAACATCAAATAGTGTCCAACTACTCCCTTCTAACACAAAATCCTTACATCCATCCAAACACCACAGGAGGAAGCAGCGTCCAACCACTCACTTTCACTCCCGCACTTCCTTACGAAACCAAACACCAGAGGGAGACCCTCTTCTCTGCCTAAGCACTGCTCAACTCAGCAATCACTGCTCAACTCAGCAATTCGACACCCATGTAGCTAAAGTAGTTTAGAGAGACCTCTACATTGCCCTCTTGAATCAAAGGATTCTCAGATCTAGATCATCATAGTCTCATAGTCATCATACTCATCACTCAATGAACCAATGATTGAGTACAATGCCCCATTCGAGACCCGACACTTGACAGCTTGCAGCAGCTGGAGGCCACAAAGTTCCTCAAAAGGAAAGAGGGTCTCAAACATCTGTCTGTGTGCTGCCGACTGAAAGAACTCCAGCTCTATTCAGTTCTTGCGCCTTGCTCAGGGTGGTGACCTTTGCCTAACAACATACATGTCCAAATCATGATTTTGATGAATATGCTTCACCAAAAAAAATCTACTGCTGTCAGCAGCCAAGACCCAGGGAGACTTAAACCTCGACGGTATTAAATGGCCGTGCTGGAGGGATAGATTCATCACCAAAGACTCCTATGCTGTGGAATAAATCGGTATATGAGACAGGCAGGCCTTGTCTGGCCTTGTTCAAGACCAATTGAACAATTGGGGGAGATCCATAGATATACCCCAGGGATTACCTCAGTGTCCTTGCGACAGAGGCACAGCAAAATAATGGGTATTCCCTCCCCCAAAAAGGGTGGGTGGGCAAAAGCATGGGCTAGGCTAGCTAGGCTTGTAATGGGCTAGCCTAGTATGAACCTATGAACCTATGAACCTATAAACATCCTTACTCCAGAAAAAAGAGGGAGGGGCAGGTGGGTAACAAAATCATGCCAAAATGTGCTCCGTAAACTTCTCACACATAAACTGCTCCAGGAGGGGAAACAGAAGAGGGACAAACCTGCCTCCTCTCTGCCCACCAGCCTGACCTGGGCTGTTACCCCTCACTTAATTCCAACTTTTCACCAGATCCTCCAAAAATAAACCCAAATTCAAATTAAACAAATCTAATCCAAACTCATTCAGGTGCACCCCATCTTCTCTGAACCACATGAGATCCCTGTCAACAAACTCATTGTGTTCTATCATCTGTATACCCATTGCCCCAAGCTTCATCGCCAACCTAAAGTAGCAAATCACCATGCTCACTCTACTGCCATAAAGCTATCAGCATGGCTCCAAAACATATGGGGTACAATCTCCAATCACACAATACACAAACTCAGATACAAAAGCAACAAAATCCTCCCTCATCTGGTACATCAATTGCCACTTTGGAATTAAACCCAAATTGTTACCTGCCAAATGTACCACCAAGACTTGAGCAAGCCCCACCTGAGATTGTATAGCTGCAAACCCCTGCATAGTCCAATTGCACATGAGGTCTCTAATGCTGTGCCATCTGATTCTCCACCTGAATCGATGCAAACCCAAATCCAAACCATTAGTCCTAACTGCAGCTCTCCTCACTGCCCAATAAACATACAAGTGACCAAGAATGACAATCTCATTACCTAAAAAATATATATATATATAATAACCAATTTCAGTATTCACTATCTAATGTAAGACAAAAAGGCATTCAAAGACCAATGCCTCACCCTCTTAATGATCTCAATCGAGCTACCTCCTTTTGCTAAATCTGAGGCTGTAACCATCCGAAAGGAATGGGTGGAAAAACTCTGACCCACAAAACCCATACAGTGAAGCTCCCTTCTCATTACCTTTATCAACTGTCCACCCATTATTCCTTTCCCCCTTTTAGATTAAAAAAACAGATAATGTGAACTCCCTCATGGGACGCTATGAATTTCCCAGTCCAACTCACTGGACACATCTGTTTGCACCTATTCTTCAAACTATTTGCGTTCCCCTCCCCACCTGATCCTTTTTAGATTTCCACAACCAAATGTGGACTGCCCCAGGCAGTATCATGACATCCTCCCAACCCAATCATCCCAACAACTCAGACACTCTGAATGACTCAAAATACATCCATAAACTCAGTGTCACCCACAGAACATAATCAAGTGAATCCCCAGTCACCAAATCTAGGCCCCGTACTAAAACCTTCAAAGCTTGCCTTTCCACTGGCCAACACATCCCTATTCAGGCCATCCACTCTACCTTATCCTTTCAACATATGCCCAGCTTTCCAGGATTTAGTGAAATCATGCAACCTTGCAACATGAGCAAATATACTGACGGCAGTCATCCACTTTAACCGACTGTACTGCCCTACCCTGTACATAAGCCTGACTTAAATATCGCAACAACAGTTCTTCCAACCAGACTCCCTCATCCTCAGGCAGCTGTAAAATAAATCTATTAAATTCACACAATGCCCTACCATATGGCATCCTGTTGGACACTGTCCAGGACTGTTCCACCAACCTCTTGGTCACTGCAACTCAATTCTCCACAACTCATCTGGCACTACCTCTGGCTCTTCCACTGCCATTGGAGCTAACTGCCGAAACCTGGAAAACTGAAGGCAAGACAAACTGTCAGCAATCCTATTCCTAGCACCTGTCAATGCACACCTGTAAAAGAAAAGTTAATCAGCAAATTCTGTAAAACTAACTTACATAAAGCTAAGAGTAATCATTCAAACTTAGCCATCTTCACCTGTAAAACCTGAACCACTGCACTATTGTCCGAATTAAATATAACCCTCCTACCCCCAACCGCTCCTGCCAAATCTCTGATGCAGCCCAAATCAGCATTAACTCTAAAAGAGCAACATCCTTCATCAAATCATAATTCCGCTAAGCCGGCCATGGAACTGCAAACCACTCAGCCCAAAAAATGCCCCCCATACCAATACCCCCTGCTGCATCTGTAAATAACTGCAAATTCCATTGACCAACCCACTCTAACTGCCCAAAGGAAACTTCATTAAACTGCTTTAAAAATGACAACCAAAGAGTTAAATCATCCCGTGTCAATTTAAGAAGTCTTACCCAATGGTGCTTGCTTTCGAACCTTTCAGCAGAAAGGCCACAGATCTACATAAAGTACAATCTGACTGAACAGCCCAACATGCAAAATTCAGAAGCCCTAAAAGCTCTATAACATCCTTAACCCACACTTTATCCCTAGCCATCAATGAAGCTATATTTTCTTTCAAACAAGTTAACTTCTCCTTGAGTAGAAAAAACAATCCACGATCCACATCTACCAACAACCCCAGAAAGTCTAATGACTTCACTGGACCCTCCAATTTCTGCATAGCAAATGGGACCCCCAGTTCTTCTACATCCCCACAAACTCCTGCATACGTACCAGAGCTCCGTCCACCCTTCACCTACTAAGAGGAAGTCATCCACGTAATGAA
The DNA here is from genome assembly GCF_019279795.1 of Protopterus annectens. NCBI lineage: Eukaryota > Metazoa > Chordata > Ceratodontiformes > Protopteridae > Protopterus > Protopterus annectens. The sequence goes on from NC_056735.1 coordinate 889,763,515, forward strand.
TTGCCATTTGAGTGTCCACCCGCTGCTGCCAAATCCAGTGTAAAGGTGCGCTAAACTTCTTAAAAGCAGCACAGGCTACAGAACATCCCATTGGCATAGCCTTGTCAAAATAAAACTGCTACCAACTACCATGCCCAGCAGTAAAAAATCCTCCTCTCGTACCAGTAGAAGTCAGAAGGCAGAGTCAATGTCCACTTTTACCAACCATGGATCTTTAAATCCCCTAATGACTCGCACCGTGTCATCCAGTGATGCGTAACTCACCTTAACCTCTTCTACTGAAGTAAAATCATTTACAGAGTTTCCTTCTTGGTAAGACAGATGGTGAATCATATGAAACTCACCCACCTTCTTTTTAGGCACCAAACCTAATGGCAAAACCTTAAAACTGTCAAAAGAGGGGCTGACAAAAGGACTCACTAACCTACCTGCCTGATGCTCTTTTTCAACCAAAGCTTCTAGAATATCTTACCTCCCCCATATTGATCTCAAGTTCTTGCCAACTGTACCATCCCCTGCCATCTTTGATTTAATAGAAAATCTCTTGGAAAAAACTCTCAATTACTCTCTACCACTGATATATCCAGATATTGCTGTAGCATGACCCACATCACCTTCACCTTAATGGGAGAGTATGTCCCAAAGTCTCCCTCTACTTCTCTGCCCACAAAAATTCCCTTAACTACACATGTTTTAGGATCCCTGAAAAGCAGACATTAACCCACTAGTAGCAGAAGGAAATGAAGCCTGGATGAACGTATCATCTTCTTGCAGACCACACTGTACTGGTGGGTGTATGCCTGCACACTTTGAACAAGTGTGCAAGAATCTACATGCCACCCATAAATACCTCCCTGTGTTAAAAAATCAATGCACTCCAACCTCGTCTCCCCCGACCTTAGTCCCATTACCCATACTGAAGTTGGCAAGCATAGTAGCCAGCCATATGTACGAGTACCTCATCTCCCAATGCAGGGACCAATCAACCATCTCCTCTTGTGAAACCTCTGATCATACCACAACCAAGCAGTACCAGCCAGCAGTTGTTGCACATCCCGTATTGTCAAGAAACACACCAAGAGCAGAAGGGCCAACTGTCCTTCTCAAACCAGACTGCCATATAGTACACAAAACACAACATCCAGTTCTCCCACATTCTTGGTCACATTTTTCCCACCTGTCCTCATCCAAAGGCAGCTAAGGCTGCCAGGAGATCTTTTCCATTTACAGTTTCCACTTCCAGCAAACACTGGACACCATCTGTGTCAATTAAATCAAAAACATCAACATACTCCCCCTTCCAGATCTTTTCTTTGACAGAGGAAGATATATGAGGGGTGAAGAATACTGACCCACTCCCCTGACCCAGCCCATGCATAACCAACCAATCGCCCGGCTGAAACCCAAAATCCGATCCCACCTCCTGCAACTGGGAAACCCCACCCATGGATAATGCCAAACTACCTCCGCCCAAGTCTGGGCTATCCAACCCAGAAACCTGCTCATGAAGCAATGCTCCTCTCTGATTAGACTCTGCCGGCCCCCAAAAACACTGGCAAGGGCCACATCTTCTGACTTGACCTTCCACTACCTTCATCCAGGCTAAGATCCACTCGCTGTATGCCTGACATGCGTACTGAACTTGCCAACAACATAGCATTATCTGCAGGAACAACATGCACTGTGTCCACAGTGGAAGCCTCCATTGCAAGCACTTCCCTCAGCTGTGACTGATGTGTTCTCTTTCCTTTGGCCACCTGCTTGCCTTTTACTGGTTGCGTTCTCTTCCAACTGGGTCCACCCTGTTCCACTGGCACCAAAGTCTCACCAATTGGCAGCCTTCAAAAGAGGTACCTCACCTGTGCCACAATGTCTGCCCATCTCCGCCGCAATGTCTGAACTTCTGACATCTCACAACCTACAATGAGAAAACAAAAGAAAACACAATCAGCCTGGTTGACATACACAACTATGTACCCCCCATATATTTTATATATATATATATATATATATATATATATATATATATATATATATATATATATATATATATATATATATATATATACTGTGCTCCTCCCCCCCCCAAGCCCCCCCACTGCAAGTCTGACCAGCAGTAAGAAAGGGCAAGAGAGAGAAAACAAAACTCTCAACACAAAACTGCAAATCCAAGGTAAAAAACACAACACCTCATCATTCATTTATTATTTATTTATTTATTTATGTTTATATTAACATGACTGCAGTAGTTGAAACTGTTCTGTGCCAGTTAAGAATAAAACATGATTATCAAACAGAGCAAGGAAAATACCTAGATTCTTATGTACCGCACCATTTCAATCACTTGACACTAAACTGCTTCCATGCTTTTTTTTCTTGTGGAAGTAATATATGTACACATGCCGCAAAATACCTAGTGACTTACTGTAAAGCAACTGAAGTACATGACCCAGAGTACAGCAGCTCCTTGCATTACTTCATAACTACACCAATTCTCTTTGAAAGATTTGTTGTTAGTTAATGGACTCAGAATATTGAAAGCTCCATCCCCCATCTTCTATTGTATATAGTACTCTGTTATCTTGTTCTCTTCTGTATCAGAATATCTGTCTGTATACCTATTTATCTATCTATTTATATTAATGGGAAATTGGAAACAACATTTTCCCCTTGCCTAGTGTAAGTAAAGTAACTTGAAGCAATTACTCTGCCTTCCTGTTTCCAAAATCCCATAGACAAATTTCTGTCCCCCCGCCTTTTTTTAATTAAAAACACTTATCCCAATTTTATTTTTATTTGATTTTTATTTATTTTATATTTGTTAACTGGGAAGGTCCAACTGGACGAGATCCATTTACAGTGGAGGCCAGGTGAGAAAAGCTTCACATTAGTTTACAATAATAGTTTTGACATATGTAGTTTAAAAAACAAATTATTATATAGAAATAAAATCAAATGCAGACAATCTTATGTAAGGCAGAAACAATATAACATATAAATACATTTCAGCAATGGGCATGCTATAAGAAACATTTTAACATAAGAAAATGATGTTAAAAAATGCAGTCAGGTGTAATATATTTACAGTAGAATAACGGTAGGAAGAAAGGTTCTGGAGGTATAAAGTGGTAGAAAGAATCTATGTGATACGTGGGCATAGCCAGGAGTTTATAAGATGTGACTTAAGAGAATTTTTGAATTGTAAGATAGTGGGTGAAGAAGTCACAGATTGGGGAGGTTATTCCATCTATTAGCTATGATATGAGAGAATAGTCCTTTCCCAGCAGTGTTATTAGCCCTACAGATACAGAGGAGGGATTTGTCGGTATAGCGGAGAGGTTGATTTGGTATGTAGTAGGTTAGAAGTTGTTTTAATGCTGGAGTTTTGTTAGAATATTTTAGGGTGCTGTAGGTGATGATTAGCTGGTGGTAACAAAGTAATTGTGGGAGTTCTAACCATTGTAGGTCCCTTAGAGCCAGTTAGAGTGTTGCAGGTGATGATTAGCTGGTGGTAACTAAGTAATTGTGGGAGTTCTAACCATTGTAGGTCCCTTAGAGCCAGTTAGAGTGTTGCAGGTGATGGTTAGCTGGTGGTAACTAAGTAATTGTGGGAGTTCTAACCATTGTAGGTCCCTTAGAGCCAGTTAGAGTGTTGCAGGTGATGGTTAGCTGGTGGTAACTAAGTAACTGTGGGAGTTCTAACCATTGTAGGTCCCTTAGAGCGAGACAATGATGAGACCTGAAACTGGAGTTGTTTGCAAACTTTGCAACTTTATTGTAACAAGACTCCAGTTTGTCTAGGTCATGTTTTCTGACCTGGGTCAAATTTGGTGCTGCGTACATAAGTGTGGACAGTAGTTGAGTTTGGGCTAGGGTGATCCTTCTCTGATTAGTTAGGAAGTTTTTATGTCTATGTAGAGTGCCATTGTTTATGTACTTTTTTGATGGTTTGTGAAATGTGGACATCGAAGTGAAGATTTTTGTCTATTTCTACACCGAGGAGTTTAGTGTGGGCAGAGGGAGATATCACAGTACTGTTTTTAGAAGTGATAGAGAAGGAGGGAAGAGAGGGTTTGGATTTATTGGGGGTGAAAAGGAGTAATTTAGTCTTATTTGGGGTTAACGATGAGCTGAATATCAGTGATCCATTTTTCAATGGAGCTAAAGGATTCCTGGGTGAGTTGCTGTAGGGTGGATAGTGTTGGGGCTGAGTAGATTAGAGTTGAATCATCTGCATACTGTACAAGTGATGCATGTTGGGAGGAGGTGTGTAGATTATTGGTGAAGATGAGAAGAGAAGAGAAGAGAAGAGAAGAGAAGAGAAGAGAAGAGAAGAGAAGAGAAGAGAAGAGAAGAGAAGAGAAGAGAAGAGAAGTGGGCCCAATATTGAGCCTTGTGGTGTGCCTATGGTAGTTGGAAGAAGTGGTGATAGAATACCTGACCATTGAACAAATTGTTGACTGGCAGATAGTTTTTGAACCAGACAATAGTGGAAGGAGCAAAGGATAGGGGGATGAGAGTGTCTAGTAGGATAGGATGTGAGACCATCTCAAATGCTTTGGTGAGATTTAAGAATATTGCAGATACAAAATTGTTATTATTTCTGTGAAGGGTAACCAGATTGGTAAAAGAGAGAGTTGTTCAGGCTCTTAATGCTGCTCCGGTGGATCTGGGATGAGACAGGACCATTAAGAGATTGAACGACCATAACCAATGCAAGAACTGCAAACTCTACTAAAACCAAGCTGAATCCACCAACAAAGCCATTTTCAACAGAAAACACCCTTACTGAAATATCACTCATGTATTGCTGCATGAAATCCAAGGACAGCTATACAGTACAGGCCGGTACGAGGATCGACTCACAGTCAACCGCACAGATGGGAATTGTGCATGCGCAGCAATGAACGGCTGTCCACAGCCTGCGAACCAACACTACAGTAACTAAACTTCATCCCAGAGCCACTGGAGCACCGTTAAGAGCCTGAACAACAATGCTCAGTGGTCTGCATTGCACCACCACCAATGAAAATGTGCAACCTCAATAAAACAACCTAAAGCCACCAACAAAGCAATTAATAAACAAGACCCTTATTGAAACATCACTCAATACACTGGCAGCCATACCTAGACTCATAAGACAAGACCGTTAAGAGACTGAATGACCATAACCAATGCAAGAACCACAAACTCTACTAAAACCAAGCTGAAACCACCAACAAAGCCATTTTCAACAGAAAACACCCTTATTGATATATTAGTCAAGACACAAGCAGACATACATATACACCTAAAGTAACCCTAACAACTTGTTCCCATTGGGCCTGAACATACCTCGCATCTATGCCTTCTAGAGATTTCATATTGGCACAGGTTCCAGCCTTCCTTATCCTCACTCCTTGTCTACACGAGAGTCATTTACTTCAAGTCAGACATTTATTTAACTCACAACACAAAAAAAAAATCTGCCACCACAAAACCACCAAGCACTGTTAACCTGAAGCCTACCTATTCTCCAGAAGTACCTACAGATCATCTCGGATGTGACCTTGTCTTATCAAAATCATGGCAAAATTGCTCCCTAAACCATCTACCCATACATAGACTACTCTAAGCCCCACCCTACTCTTACCTCACTTCCTCACTCCTTTCTTGAAAAATTAACCCTTCCCTACCCAGTTTACCTCATATTAAACTACAATCCCTGCTTAATCCTTTCCCCCAAATCTAGTCTACCCTGCTTCCCACTTACTCACATACCCTCAAACATTGAAGATGTCCCATGACAAATTGGTTTGTGCCCAAACCTCACTGACTGATAACAGAAAAAAATCCTGTTCCACAAAATATTTCACCGACTTTTGTGTGTGGTAAAAATAAAGTTACATTTTTGAAATCAAAAAGCTACCAGTTATTTTTTGGCTTCAAATATAGAATCTGAAATATCTGGAACTCATTAAAAGTATTATGGCATTATAATAAATGTGGCAAAATGTTTTATGCGAGCAAAAGATAAATGAGCCAAATTGTTAATATCTAAAGGAACAAGAGGACACAGGACTATAAAACAAACCTGGGAAAAGGGCAGCTTTGTTAAAGTTGTCAACTTATTTTAAAACTATTGTTGCCATACACTGGATTTTTCTTTCTTCTGAGATCTTATGATGGAGTGCATTGTGTTCATAAGAACGTTAATGAGACATCCTTGCACCTATCACTGATTTTTTTAGAAGCTGCCTGATTTATTACAGATCTTTTCCTTTCCACCTGTTAAAGCAGGCACCTTTTTTGTCAAGTTGTATTAAGTTACTTTGTATAACCCCAGGGATCTGACTAGCAGACTTTCTAATATCCATTAAGTAGATGGTTATGCACATCCTGCTATTAACTTTCTAAATAAATGAGACTGACTATATCCCAGGTTCATGAGTTCATAAATTCGGATTATGCAAGGAATGCTGCAGGCCTCACATGGAGACATGTCCTACTGCAAAGTAAAAAGATTCAATGGATCTATAAATAAGTGTGGACTGCAGAGATCAATTCTCTAATTATCTAATACGTTGTTTGTTAGATTGTTGTATTTAAATTTTATTTAAAATAAGTTTTCATTAATTCATGATTTCAGTCTTTCTTTCCCTCATGTAGTATACTGAACAGTTTAGTAGAACTGTATATATTAGTTTATTTAATACTGTTTACTGTTAATAACTATTTCTAAATAACCGGTCCAGTTTTCATTCAAAACATGATTTGCTCTGTTGCACAGATGGAAACTGAGCAATCTCATTTTCACACAAAGATGTTCCTTCATGCATTTAATATATTTTGTCAGGTATCTTTCATATTTAAAATTCAGACATTAATTCATTATTTATTCTTTCTTTAATGGTGCAGTACAGCAAAAGTATTCTCATAATATTTATTTATTTATTGACATTTGTTTATCGGGAAAGTACAATTGGGTCTTAAGAACTCATTTTCAGTGGAGGCCCAGAGAAAAAAAAGCTCCACTTAACAGGAAAATATAAACATTTTTAAACACATCACATAACAAACAGCTGAAAATTATACATTTCAGAAATAATCAACAATATTGTAAAGCACAGAGATAAATTAAAAATATGTTATGTAGAGAACAATAAGAAAAAACAATTAAAAATGATACTATATTCTGTTTTATATTATACAATGATTGCCCATTAACAATCAAAAATGAGCATGTTGATTGGTCATCCCAACCAGCATGCCTGTTGTATATTGAGCATATACTTACCAATAGAAAAAAATCTGCTCGCCCTGACTTTCTTCTATTAATATATGTTGTAACTTTTTAACTTTTCTTGACCACAAAAACAAAACAAAAAAATAAATAAATAAATAAATAAATAAATAAAATTTCTGCTAGTCAGATCCCTGGGGTTATACAAAGTAACTTAATACAACTTGGCAAAAAAGGTGCCTGCTTTAACAGGTGGAAAGGAAAAGATCTGTAATAAATCAGGCAGCTTCTAAAAAAATCAGCGATAGGTGCAAGGATGTCTCATTAACGTTCTTATGAACACAATGCACTCCATCATAAGATCTCAAAGTCTGGAGGTACAAGAGAGATGGAATGGAGAAAATACTAGGAGAATCAGGTACGTTATTAAAAACTGAAGAAACGTACCTGATTTTCCTTGTATTTTCTCCATCTTTCTTGTACCTCCCAAGTGTCCCAATTTCATACTTTATAAAAAAAAATAAATAAAAGTTAAAAAAAAAAAGAAGCAATGGAGAATTCCTTTCTCCGTTGCTTCCATTCCAAAACACGGATGTGCTGCATAAGCATGGGAATGTAAACCCCATATGCCTGCAAAGTACATCAAGAAAGTCCCAGGATACAAAAACAAAGCTGAAGAACACAACAGTGCTGTTATATAAGGATATTATTCAAGAAACGTATGTAATTTGTTTCTTAAATAATGTCATTGTATAATAGCAATATCCCATGTCTGGGAGTGGGTAAAGTTAATTTACCCACAGTTGACTTTGTTTGGTCACTCCTGCTTCACCCTTGTGACCAAACCACACCAACCATGAGTAAATCCAGCATTAGAAATGACACAAAATAGAACAGCATAAACCAGATAAACTTAAAACCAAAGAGAATCAACACCAAACGAGGGTCCAGAAATGGTCCAAGAATTAATTTATTAAAACAGCTTGAAAAAACGAAATGAGTGCTTTCATCTCATGCAAGAGACTTCATCAGAAAGCATCAGTTGAACATGCAGGTGTTTTTTTTGCATAGCAAAACAAAGACACTTAGCAAGTAGCGCATAGTAATAACCAGTAAATGAGTTGCACAGGCTGAAAAAGCCTTGTGCCCTTTCAAGGAAGTATTTCTTTTTTTTTTTTTTTTGGCAGTGATAGCAGAAAGCCAAAAGGATGAAGAAGAAACAAAATGTTATTATAAGAGAATATAATTAAGGATAAAAATAGACTCAGCAATGAAACCTGCAGCAACATTAGCAACTTTTACTGCTGTATCAGTACAAGCTGTATTGAAATAAAATAATCAAAAAAGCCGTGGTATTATTTATTGGTACCACACACTGGGAATGTAAGGACAAAAAATAATTGAATAATTCCTATAGTCATACTGCCCATCTAGCAGGTCCATGACAGTGTTATGGATTTCTTGTTGCTCATAACTAAAGGATACAGAAGGGGGTCACGTATAGCTTGGTACCAGCCATATGACATAACTGTAAGAGAAAATGACTCTGCAGGCCATAGCCCAATGTAAAACATCATCTGAGTTAAGCACATTCCAAACATAATTGACTTATCTTCAAATGATACATTGGATGTAATTTTCATCTGTCCTCAAATAATAAATAGGATGCAATTTTGGAAACTGTAACAGAAGGAATACACATGTCCAGCAACACTAAATTACAAATAAAATGATACATTGGTTTATGCAGTCTAGGGTTTAATTTGACCATAATTGCAAGAAGTACATTCCAAGAATTGTGATTATATAGATCATAAGGAAAACCCCACAGAGTCTGATCTGCGATGCTTTATCCAAGAAATTCTGGAAACCAGAAAGGAAAAATTCTTAAAAGTGAAAATATGTTTTATTGGCTACTGTCATTGCTCTCTGATATGACTGCATTCCTCTTGGAAATCATCCCCAAAACTTCAGAATTTCACTAACAATAATATTTACTAAATCCATTCCCATAGCTCTCAACTGTACATATTTTCACAGAATGTCTAGTGTTTTGACTCATATTTTGTCTGTTTCTCATAAAACTGTGTTTTTTCTGGCAAATTATTGAGGACTGAAGTCAGAAAATAGTGGCAGACATTTGAGTTTCAGACTTCATATCCTTCAGAAAATTCATGCTAATGCAAAACCTGTTTTTCTATCAGCTTTCTAAGTTTGTAAGAGCAATATTTAGAAAATGTCCCTATTTTTAGTCCTTTGACCCCCCCCCCCATTATTTGTCTAGATTTCTTGATCTCAGAAGTTGAGAGGCATGCAATCCAGCCTCAGTGTAAAGCTTTGCATAGTCAATAATCTTTTGTGTTCATAATAAGAACATAATGTTAGAAGTCAAAATTACAACAAATCACACATTAAGATGTATATCCGTTTAGAAAGAATGCTTCTTCACAAAATAGGTCTGAGAAATAGTTCTACTAAAAGCAGTGTAACACAAATCTTGCTCTAAGTACTACACATAATCCTTAACACTGAGTGTTACACCAAGCTAGAATAATATGCAAGAATTCTAGCTTTTATACAATGCAAACACCAGATAGCAATGTTAGCAATATGGAGATCACCAACTAAAATCCATTCAGCTATTATAAAAAATGGATGGTAATTGTTAGAATTATTACAAATATATAGCACTTATGTAGCAAGTATGAATGGATAGCAGTCTGTAAAGGAAACATTTGTGCACACCCCAAAGGATACAGTTAAAAGTTTGTATGGGATTAATATCCTCAAAGCATAACTACAAATATTATGCAATATTTGGCTTTGAACACAACTCGGATGATGTTTTAACACACACACACACACACACACACGCACACACGCACACACACACACAGAACACATTCATCCATGCATGGAAACACATACTCCACCCCCCACACACACACAGTTTTGTATGTAGCTTTTTAATTAATGATAATCTGTTTAGCTGAAGCTTAATGCAGGTGTTGCAGAATCTATTACATCTGAATAAAAATATATTTTGTAGATTACTAAAAACTGCTTACAGAGTATTGCTTTGAACCTTAAAATATATAGAAGACCTTGCCTCAATTGGATGAAATAATGGGTACAGTATACTGTGAAAAACAAAATGAGTATTAGCTTCTTTTTGTGGTAAGAGGTGATGGACTTGCCTTGTGAAGGAAGTGCTGGTTTTGGAATTGTTGTTAAATAAGAACCAAATCATATCTGCTTGTCAAAAGTGCCCTGAATATATTCAAAACATTATAAGTACTACATGAATACCTTCACAAATTGCTTCTATAGTTGCCTGGAACTCTGTGTGGTTTTAAAGCTGACATTTTGTTTAACTAGGTTGTGGTTCACAAACTGTATAAAAGTAGACTGTCACCATTTGAAATTAAAGAAATAATGTTAAGTCATAAAATGGAAGGTATTAATTAGTCTAGTGAAACATGGCAAGTAAGCAGCTGAAATCAATTCTGCAGTTTATCATGTTCAAAGGTTAGATAAGTAGCCTACAGCTCAGTCCCCAAGCTGCGTGCTTAGTAGGTTATGGTCCACGTGCCCCATGTATGGACTTCCTCTCACCCATTCAAGCAGTTACCTTGCAAACTCATCCTGGAGAACAGCATGGCTCAGCTGATATTCTTCGTCATTGGCCAATACATGGTCTTATTGCCATTACTGGATGGCATGAGCATGTTCTGGCAGTAGGATGAGGTCTTTAGGAGAAACCATTCCCTCAATAGTGGTATAATGCTGCCCAGGATGCCTCAGTCTGCTCATTGGCCCTATTCATGGACTGGAGTTATTCTTGGAGTGGCTAAGATAGGTTTGTTAGACATGTGGGATGAACAGAGGCCCCAGGAGCAATCATGGTTAGCTGTGGGGGAGTCAGAAAAGAACTTGTTTCTGTCGTAGAAAGTTGCAATGAACGTAGGGGATGAGACAAGACTTCACACAGCCATATCCATTCTTGTCATTTAGGAAACTCTTTGAGGTGCCATATTGCATAAATATTCCATGTGCAAAGTACTGTTGCTGGGTAATTGAGTAATTTCATGTAAAAAGAATGAACACACTGAGTAGCAGTGTTCATGAATCACATAGGATCTGGTATGTGCTCTTCTGCATACCTTCTCCGGTGTTCATGAATCTCTCACATAGTACTCTGTTACACAAATGTATTCTATGCTCTAGATTTAATATACTTCCATTTACATTCATGATTTTTACACATAGACTGCAGTAATAAAGAGTATTGTACAGATGACTTTTAGAGTATTGTACAGATAGATGACTTTTCATTTTCTGTGAATGAGTGACCCAAGTTGTTAGCATGCTGCTGTCTGTTATTCACAGTATTCCTGATGCTCTGGGAATCCATGTAGCATGATAGCACTGCATAGCAAAGCAAGGAATACTTATTAAGGTATACTATACATTATTAAGTAGCTGTTCCCTGTGGTGCCATCCTTCACCATCATGCCTATATAGGATTCATAAAAATCATTTTTATTCATTAGCCATGATGGCAGAGTTAGGGTCATTACTATTTATGCTGATGAAGGGATCATGTGTGTGGGAGCTCACACTGGCAGAAAGCTCAGTGTTTTTACTCAGGAAAAAGTTGTGGCTATGGCAGAAAGGTTACATTTTTGTGTTGATTCAGAGCTGATGTATTAATCCATTCTGGTAGCTGAGGAACACATCAGTAGAGATGAGGAACTGACATAATCATGAGTATTACAACTTTGATAGGTATGTGGTTAAAATGCCATTAATTACTTCATTGGGATCACTGTATACAGTTAATGTAATTCTTGTGAAATGCATAGAATACTAGAGGTATATTTTATGGAGAATACTATGGCTATACAATTGGTTAAGACTGCATACAGGGTCTTACCCCATTATGTACCATTTTCTATGAATTGCATAGGGCTATGGTATTGCAGTATAGGTTAATAGGTTCATAGGTGTGTACTAGGCTAATGGCCCTGAGGCTTTTACAAGCCTAGCCCATAGGATTACCCTGGCATTGCACCACCTGACCTTAGTTCCCAGTGTTTCTGTCGAGTAGAGCCACTGGAGTGATCCCCGGGTTGAATTTTCTATTTCCCATCCACTCATCAAGATTTCTCTTGAAGAGGGTCAGCGAGGAACTCTGCTTGACATGTATGGGAAGTCTATTCCATAGCATGGGCAGTCTCTGGGTTATGAACCTGTCCCTCCAGTACATTCTGTTGATTGTGGTAATGAGGTTGAGGTCTCTGGAGCACATGGTACAGAGGGATTGGGATTTCTTTAGATGTAGCATTTCAAACAGAGCTGGGTTAGACATGGTTTTGTAAGTCAAGCAGAGATTGCCTCTAAGTAGGCAATATAAGACAGAGAATAGTTGGAGTTTTTTGAGTCTGTCCATATAGGACAAGTGTTTAAGGCCTAGGATCCTCTTTGTGAGATACTTTTGTGGCCTCTCCAGTTGTTGCAGGTGTCTAGTAAGGTACATGCCAAATGGGGCATTGTACTCGATGGCTAGCCTAATGAGAGAAGAGTAGAGGGAGACAATGACCTCTTTCTTCATGGATGCAAAACCGTTAGTAATGAGATGTGCCACATAGAAGGACTTTCTGACCACAGTGGCAATGTGGTGATCAAAAAGAGGTTGCTGTCAAACTGTGTTCCCACATCTCTTATAACACCTTCTGTGTTCAACGGACTACCATCAATGTGGTAATTCATGGGAACCGGGTTTTTCCCCAAGGGGATGACAACACTTATTTTGGCATTGAGCTTAAGGCCATGGTTCTGACAAAAGTCATTGGTCTCAGTGAGGCCATTCTGTAGGATGTCAACATCACTTGGGGAGTTAATAATAGCTCCTAACTTGCAATTGTCTGCAAACTTTGTCAGCCAGAGTCCCTTCGTGTTGGCCTGGACTACAGAGAAGTAGATACCAAACAGGAGAGGACCCAGGACCAAACTCTGTGGGACTCCACTCATGACTAGCCGGAAGTCTGACATGGAGTCAGCTACTTTCACACTGTGGGTTCTATCTGTGACCCATTTTCAAACTGTCTCTGACACCTAATAATGACTAGATGTGCCTCTTGCCACATAAAATAAAAAGTCGTAGTTTCTTCCAGCAGAGTAACATGAAAGCACTACTGAGCCTTCTGTCTGAATTTTTTTGCCTCCATAAGCAACAAATCTTGCACACATTGCCAAATCAAGCCTTTCATCTTTACACACTCTGGCTAATGTTTCTGCAAACTACATTGCACCTGGAACCTCTATCAACTTTAAGCTCTGTGGGTTTGCCATTTACCTGAACAGTACAAAGTTCTTCATTCTTTGCCCTTAAATATACTGCATTGACAGTTTCATGAAGCACTGACACACCATCAACAAAAATAGTAGAACTGCCACAGTCTAACTGATCAACTCGCTTCTTAAAATGTCCCCTTTTAATAAAAGAATGTGGGTCTTTTGATTTACAAAATCTTTTGAAGTGATTCCATTTTTTACATTTGTGGCATTGTTGACCAAAACCTAAACATTTCTCCATTTTAGATTCATGATTTTCACCACAGTTACGACATTTGGCAATGATGCTGACTCACTCTTATGTTTCACTGAGACTGTGTGAAGTCTGGAATGTGCTAGAAAGTTCTGTGGTTTATCAGTGAGTGTTGCAGGAGTTACAGTTGCTGCCACATGCTTGCATCTGTTTCTTTTAATAATGTGCTACATACTGTCAACATGAGCTTTATCACTGTGCCTTCTAAAGCTATTCTCGTTTGTAAACATATTTGTGTGCTTTTCTGTGAGCTTGTATATCTGACAAATCTCAATGGCCTTATTCAAAGTTAAATCACTGTCATGAAGCAAAATCTTTCTCACAATATCATATTTTAATGCCACACACATCTGTTTTTTATCAACTCATTTCTTAAGTCACCAAATCTGTACATTTTAGCTTTATTTCTCAGGTTAGTTATATATAAGGTTACCATACATCCGGGTTTCCCCAGACACGTCCTCTTTTTCGGGCTTCTGTCCGGGCTGTTTTTGAAAATTCTGCGATTTAAATCGCAGAATTTTCAAAAAGCAGACATCCCTATTTCGGAGTTTTTTTTCCACTTTGTTTTTTTTTTTTGATTGGCTCGTATACCGGTATACGAGCCAATCAAAAAACGGAGCTCTGTTCAATGCGGAACTGCTTGATGTTGCGCATTGAACAGAAGAAGATAGCTGTGCACGTTTTTGATTGGCTCATATACTGGTATAGGAGCCAATCAAAAAGCAGAGCTCTGTTCAATGCAGAATTGCTTGATGTTCCGCATTGAACAGAAGAGGGTCTGCTGTGCGCATTTTTGATTGGCTCGTATACCGTTTTTTTTTTTTTTTGCTCTTCAACCTAAGAGGACAAAATAATTTTTTTCATCCTCTATCACATAAAAAGAATTATATATGCTGCAAAGGTTTCACCAGGCTTTTGATCCCATGTGTAAAATAAGTGCCTTTCCATTGTAACATTTGTCTGGGGGTTGCCCATTTCTCTAAATTTACATTTTAAGCACTCTGGGTCCTCCCTTGACTCAGCCAGTACAGCAATATGACAGTTTTCTCCCTCTCCTATATAGATAGCAAGTGCATACACAAATGGGCATTCCCTTTAAATGGCTTCTGACTCAGCTATATCAAGCAGAATAAATGCCTTTGTATGTTCATCCTTATCAGAAAATGCAGCCTGTATGAAAATGTCATACTCTTGCTCAAACACTCTCCAACTCTTCGTGTTGGCCTGGACTTCAGAGAAGTAGATACCAAACAGGAGAGGACCCAGGACCGAACCCTGTGGGACTCCACTCGTGTCTGGTCGGCAGTCTGACTTGGAGTCAGCTACTTTCACACTGTGGGTTCTACCTGCAAGCCAGTTTGCAACTCACCTAGTGACATAGGGGTTGATGCCCAGCTTAGTGAGTTTTTCTATGATTCCTGTGTAGGGTATGGTATCAAATGCCTTGGCCAGATCAAGGTAGGCTGTATGAACCATCTTACCTTCATCCACAGCTCTGGTGACTGACTCAAAGAAGTTGAGCAGGCATGATCTACACTTCACAAAACCAAACTGTGTGGGATCCAGAGTCTGGAGATTCCCTATATCCTTGTTTATTAGGTCCATGATGATGAGTTCCATAGCTTTGCATATCAGACTTCAGGCTAATGGGGTGATAGTTCCCAGGGTCTGCAGTTGCTCTTCCTTTGTGTAGATGGATGACAGTAGCAGTGGAGCATTCAGTAGGGACAAAGCCTGAGGTGGGGCTGTGATTGAACAGGGCACACAGGTGAGGTGCCACTTCACTCTGTAGTTTATGTGGAACACAGCCAGGGATTGTCAGGTCCCATAGAATCTGTATTCTTGGCCTTGGACTGCGCTGTTTTAACCTGTGTAGCAGTAATACTGGGTGCCTGGCAATCTACTGGTATTGCCACTGGTCCCTTGGGGGCGGGTAAAGTTGGCACTAAATCTGTCGGCCAGTATATTGGCAATATCTGTTGGCTTGGTATAGGAGGTACCATTGTGCAGCAGCTCAGAGCAAATCTGGGTATTGCCATGGTGATTCTTTACATAACTATAGAAGGCCTTGTGGTTGTCTTTACTATCAGCTGCAATTCTGTTTTCATAGCTAGTTTAGAGGATTTAATGAGGGATCTCAACTTTTTGTTGAGGCTGATAAGGGAGTTTTTTCAGTCTTGGAACTTCACCTTATTCCACATCAGTTTCCTCCTTCTGTTGTAGAATTTGTTTATGGCAGGGGACCTCCAGATTGACTCCATTTTTTTTAGGAAAGAGTCTCGGTTCTGTTGGGTATGACGAGATCCATGCATTTATGTACATGTTCATACAGTGCATTGATGTATGATTCAGCAGTCATGCAACTGATCTCCATTTGTATGGGTGCCGTGAAGTTAGTCACCTTTGTTTTTAGGAGCCCAAAGCTTTGGAGAAGTTTTTCATGGGGGGTGGGGGGGTAGGATGTGGATTTCCAAGATGATTAGTTTGTGGTCGGATCTAACCAGGGAGGAGCTGACTATTAGTGTAGAGCAACAGTCGCCCATGTTAGTAATGACCAGATCAAGGATGTTGCTACCTCTAATGGGGTAAGAATGAGCTGATCCAGGGCATTTGAATTAATGAATTCCAGGAAAAGTTGGGCAAGTGTATTGGTACATGAGTAGTTTTCCCAGTTAATGGAGGGGTAGTTGAAGTCGCCCAGTGTGAGAGTGTTAGGTTGGACCCTAATATTCTCCAGGGTGCTTAGGATCATGGAGTGTGAGTTTTGGGACATGGTTGAGGTCCTATAGCAGGCTATGACCTGAATCGCTGTCTTACCCAATGTTAGCTGCATCTGAAGTATCTCAGATGCATCATGTTGGGCTACTAGTTTGGAGGTGTGTGGATCCTTTATGAATATGGAAACACCACCACCTTTGGAGCTTCAGTCCAAGTTGTAGGGCCGAAAGGTGTGGAATGAGTTATAGCCTGTTAGAGCAGGGGTACTTTCTGCTGCCTTGAACCAGGTCTCTGTTATGTCACAAATGTCGATGTTCTCCATTTTAAGGAGTGCTTCGAGCGAGTAAATTTTGAGATTTAGACTTCTATCGTTGAGCAGCATGACCCTCAGATTGCATTTGTTTGTAGCTGTTACGGTGGTAATTTGGTCTTTGGAACACCACTTAAAAAAGACACTATGGGGTGGCAAGAGCCTTGGCTAGTATCCAGAAGCCCATGGGTGACAGATGCAGGCTATCTCTGGCAAAGCATCAAGGTCTGTCAATCATATCATCCCAAGCAGACAGATACTGGATCCCCTTAGAATGACACTAGAAACTTAGCTAATTGTTGAAATCAATCATTTTCTGCTTGTGCTGTGGTATCATTCTGGATGATGGTAGGATGCTTTTCAGGGCTAGAGTCATACCCTCCTGGGCAACATTATCTGAGAGCTCCTCCATGTCTCTTTTCATGTAGTCCAGGGAGGTATGTCTCACATCATTCACACTTACATGTACAATGACAGAGTCATATTTGCACCTGTTGTTGAGGGACCTGAGTGCGTGTGTTATGTGGTGAATCCTGGCGCCTGACAGGCAGCTGACTGTTACTTTCACCTTATTCAACCTAGTGAGTAGGATATCAGTGTGCCTCACTATCGAGTCACCTATGACTAGTGTGTTGGGCATGCTGTTTTGCCGTAGGGGCTTTGGTTGAGTGGCACGCTGTTTAGGAGAGTTATGTGTCTCGTGATTAGTGTTGTGTTGTGGTGGTCAAGTGCATTTCTGCCTTGGAGATCTCTGCTGTTTGGGTAGATTTTTATTGAGAGCCTCAGTGAAGGTGGGTGTGTGGTTTATGTTTTTATGTGAAGGCAATGCTGGTGTGTGTTCTGGAGACCTATGTGTTCCATGTGGTGTGGTGCAAGTGTTGACCTTCTCCTCTTGACCACCAATTCCGGTCTTGGCTAGAGAGTGTGTGGCTTCCAGTTTGGATATATAAGTGCATCTCTCGCAGGTCTGACTGTTGGGAAGAGGAGAGGGTTGTCAGTGTACATGAGGCAGTTACTACATTGCCTCAGGTTGCCCAAGTTCACCAGGTTAATAGGAGAATGCACAGGGAACTGACCTTAGACATGCCTGGAGGGGTGAGCATTAATAATAAGTACTGGAGCTGTTTCCTTGTAGAACGTTTAATGCTGGTAGCACTTTTTTGTGCTACAATAATTGCTGCAAGAAGACTGGTCAGACATTGCTCATGGGTCACCTCTGATTTGGGGATTGGCATAATGTTTAATGTGTTTACCCCACAGGCACAAAGCATAGTTTGCTTCTCACCTTTGTAACTATCTGGTTACTGATTAGGTATATAAAAGTCTGTAGACTGAATGCCTTAGAATTTATCTATGAACCTATAAAGAGTTATGAACCCAGTTTCCAGAGGTGTTGACTTACCTCTTCCACCTGCTACTTCCATTGACTAACCCCGTCAGCACATTTTTATTCAGTGTCTGGCTATCCATCTATAATATATCCAACTGTTCTAGCATTGTCAGACTACTGTGCAGGCTGCACATCCTAAATCACCTTATAATGTGGCATCGTCAAGCAACTGGATGTACAGGTGCTTCTGTTGTACTGGCATCATCATCTGTAATTATGAGTATTTATAATCTGAAAATTATCAAAGTTTTCTAAGGATGTTTGTGATAATGTTCACAGTTCTTGCCTTGTACTTTTATACCCTTATCCATCTATATATACAATATTGTGAATTGTTCTCTAACTTAATGAATGATGTTATTTCATGCAGTTGTAACAGTAAATCTATTTTCAGACTGCTATTGCTTTTTTTGTATACTATGTCAGTTTTTTGGGGGGGTCTCTGCAGATGACTATCAACTCTTACCAGGTCCTGTCCTCATTCAGAGAGTCCCTCTCACACACATATTAACCTCCTTCAGGCTCTCCCACATCCACATACAAGGCCAGAGAGGAGATCAGGACCTCTGATTAAATGTCTTACTGCTACTGGATATAGTTATTGTTTGTTTGTTTGTTTATTATTCACTAGCTTCTCATTCTACTGTGTGATCTTGTTGATATCTCTAGGAAAAATGCAATGAGATATGCTGGTTTATCATCTCTCCTTCATGGCAACATAGCCAATGTTTATCACATATTTCCTCAATAACAGCTCCCTCTTGCATGTCTCTGGCCTCCACCAGGCATCATTCATGAAGTGCACTCAGGTGCATGATCTCCTGCATGGCTGGCATGCTAATTTTCCCTGCCAGTACCTCAAATGACTAAGTGCTAATAAAGCCTAGGTTATCCAGGCAGTAGTCAGGGATTTAACCCTCTATGCCATGGCCCTGGCCATGTTCAGTCTGGCTGTAGCCAACATGTGGTCTACTCTGCCTGTGTCTTTGTTTATGAATTATTTTCTCTCTTTGTACATGTTATTTCATGCGCACAATAGCTATACTATTATATATATTGTTTATGAATAGGCTAACATCCAAGGGTACCAGAACCATAAAGTGAGGGGGAGGGAGCGCACCCACCCCCAATTTTACAGCTGCAAGACCTGTCTCTTGGGGTAAAAATTAATGAAGTGACATATTTACCAGAAAAAAACCTCCATGGTGGTGTTTTTCTTTAAGGAGGACCCATGTGTGCATCGCACGCTAATGTGGATTTAAACACAGGTCTTCAGAAGTTAAACTAAGTAGCTGCTATGTTGGTAAGTGTGTGTTTTTTGGGTACAAGGTACAGCTTTTAAGGAGAGTTATGCTGCTCACCCCCTGAGTGCTGATCATTGCTGTCAGAATGATAAGGAGAGTTTTGCTGATTAGTGATGTTTTCTTAATCACATTTATTTAGGTACAGTTTTTAAAGAGGAGAGTTTTCTGCTGCCCCCAATTGCTAGAAGCGAAGTGTGTGGTTGTGTTTTATGCTGCCCCCCAATTGCTAGGAGAGGACTGTGTGTTTTCTGCTGCCCCCCAATTGCTAGGAGACGAGTGTGTGTTTTCTGCTGCTCCCAATTGCTAGGAGAGGAGTGTGTGGTTTCTGCTGCAGCTCTGCTAACAATACAAATCTACCTGTTTTGTTTCCAACCTACCTTAAGTCTTTCAGTATTGTAGGGTAGGTACACTCATAATAATGAAATTATTAAATTAGTAAACATGTTTGAGAGTTTTGTGGCTTAATTTTTGCAGATGACCTGATAGTTGTGCCTACTTGTGAATTTGACTGCATTAGAAAAAAATATTTGATGGGTTGTGGTATGTTTGTAATTATGTTTTAATCCTGTTGTCACTGTACTCTTTGTATGGCGTAGGAATAATAACACAGTACCCCGGGCAGTCAATCAGAAAATAAGTGACAGGTTGACATGAAAGGAGGCACTCTGTGTGAACCATTACTCTTGATTCTATTATCTGGCTTGATATTTTGCTATAAGGAAATTAGGAAATAATCAGAGTTTATGAGTCATGGCAAATAAAAAGAGTCAGAAAGCTACTGAATGTTTTTTGTTTGTTAAAATTACATGGTCCTATACAAATTAAATGGCAAAAGCAGTGTTTGTTAGCTGTCACTACATGAAGTTACTGATAAGATCTTAAGCATAATACTTGTGTTGGGCATGTTAACTTTAATAAATTTAGAGGAATATATAATGTGCAGGACATGAGTTTCATTGAAGGGGAATAACACAAACTATACAATATGGAATACTGTGTTTAATGGCATGCATAATGCATTACTTTATACATGACAATGCGTTTTATATTATATAAAACACAAATAAATGTTGCTGATCTGCTTACTAAAATACGTTTCTTGCCACAAAGTTGTGACACCTTGTAGCATAATTGGTCATGCACAGCTGCACAACTGCTAAGAGAAGGGGGCAAGGAAGGGCAGGACAGACAATTTACTACAGGTATTTGACAGTACTGGAAATGATTTCTAACTGGTAACAGATGCTTGTAATCTTCCAGTTTCTAAGTAAAAGTCTCCACAATGTCTTTAAGTTTAAACAATCTGTATATAGTACCACCTTAGTAATGCATAAAATAGGCACTATGTATTGCATGCTTTTATAGGTTTAATTGTGCTGCAGTTCTTGTTATGAATCATAACTTTTACTAGTACCATAGCCAGATCTAATATTTTTATTTCTGGTTATGGGCAATAATATGTACCAGTGCCATAAGCAGAGTTAAAAGTTTTAGTCAGAATCAGTCATAGATCAAAAAAGACAATAGCTCACACTTAGTACTTCTTTCAACAATGCAAGTCAGGAAAGAAAAACACCACCTTATCGCCGATTCCAGGAAAGGAATTGAGCAATGGTGCCTGTAAAAGAAAATACCTAAAACAGGTAGATTTTTTCACAGTGATGTAGTCCATTGTGACTCATTTTTAGGAACAACTTTCCTGTGTGCATCACCTCTCAAGTATGTGTGCAAACTTACTGGGTGACTGTATAGTTAGTGCCCTGAGTATATCACTATCTGACCTACTGCACTGTACCTGCTCATGGGCTTGGTAATGAACAGCGGCTACCTGGTGATGTTTTCTCTGTTGGATAAATGGTACAATGGTGTACTGTACAAACTGTGGCTGCATGTGGGACTGTGGCACTGACCGCCATGTGACATCATGCTACATAGTAGATGAAACTCAAATTTTGTTTTCCCAGACAATTGTCCAGTTGTACAAAACTTATAATGAGACTGAAAAATCATTTTGTTTGAAAACAAAACAGTAATAGTGAAAGTGTCTTGCAAGACTATAAAATTACAGGTGAAAATAAAGAAGCAACATTCACAGTGCAAGGAGACCTCTAAAATTGTATCGCTGAGACCAATAGTGTTCATGAAGGAAGATAACTTTAGTTAAAGACTGTGTGCTTATTATGTGTTTGCCCAGTGCAGTCTGCTGACAAGTTGGTTGGTCATCTATCTTGGTGCTATTTGGGTTTCCAAATAAGAAGAATGTTTAATACATTTTTTGAACACAGTAATACTTAACCTACTCACTTTATTGGAGCTCTAGAAGTATGCACTTTATAGCCATGGTTGCATCCTGTGCTTTTTGAGCAATTCAAGTTCTGTCCTCCCAGTTTAAACAAATGTTCAAATGCCAGACTTTTCAGAATAAAAAATCTTTACACTGGTAGTGTTCATTAGATTCTAGGCCTAAATTTGATTTTGTAAGTCATAATAAACACAGTAAATATTAATGTTATTGTATTTTATTTATTTTGTTTATTTATTTTACATTTGTTTACCAGGTAGTGTCCAACTGGGCTGGATTGCCCGTTTTCAGCGGAGACCCGGGGAGAAAAGCTCCAGTTGCAAATCATTACAGTTATAAACATGCAGAAATTAAATCAGAATGATAGTAGTAAGATACAGAAATTACATCAAAATTAATTGAAAATTAAAAATAAAGTACAATATCTACATCAGAACTAATTGAAAAATAAAATAAAATTAAATGCAGCAATGACTACTATTCTTACATTAATAGCTTAACAATTAGAAATGTAAAATCACTAGTGATATGGAAAAAACCAAGTGAGAGCAGAAATGGTGAAAAGCAGTCCAAGAGCAGTCCTAGCTCAGAGATTTAGAAGTTAATGAATTACAAAAAAGAATAGGAGTCAGGAATCCACAACACAATACTTTAATTAAGCACTTTCGTCTCGCAGTAGAAACTTCATCAGAATGGAGCCAATCAGAAGTTAATGAATTCAAAATTCTGAATCACTGAAATGTGAGGTACAGTAGCAGGGGAAAACCAAGTCAGTTGTGAATATTGTAATATAAGAGAATAGCAATGTGGCTGAAGAGAGAGGAGTTATTTGGGTTGACTACAGGGGCAAATATTTTTTGTAAATTTTTTTTTTTTTTTTTTTGTAAATTTTGTAAATGACAACATTATCTCAGTATCCACGCAAGCTACATGCATACTGCTAGCTGAATTGTATTCATCCATCTATGAACATTTCTATGAGGCTAAGCAGTTCTATCAAAGTTGCTTGTTTTCTCAAATAGAGAAATGTGAAAATTATGACAATATAAATAAATAAATGAACAACAATTAATATCTGTTTAGCAGCACTAGACAGAGGTCATATATTATGGCAGTTGTGTTGCCCATCGTATAAACTTTAAGATGACATTTTTCAAAAGTTTGTTTATTAGAATATATTTGGAATTATTAATACAGCTATGAACAAGCTACATTAGACGTCCAGAGGCATCAGTAAGATATAATAACAGAAACACCTCAAGGTGGCACTAGACTATATGAGCTGAAGAGGATTTTAATAACTTTCGGTTGTACCACTTTAATTATTGGAAACATATTTCAAGTAATCAACTGCACAATGTTTGTTTTAGTGACTGAGAAACCTTAGTAGCAGGTCATTTTCATACACACTGCTTGCATTAGCTCAGCTGGTATGCAAGTATCAGTATGCTCGGCACATGTTTTATAAATCATGTTTACATTTATTTATAAGGCCCTCAGAAATATTCAGTCCAGGTATCTAAACTGAATGTTGTGGAGAGATGGATATACATCACAGAGGCTACCACTGTTCAAGAACAGACTATCTGTTCAAGTAAAACAAAGCTCATCCTTGTCCATATTCAAATGCATCTTGAATCTAAGGATGGGTAACAGAAAATGTACTCCAGAATTGCCCTCGTGCCACTAATGGATAGAGGCAGTTCCTAAATGCTGCATCCCTTACATGGGTTCCCTCAAATTATCTATGGTATGACCACAGTTATTCTCACTGGGGCTAATATACAATTATCAGCCATGGGATAGGTAAGACCAATCAGGACATGTTAATTCAAGCACCAAAAGGGAAATTGGCTAAGCTTATAATTTCCTCCAAGTGAACCTATGTTGTGGTAGTAAATAGTTTTAAAAAAATTGCCCTTTTTAGATCACTAAGTGCCCCTCTCACCCTCCACTCCCCCAGCCTTCACCAGCTTTTGGCGCTTCTGCTGCCACCCACATTGATTGGCTTGGTTTTCATGGTAGTTATTTGTTGAAAGACAGGACATATCTCGGCATTCTAATTTGTCCAAAAGCTGTGATGTTAATGATGGAATTTTCCAAAGGATGATCACTGCACATTAGCATTTTCAACCTGCTTTGTAAGATGCACCAGCATACTGAAGGAATTCTGTCTTATTCACTATACCAGTGGTTCTTCTCTTTTTCATAGTGCTCTAGATGAGACAGACTAATCAAAAGTGTTTCAGTAATGTCAAGGCATAGCTTAGCAATGCCAGGTTAATACAAAAAGTAAAATGATCAATTTCAGCAAAAGTTCTTTAATTCAATCACATAACCCCAAACAGGCTTATAAAGATTTAATGGAAAATTCTGAGCAATAAAGAACATGGGTCACTGAAAGTATCTTGAGACCCTTGCTTATAATTGCCTCACCTTTAGGAAACTCATCAAAACACAGTCAGGTACACCAGCAGTAAATCTGTAAGTTTGTATAGAATCAAACTTTTTGTTAATGACTTCACAGAATATTATTAATTCTTTCATTTCTCATCTCTAAACCACTGTGTAAAAGCATTCTCATGGACCAACTGCCTAATTACCTCAAAGACAAAATTCCATTTACATATAACTGAATTGCCAAATAAACTGGCAGTCTCTCTTCATCTGCTCATCAGTGTGAAGCTCTGCATAAAATTAGCTGCTGGATGTCATTAATACAGCATACTTTATGACTCATACTAACATTTATTTTCTTATGCATTTAAAATGTCCCCTTTACTTAATTGTTATTTTACCACGCAACTAACAAGAGATACAACATCAACGTCTTAAAACAGGCATCATCATTTGAAGGGGGGATTAAAGCACTGAGATAATTTCTTAAAGTAAAATGTAATAAACTCCCAGCATCCTTCAAGTTTTGAGGAATGCCAGTCAAAGATCAAACACTTACTAAGACAAGATTTTCTTCTAAATCAACAACTGCAGAAAAAGAAACACTAAAATAGACGCAGATCTAAGCATTTCAGTCAAGTTCCATGACCCTAGCTAAAAATAAAATTGATACCAACCAACTTTTAGCAATTATCACTTTGCATAAACTTTAAGGCTTTCTTAATCCATCCTTAGTTTTATTTGTATATAACAGATTACCATTTGCTAGGATTTTAACACCATCTAGATTTCAAAGAGTAACAGAACAAGTACTCCAAGAACAAATGTAATTACATATTTGGATGGATTTCTGATTCCTGGAAAGGAAGATGGTGCTCAACTCAATGAGTTATATAAAGTGCTGCAGAAAATGGAAGACTATAGACAGAATTAAAATTAAAATGTGAGTTTAGTGAGCCTCAGATAAAATATTAAAGCATATGCTGGAATGGAAAAGAATTGCAGACATCTGCTGAAAATAGTAAAGAACATCATGTCCCCCAACTGTGTGAGAGTTACAGAAATGTCTTTGTCTAACAAACTATGGAAAGTTCATTATAGCGCACAGTCCTTACACACTTGTGTGAAAGATGTGCAAGTATATTAATTAATTACTATATAAAGTCCATGTCTAACCAAAGCAAAATATTAGTGCTGCTGTACAGATTATCAAATGAAAATGTGCCTTCGCAATAGAATTAAATGGAGCAAAATGATTTTGGAATCAGCTGTTCAAGAGCAACATGTACAGTCTGTGCATGATGTTGCTTGTATGCAGTTCTGGCAAAAGTGTGATTCAGAAAAACTGAGGGTGG
>NC_056735.1:889791625-889891625 GCF_019279795.1 Protopterus annectens
AATAGTGTAATAGTCAGTACAATAAAATTTGTAATGATATTCACAATTGCAGTTATAAACTTGAAAGAAATGCCCTTGTGCTTTGATGTGCACAACTCCTCCACACGTTCCCCAAAAAGGCAACCATCTTCTGTGTATTTCTCTAATGCCTGATGTAGAGAAAAGTGAAAGAATAAAATGACTATAATATTAGAATTTCCACATTGCTCTTGGAGGTGTATATTCACTGCCACACATGCATGCACTAACCACCATATCGAGATGTGTTGTATATGATTCAATTGTCCTTGTCCACTACACAGCAGATTCCCTCCCAAACCCACCAAATAAAATACACAAGACAACCACTTAGAAGGTGGAAGGCATAGTAGCATCAATAATACATTTTATCTCATTGTTCAGAGACAAAGACTGTCCATAGACTAGCCAGAACACATGACTAGCTTATTCCCTGTCTCTCCAACCTCCCTTCCAAAAGAAAGACAGCCTCCATTATATACTTTTAAGATGTTAAGCTGTAAAGAAAATTAATAAATAATACAGATTTTTTTTAAATTTACTAGCATGGTAACTATTCTTCGCTTTTACCTAGAGTGCCTTCCTAAACAGATAACTATTTCCAATAAACACTGCCTCTGTGTTTAAACAGAATCACTGCTTCTAGTCTTAAAATAAAATATCATATACCTGGCCAGTTTCAAACAGTGTAGACAGAAGAAAACAATAGAATCCTGTCCACACTCTCCACAATTCAAAATGCTATCCTAATCTCTTTCTCTCTTGCTATAATGGGTCCTCCCACTCAGAGATGGCATTCCAAAATTTTGATGTGAAGTACCCAAAGAGACTCTTACCCCAAAATAACCTACAAAGTTTTTTATAAAAAGTTTTCCAAGTGCTGCTGTGTTTCATAAATATCCCTGCAGCACCATCTTTTCTTTGACCTTGCTTGTCAAACTTAGATGTCTACATTTTCTTTCAGCACTGTGGCTCCATCATTTCTGAAGCTCCAGCCAACCATAGTCCCCAGATACGCAGAGCAGACCTAATAAAAATTGCCATAAGCCTGCAGGAATGGTCTGAATTCTTCCAGGGGGAAAAAATAACTCACAACCTCAACTTTGCTCATTCTCAGCTCTTTAGCTAAGTGAATTTCAAGTCTGAGCTGAGCTTATATTTGGGAATTACCTTAGCTAAAGCTGACTCTGGTTTGCTCAATCCTATTTGTACTCCTATTCCTTTGTAGAACTAATGCTACCTCAAATATTTAGCTAAAGGAATGAAACCTCCATCAGCAGATAAAAAAGATATGGCATGATAGATTCATATCTTAACATATCCCTTACCTCTGGATCAAACTTCCACTGTATGTGAAACAGAGTTGCACCCTTGATACCTTCAAGGTAAACCTAGTTATTTGGATGGGCAGCCTCAAATTTTCTGCCAGGCTATTTTTGTCTTGCCTTCCTTGTGGCTAGCGGGAAATTTTGAACAGGATTTGATTTTTTGTCTATGATTAACATGATCTGCAGACTGATTTCCCAGTTCTTACCTATGGACCTGTTTCACATCTTTTCCTCAAGATTCTATCTCCCTGAAGATACTCCTCAGTATTATACTTCCTACCGCCTCTGCTCTTCACTTGCTAACCATAGCTAAGCCCATATATTATCTATACTTTCAAATACATTTTGTCTTCTGCTGTTAACAACCCCACAAGTGAGGTTGTGATCCTTCTTCACAATAGTTCAAACTTTATAAGACCTTTCTCAGACTATTTCCTTCATTTTCCTCTCTCCTGTGTTGCACAAGCCATGACTTTAATCATCTCAACAAAACCTTCTTTATCTTATCAATTACATATGCAACAATTCAGTCCTTTCATAACAGGCATGATTCCAACTTCTGTGATCTTGCCAGCAGCTCACTTTGAAGGATAGAGTCAAAAGACTCCAGTTTACCCTAGGAAAGCAATCATCTTTTATCTTAGGATTTTCTCGATTACTTTATGTTTATATTAGGATAACATGTCTACAGTTTCTTGAATTCTTCCCAGCCCATGTACCCCCATGGAAGATTACAGCCCTTGCCATCTTCCAGTCCTTAGGAACTTCTGCACTGAGTAGTGATCATGGGATCCTCCAGCGGAAAGATCAGATTCCTGATAATACTAACTGACAGTCCATGTAGTTTCAATGTTTTATTCATATTTAGGTAACCACTTCTTGCTGCATCTCTGCCACACCATCCTGGTGTTTGTCCACAACTTTACTCATTTTACCCTATCAATCTGCACCCAGCATGATGACCTGTCTCGCTCCTTATAGGTTCATAGGTTCATAGGTAGGTACTAAGCTATCTGCCCGAGGGCATTTATAAGCCTAGCCAGAGTGTGTCGGATTTCGCAGTCACATTGATTAATTAACTGAGCCTCTGTCAAGCAGAGCCAGTGAAGTGATCCCATGGGGTGTACTTTCTGTTACCCATCCACTCGTCAAGACTTCTCTTGAAGAGTGTTAGTGAGGGTCTCTGCCTAATGTAGTTAGGAATTTTGTTCCAAAGCATGGGGAGTCTCTGTGAAAATGCTTTATTCAAGGAGACAGAGGTAAAGCATTCATCCCATGTCACAGCTTTTCCCAGTCTCCAATGAACTATTCCTGTATTACCTCTGCCTGGTCTGGTTGCCCATCCTCTTATCCTTTTCTTAACTTTATAATTTCTCCTTTTATCCTTTTTTTAACTTTATCATTTTTTTCCTGTTTGTTTGATTTGTAATACAATTTTAAGCAATACTGTTTTACACAGATATTTTCACATATAATATATTTCACAATTACCTACCAGATTATACACCCTATTTGTCATGGTACTGATAACCCTGATACACATTATTTATATCCTAATTCAATAGACGTAATTTGTTAATTTCTCTACTCATTCATACCTCAAGCATAGCCACAATGCTCCTATAAACTGGGCTATGACATTTCTTCCCCTATGTTACCCACTTAAACATTTCTCACTGTATCATTCATGAAATTCAGAGTACTGAATACTACCTTTTTCTACCCTTCAGTTTTTGAAAAATATCCTACTGGGGTATGGTGTACCTTACCTCCAGCAATTGCTATACCTGCACTTATCACTAGCTATTCTTATTCAACTTTAATCACTATTTCTCCTAAGGTATCACTCACTCTTGTCACATTACTTGACCAGTTTACCTACCACTTAACCCTCTCTTGCATCTTCTTGTCAGCCATAGTGCAGGTCCTTTCCATAACTTCTGCATAAATAACATTGGTCTTCCCTCTGTATAAACTTCCAGACCTTCCCTTTCCTTCTGTATAAACTTCCAGACCTTCCCTTTCCATGTCTTAAGTATTGTCCTTCTCACTTCTCCAGCAAGCAGATGAAGTTCTAGTCTTTCATTTCTAGTCCATCCACTTCCATTACATACCCCAAAAGGCATAAGTCACTTTGATCTGCTATCTTCATTCCCAGGAATTTACTCTATACTTCTCTTTCACCCATGCACAGTGGTAAAACCTCCTTACATGTCTACCACTTATGCTTTGATCAGCATTTTCCTCCCCACTCATCAACATTCTGTGGATGGGTGACTTCCTTCTTGATGTATCATTACAGGTGTTTTGTACCTCCTATGCACCCTCTTCTATACTGATCCCAAATAGGAAAAGCCTCATTTAACAGCTTTGTCATTGTTAATATACCTTCCCATTACCATTCTTCAGGCCATATTACATTTTCTTAAGTCCAGTAATCCCTCAGTTTACCAAAAGCGTACTGGGTTCCTATTACATCATCAAAGACAAAAAATTTCAAATGCGTCTTTACCGAACTGACAAGAGCAAAAATGCAAAACAATGAAGGGGCATATAAGCAATTTCTTTCCCTGGGAAAGAAATCACTTAGCCCAATAACAAAAACACATCACTACAAACTAAACAAACTGGGGGCTTTGTCCCCCACACCATTCAATGTGGGGGGCTGTGCCCCCCACACATCCCTAACTAAATATATCAACTCCGAGATTGCACTATAGTGGGGAAAACGGCAAAGTAATGGAGGCGGCCAAGCAATTTCTTTCCCAGGGAAAGAAATCGTTTATATGCCCCGTCACCATTTTAAATGTTCGCTCTTGTCAGTTTGATAAAGATGCATTTGAAGATTTGCGTCTTCTAACATGTAATAGAGAACGAAGCGTACTTACATACCCACTCCACCAGTTGCATGTAAATTATTCATATTCTTCCCTTTTTTACTTGACTCCAGTTTCTTCCCACTGCTAGGACTAATTCATAATTTACTATGTCTTCTTCTGCATCTTTTGGCTTTTCCTTGTTCCGATATTGACTCTTTTGAGTACTCTGATTACAGAAAAGGATATCCATTTGTTTAACAATTTATCCTTTTAAGTTCCTCACCTTCCTAATGTCCTTTTCTTCTCAAGCTTCCAGCTTAACCTCCAGATCCTTTGGGCAGCTCTCCCATAGATCTCTAGTTCGTCTGCCCCCTTCATCTATGAATAGCAGTTTACAACCTAACAACCTGTGCATCATCTTGGCAGTATCATGCTCTACTTTGCTCATTGTCTTCATATTTCCAGACTTCCAGAACGTTTGACTACCAACCCATGACATATTGTCATTTTCTAAGCCTCTGAGCCATTGCACATTATTTATAGCTATCACATAACACCTGAAATCTGGTATGCCCCATTCTTCCACTTTCCTCTGATTTTCCAGCCTATCATTTGTGATCCTTCCTCTTTCATTGTTTTACACAAATCTGTCAAAGAGTAGATGGATATAGCCTGTAAAATTGTTCACTGGACTGATTTATGTATGTCACCTAAATGACAATATATGTGGAAGAATCATTGTATGAACTGTTTCTATTCTACCCCAACTGCAGAAAATATTTTTCAGCTCCACCCAGTTCTGGTCTCTGATCTTATTTACTGTTTTGTAGACCTTAATCCTAAGTACCCTGTCAACACGTCCTCTCAGGAAGTGTGGGATGTACCCATCTTTTAATTCCAGTTCAGATCGCTTTACATATTTGCAGGTTGTAACGGAGCCCAGACACTCTAACAAAACTCCTGAATGTCTCCGATATCCCTGGTAGTTGTGCAGCTACGTCTTGAAGCAGCATCATACAGTAATCTGCAAACAGATGTATGCTGCTTCATTTCTATTTAGTATGCAGCCTCATGTACCCTTCCCTTACTGTCTTCACCACAGGTTCAATTACCATTACAAATAATCCTGATGATAAGAGACAACCCTTATATGCTCCTCATTTTAATGGCATTTCTTCTGTAAATTCCCTCATTGATGTATAAATGTTACCTTGGGGGATTATGAGGGCTTTCACTCTCTTCAGTCACTGGCATTCTCCATTAGCCTCTTTCAAAGTATCTGTCATTAAGTCCTGTGAGATGCAGTCAAATGCCTTCTGGATATACATCAACACAATCCCTGCATTTTGCTGACCCTTTTCTTCAGCCTATTCCACAAAATCTATAAGACTATACCAGTGGTCAGAAGTTGAACTACCTTTTATAAACCCTACTTGCTCATTTACAATTATTCTTGTAAGAACTTTTTTTCCCATCTTGACATCTAAATGTAAGCAAAAACGTTGTTGTCTATATAGTATAACGATACAGGCCAACTACTTATGACAGTTGTTTCTTTCCATTGTGTTTATACAATACGAATGGTGTGACCTCTTTC
Organism: Protopterus annectens; assembly: GCF_019279795.1. Lineage (NCBI taxonomy): Eukaryota > Metazoa > Chordata > Ceratodontiformes > Protopteridae > Protopterus > Protopterus annectens. The sequence goes on from NC_056735.1 coordinate 889,797,388, forward strand.
ATGAATTATTTAATCTCCCTTCTTCTGTGATAACATTGAACATGTTTGTGATTGTACCACTCATCTGAAAACCCACTCTTTTATAGAAATCAATGGGTTATCCATCTGGCCCACTTGCTTTACTCCATTTAGATGCCTGATAGCCTCAATCACCTCTTCTTTTCCTATAGGCAGATTTATTCTTTTTGATCCTCCTCACTCAATACATATCCTTTCCAATTATAGTACGCTATAACTTGGAGGTCCAGCCTATTGTAAAGCTCAGTCTAATACCATCTTATTTGCTCGCTTGTAAGGCTAATATCTCCCTTTTCATCTTTCAGTGAACTAATGCTGGATTTCTTCCATTAATCCTTGATTCTCCACATCAGCATCTGGATGTCACTCTCCCTCTTCACATTTGTCACACTATCTTGGCTTTTGTCTTGGATTCCTCATATTATTTCAGACTGTCCCTTATAGCTGTTTTCTCTGCCCTTCTTATATTCTGGTCTTCTTCCTTTCCTTGTGTCTTCCTAACCATATCTTGTGTCCATTTAATATCATCACTTGTCATTCGATGCCTCAGATGTCATCCCTACCTACCTACTGTTTGCTTTATTAATTCCTAGTTCATCTTAATAGCATGATCTGACAGGTTTCATTCTCCACAGTGCACAGCTGTGATTTTCTTATATTTTCCTATCCACCAATAATCTATCCACTCTATTAGCTTGTTTTGTTTCATACCTCAAAAAGTAAAACATTCCACTTCTGGTCATAGCTCTTACCATACATCCAATAAACTGACTTGTTTCATCCCACCAGCTAACGTTTTTGACTATATCTATGAAATTCATCTGCTCCTAATTTCCTATCCATTATGGTGTCCAGCACCACATTGAATTCCTCCTTCCTATAATTATTCTGTCTTCCTCTCAGTTTAATGTCCATAAGTTCTTTACCCAGTCATTTCTGCATTTGGCCCCAAAAAACGGAACTTAAAACCACTTCTATATTTCCCTTAGCCATTTACATACCACCCATCTATATTCCTCATCTCTTGAGTATCTTAACTGCCTTCTATTTTTCAGTGGAACAGATAAGAATTCCTGCCCAACTTCTGCCACATCCTTTTGCCCATCTTGAAGACAGTCACTTATATCCCCTTTTTCTAACATTTGTAATACTCAAGCTTTTAACTTTAGCTCTTGTAGAATAAAAATAAACCGAGCTCCTCTCTCTTCGTCTTCATTAAATCACTCTCCTCTCTTTATTGAATTGTTAATTCCTGCAATATTCCAGGTCGCTACCATCATTTTTCCTCCTACCTCCTTCCCACTCCCCCATTCCCCCTAAAGTGCACTCCTCTACTGCTCCTGTGGAGTTGGGCCCCGAAGGCCTCTGGGTCAGTAAAGTTTCAGTCAAGCATTCATTCCCAGCAGGTTAATGCACACTGGCCATTGCTACTCTCAAATCTAGTGACCACTGAGCTCAGAAGTCCCTCCACCTGCTGATTTCAGCACATATCAAATTGAGTTTGCCTGAGAAGATAATCTCACCTTTACATTAATGTTCTCATACTGACTAATATACACCTTGTAGATCTCTTCACCCATCCCCTGGAATTAGTACACATGAGGGAATATAGCACTCTTTGTGCCCCACACATGCTCACATTCATAATATGCTTATTAATACAGTATAGTCTGCAGACATTTTATGGTGGAAAAACAAAACTCTCTACATTTGAATTTAACATACCATGCTCACATTCCCCATTACATAACATGGCATTATCAAACCTTCATAGAAACTGTCTGTACTTATTATAAACACTGTAAATATTTTGTTTACATCAGACAATATTTATACATCACGTTTGCCCCTTTTCATGAAAGCAAGCTTTACATTGTCAAACTCCTCTACTAAGTTCATTACTAATATCTTATTTTATAGAATGTCCAATAATTTCTCAGGAATAGACTGTTTTATATATATGCACTATCTTCCCTGTAACAACGTTGAACACAGAGGGAACGCAGTGCAGTCTCTGAATGACAGGCTTTTATTGTAAAATTAATCCAGACAGAAAAAACACTTGTTTAACTGAGTGAGCATAAAGAGTTAAGCGCTTTCACCTACTGAATGTAGGCTTCCTCAGAACTGTGCTCTTACATTTGCAATGTGTTTAAATAACTTATTTGGCGCCATTTTCTACAAGCAGCCCTTAAAGTTATATTGCTCATTTAAAAATGTATTGCTCATTTATAAAGTTAAAAAACAGAAAAAATCGCAATCTTCATTGTAAAATACATCAAACTGAATACTGTACATATTCTATATAAAATAAATTATGTTTAAAAGTACAAGTGCAAAATCACAAAATTTATATACTACATTAAAAAAATAATAATTTATATATATCATTTCTTATAACAACAATATTGACCCTTCATTTAATTCTTGCATCTAGTATTCACTAATCATATTACAGGTGATCGTGTTATTGTATATTTGTATGTTTATATATATTATGATATTTGTGTATATTATAAAGTTGTTGCATTTCCCTAACTAATAACTATTAACAAAATTTTATCTTCTGGATGCTCTATGAATTAATATGGGTTTTAAAGATGTATTATCGTTCAACCCCGGTGCGGTTGATGCATCCGTATACAATTGCCACCACACCTCCTTATAACTTAACATTTCCTTCATACAGCCTCCTCTAGGATTATGTCTAATCTGTTCCAATATTGCAAATTTGAATTTATGTTCCTCACCATATTTTTCTATGTGTCTATATAAGGCGTTGTTTTTGTCCTTTTTTCTTACACTGTACATATGATCGTAAATTCTCCTTTTGAAAGCTCTCTCTGTTTCTCCTATATAGTATCCACTACATACTGTACACTTAGCCATATATATAACAAAACTGGTGCTACAATTCCCCTTCCTAAACTTGATTTTACTTTTATTGATGTTTTCCAATACTAGTTCCCGGGTCTCCATAATGTCCCCACACTGGTTGCAATGGCCACATTTAGTTGTTGCATTTACCCCATTGTCCCTAGTCTGATTCTGAACTCCTGTTGTTCCTTTTTCCAGTAACTTCTTTAAATTGTATCCCATTTTGTATACAAATAGTGGTTTCTCTCCTACACATTTAACTACACTGTTGTCCACTATAAATATTTTCCAAAATGATTCCATAATATTCTTAATCTGATATACATAGGGTGTGTATTCCAAGATACAAGCACGTTGGTATCTAAATGTGCTATTAATTGTGTCTACAACTGTGTGAGGTGCAATGATTTGCTCTTTACTTCCTAACAATGGGGTGTATTTCTTTCCCCATTGTTCAATGACATATTGCTTCACATCCCTCATCATCAATACATCATATTTCCTTTCTTCGAATAATTTTGTAACATAATCCATTTCCTTTTTCATTTCATCTAATCTTGAAGTCATCCGGGCTACCCTTATACATTGCCCTTTGTATATGTTGTATAATAATTTTTTAGGGTGGTTACTAGTATATTGTAAGTAATCATTGGAAAAGGTGTTCTTTCGAAATATAGCTGATTTGAATCCCTTACTGTCATGTGATATAAATGTATCCAAGTAGGCTATACCATTGAAGCTGATTAAATGAGTGAACTTCAGAAATTCACTACTTGAGTTGATAAAAGTAATGAATTTATTTAGTTCATCTTTACTACCCTTCCATAAGATATAGATGTCATCTAAAAATCTTGTGTAATGTATTACATGTTTAAAGAGGATGTTTGGAAATAAGACCATCTCTTCCCAATTTAACATGACTAGATTGGCATATATAGGTGCACTAGCTGATCCCATTGCTACACCATTACATTGCCGGTAGTATTCCCCTTCAAAATAAATATAATTATGTTCCAATACAAGTGACATGCAGTCCATTATTAAACAAACATGATCCCAATCTATGTTTGTGTGTTTCCTTATGCTTTCACAAAACATCTCTAATCCCAGTTGTTTGGGAATGCATGAATAGAGGTCGATGACATCTGTAGTTACATAAATAAGGTCACTACATTCTATTTGTGTAGGGAAATTTATCAAAAAATCCCAAGAATCTTTTATTAAATGTGGGATATGATTATACGTATTTTTTAGCCAAGTGTCAACGGCTATTCCTAAGGGGAATGTTTTAGCTAAGCTTCCTGACACTATAGGTCTAAATGGAGGGTCTCTTACACTTTTGTGTACTTTTGGTATACCAACTAGTGTAGCTAGTACTGGATGTCTTACCTTAATAAAATTATATACATCAGTGTTAATTCTATTATCTATCCAAAATTCTTCTATGTAAGAATCTATTCTATGGTATGCTATATTAATTTCATTGAGTGATACTGTATCGTAATTCCCTGATTGGGTCAATAAACTGAATAATTTGTTAACATATTCCAACATATTCAAGGGAAGTTTATAAATTGAAGAACAAAACTAGAATGAAGGTCAAAAAAGACAACCTGACATTGAAGGAGAGATAAACACTTACACGATTTAGGGGAGACAAAGGGTGGTACTGTATGATAAGTTGGAATATGTTAACAAATTATTCAGTTTATTGACCCAATCAGGGAATTACGATACAGTATCACTCAATGAAATTAATATAGCATACCATAGAATAGATTCTTACATAGAAGAATTTTGGATAGATAATAGAATTAACACTGATGTATATAATTTTATTAAGGTAAGACATCCAGTACTAGCTACGCTAGTTGGTATACCAAAAGTACACAAAAATGTAAGAGACCCTCCATTTAGACCTATAGTGTCAGGAAGCTTAGCTAAAACATTCCCCTTAGGAATAATAATCATATCCCACATTTAATAAAAGATTCTTGGGATTTTTTGATAAATTTCCCTACACAAATAGAATGTAGTGACCTTATTTATGTAACTATAGATGTCATCATGCATTCCCAAACAATTGGGATTAGAGATGTTTTGTGAAAGCATAAGGAAACACACAAACATAGATTGGGATCATGTTTGTTTAATAATGGACTGCATGTCACTTGTATTGGAACATAATTATATTTATTTTGAAGGGGAATATTACCGGCAATGTAATGGTGTAGCAATGGGATCAGCTAGTGCACCTATATATGCCAATCTAGTCATGTTAAATTGGGAAGAGACGGTCTTATTTCCAATCATCCTCTTTAAACATGTAATACATTACACAAGATTTTTAGATGACATCTATATCTTATGGAAGGGTAGTAAAGATGAACTAAATAAATTCATTACTTTTATCAACTCAAGTAGTGAATTTCTGAAGTTCACTCATTTAATGAGCTTCAATGGTATAGCCTACTTGGATACATTTATATCACATGACAGTAAGGGATTCAAATCAGCTATATTTCGAAAGAACACCTTTTCCAATGATTACTTACAGTATACTAGTAACCACCCTAAAACATTATTATGCAACATATACAAAGGGCAATGTATAAGGGTAGCCCAGATGACTTCAAGATTAGATTAAATGAAAAAGGAAATGGATTATGTTACAAAATTATTCGAAGAAAGGAAATATGATGTATTGATGATGAGGGATGTGAAGCAATATGTCATTGAACAATGGGGAAAGAAATACACCCCATTGTTAGGAAGTAAAGAGCAAATCATTGCACCTCACACAGTTGTAGACACAGTTAATAGCACAGTTAGATACCAACGTGCTTGTATCTTGGAATACACACCCTATGTATATCAGATTAAGAATATTATGGAATCATTTTGGAAAATATTTATAGTGGACAACAGTCTAGTTAAATGTGTAGGAGAGAAACCACTATTTTTATACAAAATGGGATACAATTTAAAGAAGTTACTGGAAAAAGGAACAACAGGAGTTTAGAATCAGACTAGGGACAATGGGGTAAATGCAACAACTAAATGTGGCCATTGCAACCAGTGTGGGGACATTATGGAGACCCGGGAACTAGTATTGGAAAACATCAATAAAAGTAAAATCAAGTTTAGGAAGGGGAATTGTAGCACCAGTTTTGTTATATATATGGCTAAGTGTACAGTATGTAGTGGATACTATATAGGAAAAACAGAGAGAGCTTTCAAAAGGAGAATTTACGATCATATGTACAGTGTAAGAAAAAGGACAAAAACAACGCCTTATATAGACACATAGAAAAATATGGTGAGGAACATAAATTCAAATTTGCAATATTGGAACAGATTAGACACAATCCTAGAGGAGGCTGTATGAAGGAAATGTTAAGTTATAAGGAGGTGTGGTGGCAATTGGATGCATCAACCTCACCGGATAATACATCTTTAAAACCCATATTAATTCATAGAGCATCCAGAAGATAAAATTTTGTTAATAGTTATTAGTTAGGAAAATGCAACAACTTTATAATATACACAAATATCATAATATATATAAACATACAAATATACAATATATGATTAGTGAATACTAGATGCAAGAATTAAATGAAGGGTCAATATTGTTGTTATAAGAAATGATATATATAAATTATTATTTTTTAATGTAGTATATAAATTTTGTGATTTTGCACTTGTACTTTTAAACATAATTTATTTTATATAGAATATGTACAGTATTCAGTTTGATGTATTTTACAATGAAGATTGGGATTTTTTCTGTTTTTTAACTTTATAAATGAGCAATACATTTTTAAATGAGCAATATAACTTTAAGGGCTGCTTGTAGAAAATGGCACCAAATAAGTTATTTAAACACATTGCAAATGTAAGAGCACAGTTCTGAGGAAGCCTACAATCAGTAGGTGAAAGTGCTTAACTCTTTATGCTCACTCAGTTAAACAAGTATTTTTTCTGTCTGGATTAATTTTACAATAAAAGCCTGTCATTCAGAGACTGCACTGCATTCCCTCTGTATTCAACGTTGTTACAGGGAAGATATGATTCTGTTTTATATATATATATATATATATATATATATATATATATATATATATATATATGTATAAATATATATCAAAAGAGTGAAAAAATAACACTGTCTCACATATATGTCTGTAGCAGTCATTTGCCTTGTCCCAGGCATAAACCTACTCGTAGTCATGTCATCCAGGCTGTACAGAATTTTTTCTACTTTTCCTTCCATTATGATGACAGAAGTAAATCCCCATGGGGGATGTACCCTCCCCAGGGCATGGATTATGTAAACCTCAAAACTAAATGAAAAAAATAATCTTTAAACATTCATTAAGTAAATCGCTGTTAAGCTAGGCATCCATCTTGTATGGTGGTTCACTACTGCCCCCTTCCTTTTATCCTTCTCGCCTTCTTGACTTCTTTAACTCCTTTTTTTTTTACTTTGAACTTGCTGACCTCAGTGCCTGAGTGTAGTTTTGTTAGCCACCTTGTACTGTATATCCTCCTACTCCAAACTGCAACCATTTCACCTCCTGTATCTTACTTTTCCCTATTCAGTACCCCTAAATTGTTAGTTCAATCAGGTTATGTCTGTTTCTCAAATTGTTGTTCATAATCTTGGTCTTTCTTTCGCTCTTTCCTGTAAATTGTTTACACTGTTTTGCCACCAGTCCCCTAACATATATATCACGGGTCAACTTATCAAACTCACAAAATTCAATGCCATGAAATCCCACGCCATCCAGATATAAAATAATGTATGTACAATAAATACCTTAGTTTGCTTTAAAGATTCCTTCAGAATATAAAATGGTCATATTATTTTATAGTGTTTGTATTGTTTTTGAATGGTGTGCATGTGTGTGTGTGTGTGTGTGTGTGTGTGTGTGTGTGTGTGTGTGTGTGTGTGTGTGTGTGTGTGTGTGTGTGTGTGTGTGTGTAACAGAGAGGCAGAGAAACAAGGAGAGAGAAAGAGTGAAATCCACATATTGACACTGTTCTCTATACCTATGACTTTGCTGGATACACAACAGCATCTTCTCTATAGAATGAACAGAAACATGTTGGGCCAGATTCATGAACACCTACATTTGCTAGCGTGATATTTTGCATTAATTAAACAGTTCTGCACTTACAGCAGAGCCTCAAAACAAGTGGCAGAATGTGTTAAGGAAAGCATAAGTAGCAGAACTGTATGCTAATTATCCAATCCAACATAGTGGAGTTATTCATGAACAAATAAATTCATTGTGTACCCTCAGTGCTCCCTTTAGCCATGAAATCCAAAATGCTTTGGAATACAGATGCACTTACACTTAGAAAAAATGCTAAGGGCTGTTGCTGCTGCAATCAATAACCTGTATGTGCAACAGGCTTTAATTCAAGGCGCTTCTGCTGCTGCCAGACCTCGGCCAAGAAGGAGATAGGTGTTTAGCCTCTGTTTGATTTATCATGCACTGCATGACACAGAAATTGTGCAGCAATACAGGGTAAACAGGGGAACACTAAAGAAAATATGCAACCTGTGCCTCCTCAGTTGAGATCCCAGATAATAAAGAACTCATCCCTACAGAAAAAAAAAGGTACATGTAGCATTATGTATACTAGCTACAGATACTTTCCAGAGACCCATAAGAAATATATTAAGGAGTCACAGGCATCAGCTTCTAAAATATTGCATCAGTTTCTAAAATAACTGCTACAACATGCAAGGGAACATATATGATTTCCATGTACCCCAGATGATAGAGCAACAGTCTTGCAAGAATTTTATGCAATAGCACACTTCCATTAAGTTTTGAGGGCCATAGATTGCACTCACATAGAAATAAAAGCCTCTGCTGGTGAAAAGGGAAGGAGATACATTAACAAGAAAGGATACCACTATATCAGATGTCAGGTTGCCTGTAATGCCGAAGTGATCATCTACAGTGTCTGTGCGAGTTACCTTGGCAGTTTTCATGATTCACACATATGGCACACCTGTGAGCTATACTCAAGGTTTGCAGGGTGTGACTTTTCACAACAGTATGTAGTGGGGGATATACGTTATGCACTGGAAACTTGACTCATGACACCCATGAGAAACCCACACAACTCACAACAATGCCCACACTCAAACTAGGAATATCAAAGAACATGTATTTGGCTTGCTCAAATCAAGGTTCCAGAGTCCAGACACATCAGGAGGTAACCTGCATTATGACCAAGCCACTCTGCCCATATACTCGCAGTCTCTGCCATGTTGCACAATATAATTCTCAGAAAACAGCTTCAGCAAGGACAATGAGGAACAGGACCACAGTTTCCAGGACCACAGGCAGAGCCAGCAGCTCCAGGAGATACAGAGGAGAACTCTGCTGGAAAGCCATCAATTTTAGATGGTGGTGGCAGATGTAGGCAGGTACAGTATGCCATGGCTGTGGTTCAGATGCAAAGGATAGCACACACACTTACAATCTCAGTGAAGATCCTAAACACATGCAAAGATTAAATGAAACTGACGCCTTCAGAAGTCCAAAACCTTTACTTAACCATGTAATGGTTGTGTGTTATTAGCATCAGACAGAGACAACCCCCAAGGGCACCTTGTAGCAGCAGTATGAAAAAGGAAACTGGAATCTGTATTAAAAAAGGTATGTAACTGATTACTCTCATGTGACAATAAATATATGTCCCTTAAATGAAACATGTCCCAGTTGTACAGTAATGTCAGTAATGGCCTATGATTGGTGTTTGCAATATACAGCTATGAATTTTGCCCACTATATATAAACCAACAGTGAGCAGGTCAATGGTAGCATCATTTCCATAAGTATAGCAATAATCAATATTTAAAATCTACTTTGACTGCATTACTAAGAATACTAAAACAAATACAATGGGGGTCAACAATTACAGAACCATTCATTCACAACTGAGTAAGAACATATACAATACTTCCTTTGCAATATATTTATATTAAAGCAAGCTTCTGAGTGAACAAGCAGTAGTTTTACACTCTGAGCCTCATACAAAATTTAACGCTAAGTCACAAAGAAATGTGCAAAGTGCAGGGCACAGTCATCATCACATGTACAGGTTGGGGATGATACACAAGAGAAAGTCTGACACCAAAGAAATGAGTGTGTGCAAGTAACAAACAATTTATTTGGTTAATATTAAAATATCAGGGCCAGTAGCAATAGATTAATTTAAGTCAACAGTAATGTTTAAATAACATGTAAGTGTGTGTGTGTGTGTGTGTGTGTGTGTATGTGTCTCTGCATGAACACAATCAAGCACTGTGCTATTCTCATACATGCCAGTGAGCACTTATTTTCCCCATAGTTCTGAAGAGAGGGCCAGCAATATGGAACTGTTTTACTGTGTAGCACACTACCCTGAAGTACTGGCTGTCATAGATTGCACTCATGTATGCATTAAGGCACCACCTGGTGAACAAGGTGGAATCTACATTAAATGCAAGTGATACTACTCCATCAACTGCCAAGTCGTTTGTTATGCCCAGGGAATTAACTTGAATGTATGTGCTGGCAACCCTGGCAGTTATCATGACTCCCATATCTGGCACACATCACAGCAGTACCAGATGTTTGCTATGGGGAACATCCCACAGGGCCATTTACTGGGGGATGCTGGCTATGCCCTGTAACTATGGCCAATGACACCCGTCAGAAGTCTAAACTCACCCATGGAAGAATGCCATAATGAGGCACATGCTCAAACTATTAACACCATAGAGCATGCATTGGACTTCTGAATCATGGTGCCTAGATATATCTGGTGGAGCCCTGCAGTATAATCCATGCACATGTACAAAAAGATTTGCTGAATATGCTATGCTCCACAATCTGATCCAGCAGAAACAGCTGCAGCAGGATCAGCAAAGGGAAAGGACACACATACTCCCACCAACACCTAGGTCACCACAGCCACAGTTAGAGGAGGACTCAGAGGAGGATCCCCAGCTGGTGTCCCTGTAGGCAGACATAGGTGTGCTCAGTATGCCCTTGCTTTGGCTAAGAAACAATGCATAGCACATTCACTGACCACCTAGGGATCTTTCTCCTACTCACATACATATAGTGAAATTGATGCCAGGCAAATCACACAACTTTTACATCCCCTTTTATTTGCTGTGTACTACCTGCATCAGACAGAGTCAGCCCCAGATTAAAGGTGTGTCAACTGCTGCAATTGCAAGGTAAGTCCTGAATTTAGAGGGTATTCTTTAATAATATTATGGCATATCCTTGTATTTCCTAACTTGGTGCAGTAAGTAAGTAAATAATGGTGGATTTGTACAGAAAGAACCTAAACATGTGACACCAGACACTTATTTTACTTATATGTGTCCATTAGTAATTAGTAGCCTTCAGGCATGAAAGATTCACACAGTCATACCTCTGAAGAATACTGATGTTCCCTGCATGGCCTCAGTTTAGCACCATACCTATGCACTGGTAAATTATTAAAGGCAGAGGTTAGAAAGTGATGATACACATTGCAATTCCAGACTTCAGACTCATTTATGTCATAACAGTAACTGAGCTTTGCCCCCCCAAAAAGAGGAGTGTACTCTTGTTCCTGCCATAACAGTAACTCAGCTATCCTACCCCCAAAAGAACAGTATATGCATGTTTGTGCCATCCAACCTGAACTTCATTTGATGGCAAATGCATATCATATTATTCCCAGTTAATATCTTCTCACATTGCATGTGTTAGATAACTGATGTATGATCAAGAAACACAGAAAGGTAACACAGAACTGTATATTTGTAAACATAATTATGACAGGTTGTGTGATCACTAACTGCTCTATGTCCAAATATAGTAAAGAGAATTAAATGTACAAATCACAGCTGATGGTTTGATAGCAGTGTACTTTCTGACAGGGCCACTTGATGGTGCTCACAGCCTTGCCCTGCAAAACTCAAACAGTCAAGTATGGTCAATAAGGGTACTTGTGTTGTTACACAACTAGGTTTCCAAACAGCCTACTGCTATCGGGCTACTAGCCTCAGATGACACTATGAAGTAATGTACCTACGCAGGCCTCCCAACCTCTTGTCTCCCACATGGCCTGTCAATGTCATCTACTATACTTTCACCTGCCATCATGTCAAAATCAGACTTATTCTGTGTTCTGTGGTGTGTGTGATAAGTACTGTGTTCTGTAGTCTGTGCTGTTAGATAGGTAGGAGTTCTATTCTCACTGCAGTCAACTGTGTGTGTGTGTGTGTGTGTGTGTGTGTGTGTGTGTGTGTGTGTGTGTGTGTGTGTGTGTAGACAGAAGAGCAGCAGTGTCTATCCCACAGTTACACGTGTGTGTCTAGACAGAAGAGCAGCAGTGTGTATCCCACAGTTACATGTGTGTGTCTAGACAGAAGTGTGTATCCCACAGTTACCTTTCCAATGGCATGTCTATTCTAAGTTCACCAATCAGACTTGTGCTGTGGTGCTTGTGTTTAGTCCTGTGTTCTGTAGTCTGTGTACATTAGATAGGTAGAGGTTCAATTCTCACTGCAGCCAAATGGGGGAGTTGGTGTTTGTGAGTTGTTGCTGGACTTTACAGTGAGCCTTTTACAGAAACCTGTGGGACAATGTTATCTTGTCCGCAACAGACACTTCTGATGCCATCAGCCTTTGGGACACTGTTATCTTGTCCTCAACAAACACTGCTGATGTCATCTATATAGTGTTGTCTGACACACTCTAAGTCAGACTTGAGCCATAGGGCTTGTGTTATTTACTGTGTTCTTACACACTAAGTCAGACTTGAGCTATAGCACTTACGTTAATTACTGTGTTCTGTAGCCTGCGTACTTAGATTGGTAGGGGTTCTGTTCTCACTGCAGCCAAATGGAGGAGCTGTGTGTGTGTGTGTGTGTGTGTGTGTGTGTGTGTGTGTGTGTGTGTGTGTGTGTGTGTGTGTGTGTGTGTGTGAGCTGTTACTGGACTTCACAGTGAGCCTTTTACAGCAGCCTGTTGGACACTGTTATCTTGTCCTCAACAGATACTGTTGATGTCATCATCTATAAAAGGTTGTCTGACACACTCTAATTCAGACTTGAGCCATAGCGTTTGCCTTAAGTACTGTGTTCTGTAGTGTGCCTACTTAAATAGGTATGGGTTCTATTCTCACTGCAGTCAAATGGGGAGGGGGGTTGGCGTGTATGTGAGCTGTAAATGGACATTACAGTGTGCCATTTATGGCAGCCTGTGGGACACTGTTATCTTGTCCTGGACAGACACACGTCTGTCATTACTAGGTTATACAGTGAGGAAAAGAAGCTGCTGTCTACAAATACAAAAGTGAGAACCCACAACTTGAAAACCACCTTCCTCCACCTAAACAAACAAATAAGACAACTTGTGCAATCTCTCACCCCAGATCTTATTTTCTCTTTTTTTTTTTTTTTTTTATTTATTTTCCCCTACAGCACAGTGGGATAGGACTGTAGGACTGGCCCATAGGATCCACCTGCCCCCTGGATATGGTGTCAAGGCCCAGCATGCTTCAGCTGCAATGTGGTAGCACCCTTTGTGCTACCCCTGCACTACCTGACACCACATGTACTTCTGCCCCAGAGGACAGGCCTGTGGTTCCCTCTGGAAGCAATGGAAGAGGGGGTGATTTTATCACCTGGGAAGAACTGCCGGGGATAGTGCATAGGATTGTGCACCACACGGGTGACTCATGGCTACACCAGATTGACACACTGCTCTCCATCATTGTACTGAATAACACAAGGAGATTCTTATATCAGACATTGCAGCCATCAGCACAGTGAGGTGACATGATGATAATCCACTGGGTGAGGATTTGATTCTCACTGTCACCCAGCTTGATATTCCATGGGTTTGCAAGTTAAACACCCATACCGCAACTATGGTGTTCACCCATCTCTTGTGTTTTTCAATGTCCCTGTGTCTTGTCTTGTATGTCCTGTCTGCCAGCAAACTTCTTCCTCCCCTTGCCAACCTACCTACCCCAGACATACATATGTCCCTTCCCCAACATTCCTCTCTCTCCCTCTCTCTCTCTCTCTCTCTCCCCAAAAAAAGGGCACCTGTCCTAAAAAATAAATCATCCCATACATAGCTTTCCATGTCACAAACATGTCTACTTGACACACTTGATTCAGTCCATTTGGCTATATAATAAGAGTACATTGTTATTATGTCTTTCTCTCTCTCTCTGGAGGTGACAGTCCAAATTCAGCTAATCTTCTGTACATATGATCAGTTTTTCAGGGCACATTCCCGGTATATGTCATATATTCAAAATATATACATGTGCTCTCCATTCCCCCAAGCAATACACCATATATATATATATATATATATATATATATATATATATATATATATATATATATGTATCAGCCACACTACAAAGTGTAATATATAATTTTGTGTGCTCCAGGGCAAGTCAGTGATGCTGACAACCTTGCTCTGCTAAACTCAAACATCCAACTATGCTCAATGAAGGTATTTGTGTTTTTATGTAGCTAGGCTTCTACACAACTAGGGCACACTCTACAGTTAGGCTACTGGCCTCATATGAACTATGAATCTTTGTGCCTATGCAGGCCTCACAGCCTGTTGTCCCTTACATGGCCTGTTGATGTCATCTACCATACGTTCACCTGCAGCTATGTAAAAATCAGACTTATGTCATAGTGTTTGTGTAAACTACTGAGCTCTATAGCCTGTATACTTAGATAGGTAGGTGTTCTGTTCTCACTGCAGTCAACTGGGTATGTGTGTGTCTCTTCTCAGCAGAATAGATGTGCTATCCTATAGTTCCCTCTCGCATGGCTTGCTAGCTTTTTCATACTTGCAGAAACCTCTCTTGTCTCCCACATGGCCTGCTGATGTCATCCACTATAACTTGACCTGCAGACATATAAAAGTCAGACATGTACCATGGTGCTTGCATATAGTACTGTGTTCTGTAGTCTGTGTACTTAGATAGGTAGGAGTTTTGTTCTCACTGCAGTCAACAATGTGTGTAACAGGTGCTACTTGACATTACAGAGATCCTTTTACATCAGCATGCAGGACATTGTTCTCACGATAATGCTCAACAGACAATGCTGATATAATCAGCTATATCATATTATTGCATATACAACCATCCCACCAGGGCAGGATCAGACACTGGCCTGGAACACAGACAAACATCACCTTAGGTTCATAGGAGGTTACTAGGTAAAGGACTGGTGAGAGGTATGCTTTGGGGTATGTCTGGTAGGGACAGGGGGTGAAGTTTGCCCCAAACTGTTTAGTAGTAGATTGGTGATGTCCTCAGGGTCTGTATGAGTAATATCATCCACTACCAGTTCAGCACAAAGCTGAGCCTTCACTTTCAGATTTCTGAACTAGCTAAAGAATGCTTCCTAATTATTTTTAGCTAGGGGTGCTACTGTAGATTTGTATGTGGCTTTAGAGGACGTTTCCACATAACTAATTTCCTTGTTCAAGTTGTGGATGGTGTCCTTCCTCTGCTGAGTCAGTGCCATCTTGTTCTTAGAAATTACTTTATTCCACTTGTTGTATAACTTATGTATGCTTCATGCCCATCAGGGTGGCTTGTTTTCTGTGAGGAACTTGTTTTGATCTCTTCACATTCAGCTGACTCTATACATTTGTATAGCTGTTTATACAGGCCATTTGTGTACAACTCTGTATAGCAGTCATTGCTGACAGTGGTAGCAGGGAAGTTGCAACTCTTTATGGCATCAGTTAGGAGCCTATGGTTTGCTTTGGATAAATGTTTCATCCTTTCTGGTCTTGAGGGGGTGTCATGCATGATTGTGAATGTGAACGAGAGCGAATTGTGATTTGACCTGTCCTGGGAGGCAAACACACAGGGGTTAGTGCAGAGAAGTAATATATTGGTCAGTACTAAGTCTAGGACATTCAACCCCCTTGTGAGGGTGCAGACTATCTATTACATAGCATGTATATTAACTAAGTCCAGGAACATTACAGTGAGTGTGTTTGTTCACATATATGACTCCAAATCAATGGAAGGATAGTTGAAATCACAAATGACAAGGATGTTTGGCTGTCTAGTGAGTGACTCAATTAGATCCAAGTAGGCAGAGTGGTACTTGTGGTCCATGGAGGGGGACCTGTATCTAACAATGATATGAAACAGGGTTTTGCATGCAGTTAGTTGGACTTAGAGTAGCACTGCAGAGTTATACTTGTTAACCAGTCTTGTGGTGCATTTGTCTTTAATGAAGGTGTATATACCTCCGCCTTTTGTTCTTTCATGCTCATTTTGATGTATGAACGTGTGGAAGACATTGTACCCTGGCATGGCCAGGGTGCTCTCTGCAGCCTTGAACCATGTCTGTGTGACTGCACAGACATGGGTATCTTCCAAGGGAAGGAGTTCTTTCAGTGAGTGCAGTTTCTGATTTACACTCCTTGCATTAAGCAGCATAACCTTCAGTTTGTCTGTAGTGGATTCTTTTAAATTCGGACTTTAGTTGTTCTGACATTACCTAAAAAGGCCACTATGGGGGAGGCAAGCACCTTCATATAGTACAGTGAGGTACATCTCCAGTCATTCACAGCAACAACATGGACTATGACATAGTCATAATGGCACTTGTTGTTCAGAGACTTGAGTGTGTGCATGATCTAACAGACTCTGGCACATGACAGGCAGCTGTCTGTGACCTTCTCCTTGTCCAGTCTGACAAGGGAGGCAACTGTATGTCTCACTATGGAGTCACGTATGAGCAAGACATTTGATTTTGAGGTATTTTGCCAGAGGGGCTTATTGCATTAGACACTGTGTGTGTATTATGATGTGTATTGGATTCTGACCTGTCCACACTGTGTGCAGTATGTTTGCGCTAGGGAGGTCTCTGATCTTTAGTTAGGTTTCTAGGGAGTACCTCCACTTATGCAGGTTTATGTGTTGTGAGCGTATGTGCAAGAGGTGAATTGTGTCTGTGCACTGAAAACATTTGATATTTGGTTTATTGTTATGTGAAATAATTGATTCCATATTCATAGTATAGATACAGCTCTCACATGTTGTATTAGTTTGTTTTAGCAGTAACTAGTTGTCAGTACACATGAGGCGATCAATCTATTGCCTCAGAATGCCCATGTAAATCAGGTTGCCTGGAGAAATGGTGGGAAACTGACTGTCCATTATGGAAGGTATATACTGTAGAAACTACTGGAGAGTGGGCTAGATGGCCCAGATTTTGGTGTAAGACTAACAAAAATACATTTATTCCATGGAGGGCTAGGGCTACAAAAATGTGTCAATGTTTCAGAATGCACAACTGAGTTGCTCATAGGGCAGCAGTGCAAACTCTGAGCAGTTACAGTAAACTGAGTGCAAACACCCCAATACACAATGCTGGAATACAAACAAAGTTAAACTATTTTAAACAATGGAATAATGGTAAGGGCCAACAGTAAGCCTTATTCCAGCAATCTCCAACTCAGTTGGGTTTTTGGCTGCACAGGGGGGCCTTCTTAATGTAAGATGGCTTGGTTTAGTGTCCCAATGATACCAAACAGCCTAGATTCAGCAAGCCTGACCTGAGTTGATGCTATAAAATGTAGAAGTACTAGAAATCCAAAGTGCAGAAAAATGCAATGACAACAGAAGAAGAAACAGTTTAAATAAAGCAGCAATTCAGTAGAATACTCCAACAAGAGTGTAGGCAATAAACCTTCCTTGTGTGAAATAAGTGGCCTGGAACCCAAGTGCTTAAACTGGAATTAAGACACTTTCAGAATAATAGACACAATAAGCCATCAACCAGCAATTACCAGCTTAGAAGGGTGAAGGCTATCCTCTCCTGCCACAAGAGTCTACACCACAGACCTTCCTAATGTAAAATAACTGTTTTGGAGGGCAAGTACTTAAACCATAACAAACGGACTTAGAAAAAACAGCCACAATAAGCATTTAAACAACAATTCCCTGCTTGGAAGGGCAGAGGCTACCCTCTCCTCCCACCAGAGTGTAGACTAGGAACCTTCTTAATGTAAGGCAACTGGCCTGAAGCCCAAGTGTTTAAACCACAAGTAATAGGCTTAGAATAACAGTTACAATGTAATGCGATACCAGACAGATGACAGTGGCATGTCTTTTAATCTACCCATATACATGTCATGGTTAGTAGGCCCTGTGTTATCTTGATGAGAAATACCTGTGGTCTGTCCAGCTGCTACATGTGTCTGGTGCGGTTCCTGTAAAAGACAGCATTATACTGTATTACTGTTCTGATGAGTTTCACTACAGTGCTGATATACAGTCCTGAGATCTGCATGTGATGGCATGTCTTATGACATGCACCATACATATGTACTGGAAAACATAAAAGAGAAAGGTTATAAAGTAATGACACACATTGCAGTTCCTAACTTCACAACCCTCACAAGAGAATACACTAGAAAGTATTGTCATGATGATGCTATCCACTGTATCCTTTTGCAAGACACATATAACTGACAGGTACAACTATCAGTTCAACAACACAAATGCAGATATACTAGGCACTTATGTAGCTATGCATCCTGTGCATCAGACACAAAGCTTTTGTATCCCTGTATCCAAAACAGAGAAAATGGGGATATGGCACATATCATATTATCATCACTTGTACAGGGTGCTGGGGGGGGGGGGCAGGAGGCCTAGGCTGACATAAAAGGTTGGTGTGTGTGTGTGAGGGAGAAAGGGTATCAGGAAGGCTATATGTGTCTGTAGGGGTCCTCCATGTGAAAGTGGCATGTGAGACATTGCATGAACACATTCAAGCTCAGTGCTATCACTACATCTTGGTATGCTGGACAGGTGTGAGCCATGCATGATAGAGGTGGCAGTTTATCATTTTTCCCCCTGACCTCAAGAACTGGTTCTACCAGGAGTAGCAATCCACACCCACAGTCAGATGGAGTGCTGCTACCTGAGCATGACCAATGTCTGCTGGGTATACTTCTTTCATGGAAACTCCCAGGACCATGATCCCATGGCCTGCTATGTCTGGCTGTGGACAGCACATTTTCCAGGGGACCAGCAGAAATGCTGCCACTATGGGAGTATGATTGGGAATGGCCACGTCATCATTCAGCAGATGTTGTGGCTGACCTACGTCAACAAAGATGCTGTTGCTCTCCCAGCAGATGTTCTATCACAGACATTGCTTGCTCCATGACAGGCAGCCCTTAGTCCATCACAGACACCCCTCATTCTAATGTCATTCTTCCAATCCAGGGAATTGGAGACATGGTGAAGGCAGTCATGCATGTTGGATTGTGCCACATTCACAACCCTGAGCATTTGTCTGGAGTGCCTTTCTGAATATGCCTGTGTCTCCATGATGGCCCTAAATATACTTCCCATGTGACATGGGAAGAGACACTTGCAGCAGATGGAGGCGTAATAGCAGGCCCCCTCCGAGTACCCCTACCAACCCTCCTGCATGGCACCTCCCAAACACTTTGGCTACAGCCAGAGTCAACAGGCACTAAAGCCATAGCAGCTACACCTCCCTGTTCAGTGTCATTGCCCACTACTGGTCCTGTATCTGTGGGCTCTGCAGACTGAGTAGGTGTAGGCCTACTGGCTGTGTCTAGGGAAAAAGAAAGGAGTAGCTGGATGTCAACCTTTGTGTCAGATTCAACCTCTACACCCCTGAATGTGCCTCACTTTTACCAACACCATCATCATCCGTGTCTGATGAGACACTGACATCAGGTGGCACAGGGCCCACACTCCCACTGTCATCATCACCTGTAGTAAAATGGGAGAAACACAGGTATACATTAATACCTGCATTACTATGGTGCAATATATGCTAAACAACTAACAGTGCTACCACTATTGCACACAGTACATCAATACACAGAACAGGCCTAAAATGACACATTATATTTCCAGAAATTGATCTGAAGTACTGAAATAACTTGATTTGGCTTACCATCTGCAGGGGATCTACATTATTGGATTCCTGGTGGTCCTGAAATAAGTTGAGCAAGAGGTAAGGCCAACATCATCACATTTAACAGTAAGACAGGAGGTACTACATATACTCCTCTCAACCAGCATGATGTGTTACTTTGACAAGAATGTGGCTGACAACTCCAAACTGAGCTTATCACTGTACTAATATTCAACCCCCATCCCCCCACAAAAAAAAAACATGTGAACTAGAAGTGACTTTTATTTCAATTGTTTTACTGTACAATAGTATTGAACTGGTCATATGACAAAACCTACCTGGAAGCTCTTCCTGGGACTGAGAAGGAAGTGCACTCACATCAAGGACTTATTGTAGCCACTCTACATGAGTTGTCCCATTGCAGAAGATTCACTGGGAATTTCTCATTGGGACAAGAGGTGGTTCTGCAGCAGGCCCACTGCCGGTTACACTCTGGTCTTGGGCAACAGCAACTGCAAACCTCCATGCAGATATGAGCATGTCAGTGGCTCTGTGCACATAAGTACGGCCATGGCTGACCATGGCATTTATGTTAGCAATGATTTGCTGCCATAACTTCAGTCTCTGTGGCTTATTGGGATGACCACTTCAAGAAGAAAAGCACCATGTTGATGGAGTTCACCCTCTATGATTGTGTTTTCTGCCTCACTGAAGGGGGAGTCTGCACCTCAATGGCATTTTCTGTCCTAAAACACAACCGAATGATAATACACATAACTGTCACATAACTACAAAGTAACTGTTACCAGATAAAACAGTAAAGGTAGGCAGTCAGTAGTACCCAGAGTTATAACATAACACATACAACATATGTGAAATACTAACAGGCAGGATGCAAAATGAAGAGAGCAGCAAGGGCAACATATCCTTCTATGTGCCATAGCAGTAACTCAGCTGAGCCACTCCCCAAAAGAACAGTCCATTGTAGTTTGTGACATAACAGTAATTTCTCTTTGCTTCCCCTACCCACTAAAAACAGGCACATTAACCATTTTGTTAATAAAACACATTTGAAATGCTAAATGTGCATTCAAAGGACCTGTCCCTGAAACATTTGTACATATGTATTGCCAATCATTTGTACCGCTGAAATGGCTTGACAAACATGACCATGCCATCAGTACACTTCTAACTAATGCATGCAGATAACAGTGTAAATGGCTTTGCTTCACATTATTCATTAACATAGTCCAGCATATGCATTATGTAGGTAAAGAAATTACAGCATTCCTGCTGGAGTTCAGTACTCCTCTGTAAAGATAGCTTGGGAAATATTTTGCTTTGCTGAACATATAGCAAGTATCCTCACCATCAGTTTGGCTAGCTACACATTTGCCTTTTTATAATGGAGTAGATTATTAATGGACTGCATCTGTCTAGGCTGTATTTTAGAGATGCTAATTACAGCATAAGTAGTTGAACTGCATGCTAATAAACCAATGTAGTGGAGCTATTCAAGAAGTTATTGTGAAAAACTGAAAGGCTGCCAGCCCAGCTAGATAGAATTTTGTAGATAATTCTACGTCCTTGTACATATTAATATAATCCACAGGCTGTTTTACAAATGTAAGAAAAACTGTGTTATATGTTATAAACTTCAAAAATGTAGCCACAGTACACCTTGCTGGAAGAAAGTTGATAAAGTAAAGCATTTTATAATTGTCTGATCTCAAAGCTCAGAGACAGGATGTCTGGATGAAGGAATTATTTCTATTGTCTTAGGACAAGAGTTAATTGCACGATTTTACATGTAACACATCTTTTATTGCTGTGGCTTCCTGACCAGGTGCAAGCTTACTAAGAAATGTAAATTTAGAGTTTGTGGTAGCCTGGGAACCAGAGAAGTGTCAAGGATGATGTAATCTAAAATGAGTCAGCAGTGATGTATTATCAATTTATGAGATCTCAGACAGAAGGAGATAGCATTTTGCATTTGTTTTCAGAACATCCACTCACCAGCACTTGCTTGCTCTATATGTAAGTGGGATCTTAGACTTTAGTATTTCTCATAGAAATAGATAGAAAATAGTAAGATTAGACTAGATGTTTTCTATATTTATGTCACACTATCCTACAGTATTGTTTTAAAGTTCCTGTGTCTGAACTCTTGATTAGCACTGTTGAATTGATTAGATTTGTCTTGTGCTAATATTATTTATTATTAAATATTTTTAAAACTTTAAATTGTGGCTGTTTTGTGTAGATTTAATTTAAGCTCTTAGAGTACATTGCAAGTATTTTGTGATACTGTCCAAGCCACTCCAATAGTCTTGCTGTTTGGCACACTTACTAATTGGATAATAATGATATTGCACAGTAAAATTGGACACCCTTTGGTAAGGGCCTTATTGGTAGCTGATAAGAGTATTTGGTAGCTGTGATTACTGCCTTATAGCCTGGCAGAAGGGGGCATAGCTTGAGAGCCTGTGCCAGCCTTCCCCAAGAGTGTCTATGTGTTTGTATATAAACTAAATCTCAAAGTGTGTGTGTTTGTCAGCTACTTGGGCAGGGACACGAAGCACTGGTTGGACAGAGAAGGTACTGGAGGTTTTGGCTTGACTACTCGGCTGAGATCTGAACCCTATAGCTGTGCCAGTGGGGAGTCTTATTGGGGATCTGGAGAGAAAGGGAAAATCCAGCCCCAGACTGACTGTGATCTCTGTGTGCTCTTAAGGGAAATTGTAATTTACTGTGTGTGTACTTGTTATCCTTCCCAATGTGCATGCCCCTCACTGGTGCTAGTGGTTACGATTGACGCTCCTTGATTACTGGGCTAGTGCATGGGCGTCACAGTTATAAAGCAACCATTTACACTCATTGTTGATTTTTCCTTTGGATTTCAAAAGTAGTGGAGTGCAGACTCAGAAAGTCTACATAGACAGAATGTTAGGAATTGCTGCTGTTTAATTCCATATATATATATATATATATATATCTTACAGGCTGCAGGCAATGATGTTGCTGTTGCCAATAGGCCTAGGCTAAGACAAAGAAGAGTTTTCAGGCCATATTTAACTTATCACAACATACGTGACATGGACATTGTCGAGTGCTACAGGGTGGACAGGTACACAATACAAACAACCTGCGACCTCTGTCACCCTCAACTCAGAGCCACAGCTTTTACCTCCTCATGTATTGGCTGTTTACTGCTTGCATCACAGTGAACTAACACTGTGGCAACTTCTATATTTATCATGTAAGTCTTTAACATGTACTGTATTATATAATAATATTATGACATGTCCTTGTATATCACCACTTGGTACAGTAAACAACTACAAGGTGGAATATTTGCACAGAAATTAATGTCAAATGTGACAGCAGAGAGTTATTTGACTTGTATGTGTCCATTAGCAAGCAGTAGGCCTCAGGCCTCAAAAAATCAAACATTGATACCTCCCCAGAGTAATGATGATCATTGCATACCCTCAGTTTAGCACCATATGTTTGAAATGGGAAATTATAACAGAGAGAAGTTTGAAAGTAATAACAGTTTCCAGCTTCACCACCCTCACAGGATCAAACTGACAGGATGTAAAACAAGGAGAGTAACAAGAGCAATGTTTGTGCATTAACAGTAGCTCAGCCTGGGTCCACCCCCTTGAAAGAACACTATACCCTTACATCTTCCATGACAGGAACACACTTTTGCTCCCCACCCCCAAAACAGCAGTCTATGCTTGTTTGTGGCATCAACCTTCCATTCATTTGACGGCAACTGCATATCATATTGTTCCCAGTGAATATCCTCGCATATTTTAAGGTAAATCATATAGACTAGCTTACATACTGCATGCCTCTGAGTACTGGTCAGATAACTGAAGAATGACCAAGAAACACAGAAAGGTAGCACACAGCTGTATATCTGCAAAGAATAAGCATAATAGGTTGTGTGAGCACTAAGTGCACTACATCCAAATATTTAAAAAATAATACTTTTACAAATAATAGGTCATTCCTTGATATCAGTGTACATTCAGTTTTCAATTTCACTTAGTTATATGAGGAATTACGTCATGTATTTTCTAAAAAGCTGTTTTTGGGGCAAACATGGATAAGTCCCCCTCCTGTTTTATGATGATGCATTGCAGTGAGAGATGGGATGCTGACCTATGTAGTCATACCTCATGTGTACTAACAGTTTCTACTGTGAATGTCACAGATTGATTTTCCACATTTCAACTAATTCTCCATGTTTCATACTTTTTTCTTTTTTGTTTTTGGGGGGGGCACTGTTTACTCAAAGTGTCGCTTAGCACAAACACCTTTGGATATGCGCATTTCATTTGCATGCAGAGCAGCAGTGCACAAACTGGACAAATGGGCCACCCAGGTAGAAGACAGGACCTAGACAACCAGAAACATACACCGGATATATTCAAGTAATACTATTGGTCATCATGCAAACACATTTCCCAGTAGTGTGCACTCTCTTGTGCAACTTGTTTGTATGATGGTAAGTGATGCATGTCACCTTCAAATGTTGTAAATCCAGAAAGTGTGCATTCCCGGTAAGCGCAATACCTGCAATTGGTGGGAAAACATTGTTCTACATTGTTCTTTATCTATGATATGCATGGCTGGTATTCCAGGAGAGTTTTTGAGATTCCGTGCTCAAAGATGGGGTGCCCAGGAGTCCAAAGTGTTTGTTGGACTCTTTGTGAATAAACATGGGCCCAGGCTGTTGAAGAGGAACTATCGTGGCTTGGATTACAAGACAGAGGTATGGCATAGTTTGTCCTGGGCTCTGACCAGTGCTATCAGTATTTCCCGCACTGATGAACAATGTAGGGACTACTACAGAGACCTCAGGATGAGAAAGCGGGATGCTCTTGACCATTGGATTGAGGAATGTAGGACTGGGGGCATCCCACAGATGTGTGAGTATCACTTACAGAGGTTACTTGTCAGCATAAAAAGCAGGATATAGTCAGGATTGGTATGCTTAATGGTATTCTGTTCTGTTCTGTTCTGTTCTGTTTTTTCCACAGCCATCACAGACTGGGAACTGAATGTGCCAACCCATGCTGCTAGACTGGCATGGATGTGAGATGTATGTGGTATGCATGCATCCCAACATTCACGTTATTTTAGCATTGAAAGTTACAACACATTTATTTGTTAATTATACAGTTGTATCAAATTGAGTATTCATTTCTTAACTGTAACAGCAAAGTCTGCATGCATTATTCTGGAGGGCAAAACAACAGTTCATTATTACAAAGTAGTCATAAGTTGTACCTTGAGAATCTGATGATGCCTGTCTATGTATGTGGGTGAAAGCGCTAAGTTATCTGTTCATATGTATAGATTTAATATGTGTTTTTTCACTCTTTTGGTCTATTAAAGTTTGCAGTGTCTAGGGAGCTGAGCCAGTTTATTATTTACAAAAATACTGTGTGACTCATTTAAGCATCTGAATATCTTCCAGCTTACTGATTTTCTCTCCGGCCTTCCAGATAGCCAGTCTCAATGTCAGATATTCATTTTAAGCATCCCGGTTATATCTGATACCATGCAGTCTGTCATAATCTTGCTACTACTTCGTAACACCATAAGGTCTCATGTCATATCCTTGCAATGTAAAGGTACCCTCCATGCCCCAGGAAACCCATACTACCTATCTTAATGTACTAGAGCCCCTCACTATTCAACCCAATATTATATTAATGGGGGATATCAACTAAACCTCTATAGATTGGGAATCTTATTCCATTAATAATGACAAGCCCAGAAATTTCAAAACTTTGTTTATACCAACTGTAATGTCTCCCTTATAACCTTTTCTATCAGATTCTATGCTGCAGTGAGGGTTCCAGAGTTCAGCTGGTTAGAGGATATCACCTCTGGTCTGCTGACTCTGATACAATACATACACAGAGCTTTGCTAAGATCTGTAGCAGCATCTGAAAGCTATAACACAATTTCAGACTTTCCACCCTTCTAGGGTTCTCTGATAAAACCTTCACATTTGATCAGTTACAGCAATACAACCTAATATACATTTATACATTTTAACACAGGTAATTTTACAAACATGTTTTTAACACCACCATCTGTACAAATCAGAGAGATAATCAAATGACATAAACATTTTCTTTTTCTTTTTTTGCAAAACTACAGTTGGCTGTGCTGGCATATGTACACATGTACTACCCTACTCTCCCTGGCACAGATGGCACTACCTTGTAACATCACATCTCATCCTCTTGACAGCTCAAGCTAGTTTTTTCAAGTGACCCTGGAAAAACATTGTTTGAGAGAAATGGACCTGTTTAGGAATACACCAATCCACACCCTGTCTTGAGAACCCATCTGCATTGGCATTGCTGACCCCACTATTGTGCAGCACTGTCATGTCATATGTCTGCAACCCTTTTCTTCATATTAATAACTTGACATTCTGCTGGCTGGCTCAATGGAGCCATGTTAAGAGATTGTGGTATGTAATCATAGTGAATTTCCTTCCATACAGATAGGGTTAAAGTTTCTACAGTGCCCATGCTATGGCTAGACATATTTTTTTCTACAGCTGTATAACATTCGTCCCTGGTTTGGAGTCTGTGGCTGAGATATACAACTGGGTGATTTTCTACCCCTGAGGAAATCTGGCTGAGTACAACCCCCACACCATGGTTTAAAGCATCGCTCTGCACAACAAATTATTTGCTGTAATCTGGACTGGCTAACACAGGGGATTCTCCCAAACCCCTTTCAAGTTTTTGGAATGCTTGCTCACAGGCTGGGGTCCACACTGCCGTATTTCCATCAGACTACTCCTGCCATCCACTGCAAATACTCAGAACAAGGGCCTCTCTATCATGGTAAGGCTTCACCATGTTAACTTGGTCTGTGCCCCTGCCTCCTGCCTAGCAGGTTTACTATGTAGTTAAAATCACTGACCTTCCTTACCACTGCCAGAAGCTTATTGTGTCTGACAGGAATGAGCACCATAACCTGCTGTCCCACAACATACTCTCAGTCTCGAGCATTCCTGTTGTACCAAATCTTTTTCTGTTGTTGGGCTCCTACCAGATTATCCTGGGCCAAGCCCATGAGCTACCTAAGCCTTGCCCTGAAGTTTAGGACTTATGCCACAACAGACTCCTTGAGGGATTCACAATCATCCTCCCACTCATCACCGGTCAAATCTAAAGGCCCCCACACCCTATGCCCATACAGCAACTCAAAGGGTGAAAAACTTATGGATTCGTGGGGTACCTCTCTGTATGCAAACAGCAGATGGGGAAAATATTTGTCCCACTCCCCTCTTAAACTGCTTTGAAAATGCCTGTTGCATGGTCTTTAGTGTAGAGGCTAACCTCTCCACAAGACCATTAGTCTGGGGATGGTAGGGGGTGGGTTTTAGGTACGTCACCCCACAGCGCTTCAACAGACAAGCCAGCAGGTCTGACATGAAATTAGCACCTCTGTCAGTCAGTATTTCTCTTGGGAAACCTATCCTGCTGAAAATCTCTAGCAAAGCATTTGCCACCTTCTCTGCTTCGATAGAGGACACAGCCACTGCCTCAGGGTATCTAGTAGAATAATCCACTACTGCCAAGATATACTTCTTCCCTGTGGAACTTGGGGTACTCAGAGACCCAACAATATCCATAGCTACCCTCTGAAATGGCTCCTCAATCACAGGCAAAGGCATCAGAGAAGACTTGACCTTGTCTCCTGCCTTCCCTACCTTTTGGCACTGCTAACAGGTCTTGCAGTACCATTGCATCCCTTGCAATCCCAGGTCAATAAAAGTTCTGCATAATACATCTCTTGGCATGCTTTATGCCCATATAACCTGCAAAAGGAATGTCATGAGCTATGGCTAGAAGTGCTAGACGGGAGGCTCTGTGCACTACCAACTGCTGTATTACCCACTAGCCCTCCCTCAGGGGTCCACTCTCTATACATTAACCCTTTGTTCTAGTATGCATTCTCCCCTTTTCCTTGAGAATCAGGTGTCTCCTTAGCTACCTCCCTCAAGCCTCATAATGTAGGGTCCAAAAGCTGAGCCTGTCTCAGTTCTACCTTTTTGACCCTTCCTAGCTCCCTTTCCACCAGAAGCCCAGTCTTTTCTGACAGTGGTACCTCACTGTCAGGCTGGGTACTACCACTCACCTCTGCTTCTGCAGTCACCCTTTCCATGGGAACATTAATACCTTCCAGCAGTTGTGGCTCACTTTCAGACTCATTTCTACCAGATAGCTCCCATCCCTGAAATAGCCGCCTCACCAGCCCCAATTTCAGGTGTGGGGTCTGTCTGGGTCTTCCTCAGGCTATCTGACCTGCATGCCTGTCTCCAAGCCTGATTGTGTGTAACTGCATACACACAAGGTACTGCATTATGAAAATAGTTCCCTATCAAGACATCCACAGGGATATCTTCAAACATACCTACTTGCTTGCACACTTTTCCACCTTCCCAGTCAAGGTGAACCCTGGCCAAAGGTATTTGGAATGAGGTCACTCCTGAAGCCCTGACTGGTGTGGACTACCCAAGCAAGTACTGCTCCTCTTTAACCACTGCAGGCTTCATAATGGGTATGTCAGAGGCTGTCTCTCTCTTAGCAGTAGCCTGTCCTCCATCCACTAAGATAGGATACAAACTTTGGTGATAATTTGGTACCCCTGTTGTCTCCAGACAACTTACCACTGGCATGCTGTTATTTCCACTTGCTGGCTTCTTCATCTTTTGTCCCCCACCTTGCCTCACCAGACATTTGAATGCTACATGGCCCCTCTGGTTACATTTAAAACATATAAGCCTTGTTCCTGGCTATGTACTTAAATTAGTGGCTTCCCTGTTACTGGTGTACTCTGTTGGTGTGGTTTAGGCTGCCCACCATGGGTTCTCTTACATCCATGTGCAGCACTGGGTATCACCTCCTAGTAAAGTGATGCCCTGCTTGCTTAGTAGAGATCCCCTTTTCTCCAAGCTCATCTGCAGAGTTACATTCCTCAGTCAAAGTCCTCAGGCAAAGTGCTAAGTGCTAAGTTTTTGTTCCCTCACCAAAAGGTCTACCAACCTTTCAAAAGTAGTGACCTGGCACCCACTCACCCACCTATGGATGTAAGTGCTTAACCCAACAAAATAATCACACACACTTTCATCTGCCTTGCATCTATGCTCAGAATTTTTTTTCTGTAAGCTTCAGGTGTTAACTTAAAGCATTCTAGTAAGCATTGTTTAAGATTGTCATAGTTTAAGCAATGAGTATCAGACAATTTAGAAACAGCAGTTACAGTTTTACCATGGAGTAAGCAGCTCAGGAGCCATACCCAGAGCCCTTGGTCAACATTATACAGTTTACATACAGGAAAAAAACTATCAAAAATATCACTCTCTGTAACTTGTAGAAGAAATTTGCTAACCTTTATTACTTCTGGGGTCCAGTTATTCCCATCCCCATTACCTCCATGACCCTGCTAAAGAGTCAGCATCTCCCTCTCATGTTGGCACTGTTTTTCATTTTCATCATCCTCCAAATGCTGCAGTCTCTCATTTCTTCGACCTCCACACCAGAGTCTCTCTGCTGATTCCAACTCCATCTGCATCTCCAGTCATTTGGCTTCCAGTTCTAATTCCATCTGCTTCTCCAGTCATTGGGTCTCCAGTTCAAGTCTCTTTAACTCCAGATAGATTTTTAACTCCTCCAAGGAAAAGGTGAACTGTCCTGTTTATGAAGACTGCACATCCCCATCACCAGACTGGTTGCCTTCTGAGTTGCTGGTCTGTGCTGCAGCTGTGACTAAGGCTGTAATCATTTCCTCTTTAGTCAGTTTGGCAAGCACCAGTCCTTTGGCTTTGCACACCTTGGCCAACTGCTTTGTCAGCTTGCTATAATCCTCTGCTGACATCCTTGTCTGCTTTCCCGGACTAAACTAATCTAACAAAAATAAATAAAACTGTTGTGGCAATGAATGTCTGTATGTTTACCTTGTGGCTGCAGAGAGTACACACACTTTCAGTGACAACTGCCACCGGTTACCGAAGTTCAATTAATATCCCAATCAGCTGTCTTTAATATGTGACATCTCCCTTATTTCTGGGCCACCAATCAAGGAGACTCAATCCTCACCACTGACTCTGGTGAGGGACAATCAGTGAGAGCAAAGATGGTTTCACACAGTATTTTCTGATGCAGTCTTCTGCACCAAACACAATTTCCCATAAAAGCACACAGGGACCACTATATACACCTGGGGCTGGACCCTCGTTTTTTTCTCCAGGCCCACACAAACTCCACAGTAGCCAATTCAGAGCTCTGTGTCCCTGTTCCTAGTAGCTGACAGGCACACTTGAATATTTGAGTTTCACACACACACACACACACACACACACACACACACACACACACACACACACACACATACACAAAGCTGGCACAGATTTACTAGCTGTGCCCCTTTCTGCCCCGACTCTGAGGTAATCAGGCTGCCACCAGCCAGTTACTTTAAGGCTCTTACAAATGGTACCTAATTATACTGTGCAAAGTTAATATTAATACTAATAGTGGAGTGTGACCAGAGCAGCAAGGCTTTCAGGAGTGGCCGCAGTATCACTAAAATAAGCCTAAGCAATCTAAGAATGTTAAAAGTATTCTCTAAAGGACCCACCACAATAAAGGATATTAAAATATTTACTAATAAATAATAAACAGTAAACGGGAATTCTAAATACAATAAACAACAGAGTTTCAACCCCAGGAAATTTAAAAAATAATACAGTTGAATAGTTTCTCACAGATGCAGACAAAACATTACTAAACTGGTCTCATTAGATGTCCCTGTCTGACTAAAGAAATACTACTACCATTATTAACTCCCCAAGTGATGTAGACATCCTACAAAAAGGCCTCACTGAGACCAGTGAGTGGTGTCAAAACCATGGCCTTAAGCTTAATGCCAAAAAATGCATTGTCATCCCCTTTGGGAAAAACTCAGTTCACACTTATTACCACATCGATGGGGGCCCACTAAACAATGATGGTGTTATAAGAGATCTGGGGACACAGGTTGACAACAATCTCTCCTTTGATCACCACATTGCCACTGTGGTCAGAAAGTCCTTCTATGTGGCACATCTCATTACCAAAGGTTTTGCATCCAGGAAGAAAGAGGTCATCATCATCTCTTTCTCTCTACTCTTCCCTTATTAGGCCAATCATCAAGTATAATGCCCCATTTGTCATGTACCTCACTAGACACATGCAATAGCTGGAAAGGCCACAAAAGTACCTCATGAAGAGGATCCTAAGCCTTAAACACATGTCCTACATGGACAGACTCAAAAAACTCCAGCTATTCTCTGTCTCAGTTGTCTACTAAGAGATGATCTCTGCTTGACTTACAAAGCCATGTCTGACCCAGCTCTGTTAGAAATGCTACATCTAAAGAAATCCCAATCCCTCTGCACCACATGCTCCAGAGACCACAATGTCATTACCACAATCAACAGAACATGCTGGAGGGACAGGTTAATAACCCATAGACTGCCCGTACTCTGGAATAGACTTCCCATACATGTCAAGCAGAGCACCTCACTGGCCCTCTTCAAGAAATATCTTGATAAGTGAATAAGAAAGAGAAAGTTCACCCCAGGGATTACTCCAGTGGCTGTACTTGATAGAAGCACTAGGAACTAATGTTGGATGGCACGATGCCAAGGCCCTTCTATGGGCTAACCTTGGAAAGGCTCCAGGGCCATTAACTTAGTACACACCTAGGAACCTATGAACTATTCCCTGACTACTTACTAAAGCAAGGCAAGATGATGTGTGCTGAGTTTCTTTTCACAATAAAAGCCAGCTGATGATTGTCTCACTATCTCCCATGAATGACTGAAGCTCACTCTCTGACTGTGTGGATGTGTGAGATATCTTTCCTGTCAGAAACCTTGTCTGTCAGATTCTATTCTACTGCGAGGGTTCCAAAGAGTTCAAATGGTTAGAGGATGACATCATCTCTGGTCACTTGACTGTGGTACAATACACACACATGGCTTTGCTAAGATCTGTGACAGCATCTGAAAGCTATAACACAATTTCAAACTTTCCACCCTTCTAGCGTTCTCTGAGAAACCCTTCACATTTGATCAGTTACAGCAATATAACCTAATATACATTTATACATGTTTAACATAGGTAAATTTACAAAGATATTTTTAACACCAACATCTGTACAAATCGGACAGATAATCAAATGATATAAACTTTTTTTTTTTTTTTTTTTTTACAAAGCTCCAGTTGA
Organism: Protopterus annectens; assembly: GCF_019279795.1. Taxonomy (NCBI): domain Eukaryota; kingdom Metazoa; phylum Chordata; order Ceratodontiformes; family Protopteridae; genus Protopterus; species Protopterus annectens. The sequence goes on from NC_056735.1 coordinate 889,829,582, forward strand.
CTGTGCTCGTATATGTACACATGTACTACCCTACTCTCCCTGGCACAGATAGCACTAAATCATAACAGCACACCAACATCCTGGAACAGTTGGCCCATTCTCCTACTAGGATTACAAACATCTTTTACCTTGTACTCACAAACATGGGTGGCCGATATTCCTCTCCCAAAGTAATGTCTTCACTTGTTAGATCTGGCCATGAGGCAGTATTGTTTGATATAAAAATTAAATCCAGGAATCCAACAAAACCAAAAATTTTTAGGAAGTATTCCAAGGCTAATCTCTCTCTACCAAATGACACCTTGGCTAAATACCAAGCACCCACAAACTCAGTAAAAACCATAGCATATGCTGAGCTATTTACAAAATCTCTGTGCAGCCATATCAACAGCTGTATAGTGCAAGCTGTGCCCACTCTTATCAAGAATAAGACAAACTGAAAAGGTAAGCCACCCTGGTGGAATCACAGTATCCATCTGTTATACAATGAAAGAAAAAAAAATCTTGACCAAGCATAGTAGGAATAAAGCCATATATACTAAAAGCCCCCTAACCAATCTAAACAGGCAGCTAAGAGGATTAATTATTACTTTGAACTTCAAAAGCTAAATTTAAAGAAAAAAATAATTTATCAGGCAAAGGGCAACAACAAAGCTTTCTACAGCTTTATCTGTAATGCACAGAACTTGCTGTAAATGGCATCAAGCACACTGAACTGGAGGCCATTGCCAACCTCCTGGCTGACAGGTTCAGCTCACATCCACCTCCCCCCACTGACCCTCTGATAGTCCAAACAAAATACTACATAAAACAATCCCCCAACCACTACTAGAGGACAAGTTATCAATGCACTTTTCAAAGCCAAAACACTGCATCAATGGGCCCTAATATCATCCCAGGATGCTTAATTAATAGCATGAACTATGTCATCTCTAGTCCAGTTGAATCACTTTTCAGATGGAGTTTACTGTCAGATATTGTGTGCAAGGAATGGAAGATGGCTACAGTCATTCCCCTGCACAAAGGAGGTCCAACCATTCAATTAGATTAACATTCTACTATAATGCTACATCTTGAATGAGCACCTATGGGAGACTTTATGCAGTTACTATTATAGGTCTCTAAAGCACATGGAAATTGTCTGAGGAGAATATTAGCAGACCTTATGAAGTTGTTCCAGAGTTTGAACTTTTGGGACAGAGTCAACATTATGAAGAAAATGTGCTTCATAAGCTTGTACACTCTGTTTTGTTGCTAAATGTGGCATTATACCACAACAGGAAGAAGCAAAAGGCTCATGTAGTACCTCAGCAGAATTCAGGTGAAGAGAAAAGGTAGCTCCCTTAGCTTGTGTGATGGTATCACACTGCAATAACTGTAATAGGTGTAATAGCATAGCACCCTTCCAGCTGATGTATTCCAGTTTAAACACTCAGAGAGTCCAAGCACAAACTGTAATGTAGATCAATGATGAAATAATAAACACTAAACTGCAAGTCTGATAAATAAAACCATGTTTGTTCCTTCAATACAAGTTTTTTATACTAACATTTTGCTATTTCCACTTCAGATTGGTAAACACATACACTGTCCACAGCAACTCATAACATTTGTATCTGCCAGCAGCGATTATATGATTAACTTGTACTTTAATGTACAAGAAGCCTCTATGCCCCCCCTCCTTAAAAAGGTAGCTCAGTCCTTGCACATCGCTGGTGCTTGATGGTGAGGAAAGTGAAAGAAAAGAAACCTCTGCTACAATAATATAATAATTTCAAAATGTTGCTGTTGAACATGTATTCACCCCCAAATATACACTAAACACCTCTGGGAGAATCATATCATTAAGCTAAAATTAGGGATAATTGAGAAACTGGAACTTACTTCAATAAAAAAACAAACACAAAATAATTCTGCTCATAATGTCCTTAGCATTGGTAGCACTTTCCATGCTCTCCTGATCTCTTTCTCTCACTGAAATAGGCTCCACTCCCTCCGTGAAAGCATATCAATATTCTGGATTAAAAATGAGCTGTAATTCTTTTTATAAATTGATCAATTACAACATCTTGCTAAAGTATTCTCCCATGAAAAATGTTTACATATTCTTCCTTTGCAGTACTGTGGCACTACCTTCTCTGGAATTCCAGTCAACCACAATGCTTATATAACTGGACCTAACTGAAAGCACTCTCAGCATGTAGCTCTGCTCTGAATCAACAATCAGCAGTTAGTCAAAAAAAAAAAAAAACAACAACAGCAAAACAAATTTTGCATCTGTGGCTCAACTCTTTCTTGCCTCTTTAATATGTTGGATCACAAACCCAAGCTGAACTTTACTCAGGCTTGAGCCAAGCCTGCGCCAACTCTGACTTGCCTACCTCTACACAGGTGTCACAACTCTGATCAACATCAGAATTGTGTTACAGGTGTCAACTCTGATAAACTTCAGAGTTGTGTCACAGGTGTCAAAACTCTGAAGCTTATCAAGTTGAGGGTAGAGGTGTAGTTGGGTATTAGTTCAGTTTGAAGTACTGAGTTATGTGTCTCAAAAACTTAGGAGAAAAGTATTAATGCTTTTGCTAAATCAATTCTGTACATTCCTGGCTAGCAGGGTTTGAACAAGGAAGACAATAATTCCCTAAATGTAGAGGCTTGGGTGGGTAGAAGTATATTATCAACACACATGTTATGTTTACTAAGCTATGATGCAGACATCAATGTGATGCTTGGTTATCTGGGGCTCATTGCACCAGTGGCATGCTATAGGACATCATAAAATCCTCTTGAGGTATATTATAGCCCATTCTGAAACATTGCCCTAATCTTCTTGCAGGATAGCCCCTTCTTATATCTTGGCCAGTTTTCTTTATACAGTTACATCTTTGGCCATGTACAGTTTAGGCATTTTTGTTGCATTGGCAAAATGTCAGACAGAAAGGTGATAAAGCCTTAGCTGACGTGGTTCATTTAGTGTCCAGTGTCCAGTGCTATTAACCAACTGTGAGGAGCAAACAAAAAAGCCCATTACCTCCTTAATCTCATGCTGCAAGCCAGGTCCTTTCTTCTTGATTCCTGATCTGCACCCCTCAACTGCTCTTAAGTTAAGGAGAAAAAAACTTTTAATTTTAAAAACTGTAGTAAACTGCATCTTTCAGCTGATTCCACCATGAAGAAGTACCGCAGCACTGAGACACTTCAGTCCTGACTGCAAAAACAGTATTAACAATCACTTCTTTACCATTTCCTGATACTGCACTTCTGACTGACTGGCATTTTCTGATTGCTCCTCATATCACCTTGTGCCAGGGGTGGCTTCCCCCTTCATCTCATCTTATCTACACCTCTGGGAGGTTTGTTTTCTGTCATGCCTGAGGATCAGTTATCACGATTATTATTATTATTGTCACTCAAAGTAACAGTGGTAAAATCATTTGTTTATACTTCATCTCTTACTTCAGAGCAAATGGTATGTTAATGACTGCAGCATCAGTGATACAGCATGTGTTGTCTTTTGCTAAATTGCTAGGACTTCTTTATCTTTTTAATATTTATATTAGATAAGGTATTATTTTATCTTATGTTATTTAGGTCTGGATTCCACACGGTTTGTGAAATCTGATGCAGTTCACTGAGTTCCACATAATAATTGGGGACAAACAAGTAATATTCAAATATGATTCAGTGTAGATCGATTTATCCAACAACATCATCGTACTCTTAAGCAGTCGCGTCTAATCTGTGTGTCAAGAAAAGTGTTTCATAAACCAGAATGTACATTATCAATGTACATCTATAGAAATTAATCAAAGTCAATGCAATGAACAGGAAATTACTAAAGAAAGAGAAATGGGCAGCTATCTGTCCAGTAAGTGACAAATATTCACAAACAATTACAGATTTTGTTGTAATTTGTGTACGGATGTATAGAATACATTGTTCAGAAGGTATGGAGTCTGACATAATCTGCAAAATGTCAAATAAAAAAATATTTAAGGAGAAGAGCACTCATGTTGGCTTTGCCATACCTAACAGTAGCTAACAATGGGTGCCAGATATGTGTAGGGAACACAAGTAATGCACACACCCAAGGCAACTGGGAGATAGAAAAGCAGATGTGGGGTAAGGGTAAAGAAGAGGGATACACAAGAGGTATGGTATAATATAATAGGACAGTCAGAGGGCCATGAGAATTTTTTTTTTGTCATTTTGTTTTTTGAAGAATAGAAAGAATGGAAAAGACAGGGAAGGAGGAGGTGAAGGAAAAACAATATGTGTAAACATATTACAAATATTACATTGCACGAGAGACAATGGTTGGAAATAACCTTAAAGGAGAGGTAGGTTCACAGTCCACACACTCTACAACATGGGTGAAAGAAAATGGACAAAATGGGTAGGGATGCATACCAGCCATGGTGCAATGCAGAAATACTTACCTTTGCACTGTGCAGTGCTGAGATGTTGCAAACTGTGCGACAGGCAAAACTGGCTGTGTATGACTGATGGTAGGTGCATGTTGTAAGGAAGTAAATGAGGATTGCAGTACACAGTGGATAATGAATTCAAACATCAAGTAGTTTGTTAGCAGTGCAACTGCAAGCCAAGCAACAGCATGAATGAGCAGGTCCAGCCAAGGAAATGTAGGAAAAGACAAGTGGAGGATACAGAGGATCCCCAAACCTGCATGTGAAAGGAAAACAACCAAGCACATTGCCAAACAATAGCACTGCATCAAAGCAAGTATGCAGCTGTTTAATACACAAACAAGTGTATACAACCTGAACATACACAAAATAGAATGCGTATATCAAAGGCATATGTCTTGCCATAGGCAATACAAATGATTTTTCATATATGTGTGACCAACAACAGACTAACATGATCCCATCAGAAACCAATGTCATTATACATGCACACATTAATGACATGGAATACTAAATGGTAAGTAAGGTATGAATAATGCCTTTTAAGGAATGCCAGCTTGTGCACAGGAATGAAGAGAATAAAGTCCTGGCTAATACTCAGAATAAGAATATAACAGGAACAATGAAGGAATGCAAGCAATTGCCAGCACTTTGCACACACATATCTCGCATGTGCATAATGGCCAAAATATAACTACATGACAACGATGATAATATAGAGGAAGGTGAACATATGCTATGTGTACGTGCAACATATATGCCAAAGCAAAAAGGGGGAAAGGAGGAGGACAACACAGGTCCACATCAGTGAGGAAATGCCATCAAAGGAAGGTAGGTACACAATAAAGTCAGACAACTATATTTAAGGGGACACACTGAACATGCATGTGCTCACCATGAAGAGTGGTGTGGAAGTCCATCAAAGTTACATTCAACAAATGGAAAACATATGTCATGTGGGAAGACTGCATCACTATTGGAAATAAGAATGTCTGTGAAAATTACGCAAACACAGTAATGTCTAACCATTAAAAAGCAAGATGCATGGGTACACAAAATAAGATTCAGTATCACAAACACATATGTACTGTCATGCCAACATAATACAGCAGGCACAACAAAAACCCTTATTGATACGTGTATGACTGAACAAAGGATAGTCCTGTGAAACAATACAGCACAGGAACATGGAATAACTGAATGTACACAGTCCCAAAGTACAAGACCATTTATTTTTCTATCATAATATGTGCAGAGACATGTACATGCATGTAAATCATCAGTTATGGGAATAATGCAATTTGTGAGTTTCTGTCATCCAACCCACATATGCAGTAAAATATACAAGCAGAAAAAGTGTGCCTTACCTTCATCATGGTAACGGTATCAGTCATATCTGTCACATACAAGGTCTCAGCATCCCAGAGTATTGGAGATAACAGTACTATGCTGCACTGCAAGCATGGGAGTACACATACACACACACACACACACACACACACACACACACACACACACACACACACACACACACACACACACACAGATGTGAGGAGTAGCACCCATGTCCATGTGGAGCAGTATATGCTTAAGTACAGCATAGCATGTACATCAAATTGATTAATAAATGTGTAATGTGTGTCATACTATAGGTACATCATAATGCCAGCTATGACATGATATCTGCAGTGTATGGTAGGATGTACATTAGATAAGCATGATAGCAATATGCTATGTCTGCACAACTACTGCAAATACCACAGTGGCAGCATTATGTAACTGGATCACATAGACAATACTTGCGGTCCTGAAGGGCTACCCTGATGTGCTCAAACATGATAAATGATTTCGCATGCGTTCTCCTGGAAAGAGTTGCACATGGCCCACACCATATCCTGCAAAAATTCCCTATCAGGTCCCTCATCTGTGCCAAGGCATCTGTCATCACCTCCCAGATCTGATCCCATAAATCATCCCAATGTGCTGGTGGTAAATGCCTCCTAAAGTGAGCAACAGGAATAATGGCACATGCAGATCCTGGTCTATCACAGGTTCATAGGTTCATAAGAGATTACTAGGCTTATGGCTCAAGAGCCCTTACAAGCCTAGCCTGTTTTACCAGATTTTACCCAATTATCTATCCATAGGGGAAAGATAACAAGGGTCAGCAAGCATAGCTTAGACTATTTTTGCAGACTGTATCTGTCCATAAAGGACATGGGCACCACACCAGGAGTGAATTTGCAATTTTCCATCCATTGGTCCAGATTGCACTTGAAAATATTCAGGGAAGGGTTCTGCTTCACATGAATAGGAAGCCTGTTCCAGAGGAGGGGCTATCTCTGGGACACATATCTGTCTCTCCAGCATGATCTACTCATGTTAGAGATCAGGTTTAGATCTCTGGAGTGGGTAACCCTTGTGCACTTAGTTTTGCAGATATGCAACATTTTCATCAGGGATGGGTCAGAGACTGCCTTCTAGGTCAAACAGATCTCCCCTCAGTAATCAGTAGGACACTGAATACAGTGATAGGGCTTTTAATTGGTCCACATATGACATGTTGGTTATACCTTGCATTTTTTGGTGAGAAACCCCATGGGATGCCCCAACTGTTGCATGTGCCTGGCAAGGTGCATGCCAAAGGGTGCACTGTACTTGATTATTGCTCTGATAAGAGCTGAGTACATTGGTACTATAACATCCTTAGATCTGGATACCATGCTTTTACTTATAAGATGAGCCAGATAGAAGGATTTACTCACCACAGTGAATGCATACTGGTCAAAATTCAGAGTACTATCTATCTAAGTACCTAGATCTCTCACCACTGGCTTTGCTCTTAGGGGGGTGCTATCAATATTGCAATTTGCAGGGGTATTTGATTTCCCAAAGGGTATTAGGATTCACTTCTTTACATTTATGTTGAGGCCATGGCTCTGGTATGAGTCATTAGTCTGCATCAGACCTTTCTGTAGGATATCAACATCGTTTGGGGAGTTAATGATTGCCCTCAACTTGCAGTCATCAGCAAACTTGTTCATTCAAAGGCCAGCTACATTTGCCTTGACAACTGAGAAGTATATTCCAAACAGGAGGGCACCCAATACTGAGCCCTGTGGTACTCCACTGGTAACTGACCTCTTGCTGGATCTGGATTCCCCCACTCTAATAATGTGTCCTATCCATGAACCATTTGGCTATCCATCTGGTGACATAGCGGTTTATGCACAGTTTTTGAGTTTATCTATAATACCCAAGTGGATTATTGTGTCAAATGACTTGATCAGGTCAAAGTAGGTGGTATGCACTGTCTTACCCTCATCCATGGCCTTGGTGACCTACTCAAAGAAGTCCACCAGACTGAGCAGGCAGGACTTGCCCTTGACAAAGCAAATTGGGTTGGGTCTAAAGACTGGAGATTTCCTATGTCATTGTTAATCAAGACCATGGTTATCCTTTCCATAGCCTTGCATATGATTATAGTTAGACGTATGGGTCAGTAGTTTCCTTGGTCAGTGGCTGGTTTCCCCTTGTGCAGAGGGATGACTGCGGTTGTCTTCCTGTCTACTTGGATAAAACCTGTCTGGAGACTGTGATTAAATAAATGTCCAAGTGGGTCTGCTAGGTCATGTTTCAAACTGTTTAATAGGCACCCTGGGATTCTATCAGGGCCCAATGATGCCTTGTTTCTAACTTTAGAGATTGCAGCAATGGTCTGCTCTTTTGTGATAACAGACAAAAGAATGGTATGGGGTATTTTATGACGACTGATAGAAGGTGATGGGGGGGATGAAATCTAAGCTGAATTTATTGGCCAACATGTTTGCTATTTCTTCTTGCTGAGTGTAGGTAGTGCCATTTACTGCCAACTCAGCGCATTGTTGAGTGTTTTCCCTTAAAATTTCAGACATAACTAAAAGTGCTTTGTGGTTACCCTTTGCTTGGGAGGCTATTTTAGTCTCGCATTTAGCTTTTGAAGACTTTACTAGTTTCCTGATTTGCCTCTAAAGATTAATGAGAGATTTATTTCTCTATTGTGCACCTCCCACTTCCTTCTAGAGAGGAATTTCTTCCTTCTGTTGTATAGTCTATTTATTCTAGGGCTCCATGAGAGTGGCTTCTTTTTCTGGCTAGACCTGGGTATAGGGCATTAGTGTATACTTTTGCATGGGTCTCTGTTGGCAAATAGGTGGAACTTTAAAATCACCTATTCTATCACTATCCTAAAAATCTTTAGGGTTTTAAGGTCTCATGGGGGTATTACCATTACATTTATCACAAAGGAGACTGATTTATGAAACAAGCAATATATAACATGGGGGTGGGGTGCAATGCTTCCCCATGTTTGTGAGTACTATGTCAAGGATATTTGAGCCCTTAGTGGGAGTGCACACAGCTGTTCCATAGCATTTGCATTGACAAAGTTCAGGAATCTCAGAGCCTGCATGTTAGTGGTTGTATATGTTTCATAGTTTATGGGGGGTGTAGTTAAAATCATCCATGAGTAGTGTGCTGGGCTGAATGGCAAGTGAGTCTAGTAACTTAAGGTATGTGGAGTAGTATTCATGGTTCATGGTTGGGGAACTGTAGCTAGTGATGGTATGCTGGGGATTTAGCCTATGGTCAACTGGACATGGAGTAGCTCAAGCAAGTCATTCTGCTTGACCAATCTGGAGGTGTGATAGATTTTTATGTAAATGGAAACCTCCTCATTTTGTTTTTTCCTTCTCAGAAAGTGGTATGAATGTGTGATAGGCATTGTAGCCTTGCACTACTGTGGTGCTTTCTGCAGTCTTGAGCCACATTTCTAGAACTGCACACATGTCAGCATTCTTCAGAGCAAGGAGAGCTTCCAGGGAGTGCATTTTCTTGTTAAAACTCCTAGCATTAACCTGTAATACCTTCAGCTTGCAATTAGAAGAATTTGTTATATCAGTAGATCTGTTGGTTTGGCACTGCCTAAAATAGGCACTATGGGGGTGGCTCACACATTGGCCAGTATTCAAAGGTCTAGCAGTGACAGGTGCAGACCCTCTCTGACAAAGCAGTGTGGTCTGTCAATAATGTTGTCCCAGGCTGACAAATACTGGATCCCCTTAGAATGACACAAATAGCTAAGCCAACTACTGAAGTAAATAATTTTCTGGTTGTAGTGTGATATCATTCTCGGTGAGGGTAGAATGCTGCTCAAAGCAAAGCTCATACCAGCCTGTTGCACATATTGAGAGAGGTCCATCTTGTTTCTGTTCATATAGTCCTGGGAGGTGCATCTGAGGTCATTCACACCCACATCGACTATGACTGAGTCATACTGGAATTTGCGGTTGATGAAATGAGTGTCTGTATGATCCAGTGAATACAGCCCCCTGACACGTAACTGACTGTAACCCTCTCTTTATCCATCCTGGTGAGGGGGGTATCCATGTGTCTCATGATGGAGTCTCCTATGACCAAGATGTTTGAATGTGTGGTTTTTCACCTTAGGGGCTTGCTTGTAGAGACACTGGTGATGTGTATTTTTATGTGTAGTGGTTAGTGTTGACTTGGTTTTGTTTGTATGTGGTTTCTGAGGGCAGCGTACAGTAGGCCTCTGAGGTTTTGGTAAGTTACTTGTGAGTACCTCTGCATATGTGGGTTTATGTGTAGAGACCTTATTTACTGATGGAAATTATGTGTGTGTGCTGAAGACCTGTTTGTTATTTGATTTGGCAGTATATGAGATTTGTGTCTCAATTTTCATAATGTAACTACATCTGTTACATGCTGTGTCTGTTTATTTCAGGATTCAGTAGTTGTAAGTATACATGAGACAACTGCTGCATTGCCTCAGGATGCCCATGTCCACCAGACTGGCCACAGAGATAACAGGAAAGTGCCTATCCATGGTTTCATGTTTTTTACTATAGGTTTAACCAGGGAAAGGAGTGGAGAGATTTGACTGGACTGGAATGTTAGCACATGGATGAAGAATGGGTGCTGTACTCAGTGTGATCTGCAGCTATCCAACAAGGTGATGCTGGTCTGTGTGCAGCTCAGATGTTTCTAGAGCAGCAGGGGGACTGGGGAAGGTTTCAGAGATAGTTATTGTAAGGGAAGTTTTAACTTGATACATTTGCATCTGTACATGCACTGTTAACCACCACTGACGGGAAAGTAGCCTAGTGCAAACACTAAGCTTATAGAGAATCAAGAAAAACAAGCTTTACAACAGGAAGGTCTACAGACCAATCAGAAAAGCATACACTAAGCTTTCAGCCAGCAGCCCCCAACTCAGATAGGTTTGCTACAGCACACTACAGACACAAGAATGTGGTCAGAAAACCCTCTTAATATAAAGATGTTCATTTTAAGGCTCATGTGTATGGAAACCACACAATCTAGATACTATTGTTCTATAAAAGTAGCAGACACAATGAAATTAAGTACTGCAGCAGCAGCAGTGTGGAAAAAGTTCAGCTTTGAAGCTGTACTAAAGTGCGAGAAATGTAGCAATTATTACAGAATTCTTATGAAATGCAGTAAAAATAATCAGTAGACATGCAAAGTTATACTTATTTTCATTCTTTTAGCAGCATATGGCTTTAGATGCTGCAGATTCAGTGTAAATATCAGGTGAAGTAGCCAAACCAATAGCTGCTTTGAGGAATTGAGCAGAAACTCAAACAAGCACTGGCTATATATAGAATCAGAAAAACAAGTTTTACAACAGCAAGGCCTACAGACTAATCAGGAAAATGTACAACAAGCTTTCAGCCAGCAGCCCCCAACTCAGATAGATTTACTACCACACACTTCTGCCACAAGAGTGCATTATCATCACCATCATTGATTCATCAGCCTTCTGGTCCACAGAATCCATGCGTGGCAATCATTTCAGGCATCCTACTGGAGAGCTACCACAGGTCCCAAACTCTGTCAATGTTCAACATATAAAAAAAACATACATAATGTGTATTCCACTAACATAACTAGACTGACATAATCTACAGGTAGAAACCTTTCAGTATGCCACAGTACAGCAATGTATGACCTTATGCAACTGTAACAACATATGTGCTAAAAGTCATAATTTCACGCCATAACAATGTAAAAAATTTGTCTAACATAGATCACAGTCATGTGCAATACATGTCTGTCATAAAACACAGTCAGAGTGCACCTAAATAATAAGACTATAACTGTGACATGTTTGCTCATGGCATATCACAATACATTACAGGTCTCATTAAAACATAATTTTCAGACGATATGGCCATAAGGTGTATTTATCCTTTGTATAATAAAAATAATTAATGGTAGCAGGTGTACAGTCATGATCATGAAACATTCCTAATATCCTATTATAAATATGTATTGATAATATCAAAAGAAGGCCATGTGTGGGACACTGTTTCCATCATACAGTGTCATCAGTTTACTCCAGTGCATTACATGGCATGCTATACACAGTTTATCCAAGAAAATGATGTTATTTCTTGTTCAAGTATAAACTAGCCAACATGTATGCATGAAATCCAAACATGCTCACCAGCACACATAAATATCAAGACAAGCGTGCCGTGACATTGTGGCATGCACCATTGACATATTTCTACATTCCAAAATACTTGCTACACTGTAAGCTCAGAGTGACACTGACTGACATGAATTACTTCTTTAACATTAACATATGCTAGTAATGATACTGATGATGGTAATGCAATATGTGATGTCATTAGTATCATCAGTATCATTACTAGCATATGTTAATGATACTGATGATACTAATGACATCACATATTGCATTACCATCATCAGTATCATTACTAGCATATGTTAATGATACTGATGATGGTAATGCAATATGTGATGTCATTCTTTCACATTTGCATCATTTGATCATGGACAAATAGGAGTGAGGCTTATATTACAATTTTCCTTGCTGTCTGCCATTCACACATGCATAAATATGCCTCTGTATGCATACCTTTGTCACTTATGACCTTTTAATATTGTGTGGGACATGCCTCACACCAGCACATATAGCCTTTCTGTGTACCTTTTCCGTTTTCAATTATCTCTATGCTCTTCATGTTTGCACATATATTACCTGGAAATAACCCATTTTGCAGCAATAACCAGCAAGTGAGGCACTGTTATTGTATAGCCACTGTTTTGGGGTATGTGCTTGCCTATGCATTCCCATACATATATCAGACTGAAGTTTATTTGTCAGTGGCTGTTTGACAGGTAACATTCCATAGCATTACTCTTTATGATGATATGCTACCTGTCCAATGACTATGCCTGTTGTGCACAACTCCTGTTTCCCACACATGTGCCTGTATGTTCCTCTTTGGTGATGTACCTTGTAGACAGTCTTCTTGTAGTGATATTTCCTCATAGTGTTTTGTACCATACGTCTCAACCGTACTGCATTCCTTGGTATTTACTGGATGTGAGGGCAAAATAATAGGGTGCCACAAATTCCCGAGTGGCCCCTTCAATTCCAGAATTTCCAAGCTTTTTTCAATTTTTTTTTTTTGTTCAAAGTTGTTGCTGATGTCATCACACACAGGAGCATGAGCCTTGACATCAGCATCATGAGGCAGACTGCCAGCCAGTCTGTAGTGTGTTTACCTGTACAAATATTCATAGTCGTATGTTGACTCATGGAACATTTTGGAATTTGGATTTATATTATCAGGGAAAACTTATGGACAACCCACCCTAAGCTACTGCATTAGCAAGACCAGCAGAGCCAGCACCTGCAACAAGGTAAGAGCAGCAGCAGGTAGCAGTGACCATCACAGCAGTTTGCCTTCTAATGCTATTGAGCTGAGCGAATATTAGGAACTTTAATTATACGGAGGTCATGAGCAGAACAAAGATGCCTGTGCAGAAGTATTGCATACTTTCACATTTAGTGATGGCTACCTTCTGAGAACTTTGTGATGATGTATCAGATATATTAATCATGTCTTGGAAATATTTTCCTATTCAACACTGAAAAGGGATTTCAGATGAGAAGCTCTTGATCTTTGTTAAACTAAAACGTTTTTCATTACTGAAGGAAAGACAAAATGCCCCCCCCCCCCCACACACACACACACACACGCACACACACACAGTCTTAACTCACACAAACACTCAGATGAGAGTGGCCTTGGAACAGATACCATGACCTTCCAGTAAGGTGTGACTGTTTTTTACAGGCAGCAGGTCTGTATCGGACCAAAAGGATTTGCTGAAAGGGACACACCACATAAAAATGTACTGAATAAACAATAACTTATTTGAGGTTTGAAGCATTCCAGTAGATAGAATACAAAATCTCAGACGTGTAGAGAGAAGTCCTACACAATACTATCAAAATACCACAGTAGTATTTCCAATCCAAGTCCCTCTGATTGCCATGGCAAAACTACTGCTCCCAGTGCTGGTAGGTGAACCTCTGTACTTCAGTGCTGCTGATGCATTGATGCCAGTACCTCACTATGATGGGAAAACAACCCCAATCCTGCAAATAGGATTGTGCTTTGGTGGCATGGCCATAAATTTAAACACTTATAAAGTCAGAGAGGAGATTAATAGAGCATGTAATGTAATACACTACTCAAAAAAAACAGAAAATGGCATCTTAGGAGGTGAGACTATAAGATAAGATTACAAGAAGTGAATGCTGTGGAGGAAGAAGAAAAAGAAATGAAAGACTGTTAGGTTGTGAAGAAACTTTAAAACTGGGGCAGTTAATATACTACATGAACTAAATAAATGAGAAGATACCCTGAACTGGGATGTAATTGAAAGACAGTGTCAAAATAGTCTAAGCAGCTCTGGGAGTGTATGAACACAACAAAGAAATGATAGCTTTGGTGTGTGTGTGTGTGCGTGTGTGCGTGTGTGTAAAAAATCAGAGCAATTAAGAAGGAAGCTAATAATAAAGGGAGATTAGAAAGGTTAGAAGATAAGAAAAAAAAAACAAATGAAGCAGATGATCAGTGTTTACAGTAAATGAAGAAAACACTGTCTTTGAATATATAATGGGAACCTGAGCTTGAAACATTAGTAATAATGTAAAAATTAATATGTTCTGACCACAGAAGTGATCTGGATATGACAACATGTACAGAACTTGTTAGAAGAGGTAAAAATATTAGCTATTGAACTAAAGTTTAATTAGTACATTGCAAGCATTTGTTTGGCAAGGATGTGATTAAGTTGGATGCATATGTGGAGAGATGAATGCACAGCTGCACTCATTTTTTATAACCACAAATACTGTGGTTAAGAAAAAAATATCTGCTTTACATGAGGGGTGGAAATTATCAATCCCTAGCTGATCTTTAACTATTATATACACCAATAAGTAGATGTAAGCAGAAAGCAAGTTTAGAGATTAGTCTCATAATTGCTTAAGAAAGAAAACATGCTGAAGCTGCTAGTATAGCAACCCAAGAACAGACAAAACAGATGGAGTAGTCAAAGAAACACAGCAAATAAACGAAAAATTGGTCTGGATATACAAAAATGCAGTCCAGTAAATAGCTGCTGTAGGCAGTGAGGTGGTGTAGCAGTTTACCTAAGGAAAGGAAACACCAATGTATTTTAAAAGGGCACATGAAACAGCTTGACCCTGAAAACATATTGTCTATAGAATGAATAATTGTTTTCAGATATTGCCTTGTATGAGTGTTGTGATGTCACATATGGTGTGATGTACATTTTGTCAGATTATAATCAGAGAAAGTTGTCAAGTAGGCATACATTAATAACTGGAGATTTCAACACAATAAATATATTCAGGATCCTTAATGTTAAATCTACCTAGAGCTGGTTATAATAATTATTGCATTAGTTGACTGAGATCATATTTTCAGTAGTGGAAACATAGGATTTCTTGGCTTGATTTTTCACAAACAAACCAAATATGATAGAATCATATTTTCCCTAGTTTCTGGTAAAATCATCAATATATATATATATATATATATATATATATATATATATATATATAGAGCGAGAGAGAGAGAGAGAATACCTCTCAACCTCTTAGAGCAAGAACTCTGGACAAATCCATAAGTAAAAGTGGGACAAAGGCCCAAAAATAGAGACAATTTTTAAATATTGCTCTTACAAACTTAGAAAGTTGATAGAATGACATGTTTTGCTTTAGTATTAATGTTCTGATGTGTATGAAGTCTGAAACTCACATGACTATCATTATTTTCTAACTTCAGTCCTTAATGATTTGCTACTAATTTGCCAGAGAATCACAATTTTATGAAAAACGGTCCAAAAATATGAGGGAAAAATCTATACATTCTGCAAAAATCTGGACAATTGAGAAGTATGAGAGAGAGAGAGAGAGAGAGAGAGAGAGAGAGAGAGAGAGAAGAGGCTATTTTCTCTAGTTTTGGAGTGCCAAACACCTGACTATAAGATATATGCCTTGTGCCCTTAGGTTCCTAGGTTGACAAGTAAGTATTAGGCTAGCTGCCCTTGTAGGCCATTTTAAGCCTAGCCTACTTCCCTTTTTGTTCATGAATCAACCTATCTCATCTGGACAGAGAATGAATTTAATTTACGTCAGTAATTCTGAAATGCACAGAACTAGTGAAATACTGATCTGGAGTGACAGGAATTTTTGAACTCTGACAAGTTTAGAATGCTGATGCATAAATGAAGAATAGTTGCAAATTAATAATTAGAAATTTGAAAGAACAATATGATACCTATAAAGCACTGGATACCTTTGCTTAAGCACAAAGAAGTATAAAACAAACAAAACAGTAGCAAAGGTCAGGCTCCAACAAATCCAAAAAGCATGAATATTCAAAGAAAGTCCAAAAATGTTGAGCAGCTATATTTTATTCAGCACAAACGCTTTCACAGTAGCTTCATCGGGTGCATATAAATGAGAAGTATAAAATACACACCTTATATAGTCATTAATATCACATGACACCAATTAAGATTAATTTTTTTTTAAAAATACAGAATCAGTGTAGAAAAACATAATAGAAAAATAAAAACAATTATAAACATGATATATATAAACATTAATAATACACACCTATTTCATCTGCGTAAAAGTCTTTTTTGTAAAATAGGTTTTAAAGGTACATATTCATTGAGGCCATGACCTTTATCATCAGAGTTCAGGCCTCCTGTGACACTTGTCATGTGGTTTATTTAGCTATATGCTGCATGTGCAGCAAATTCTATGTAGGTAAAATGGATCGTAGCCTTAGAGAAAGGACAAGAGAACATCTTTACAATATAAAGAAATCTAGTATTACGAATGCTTTAGCAAAACATGTTAGTAATACAGACATACAGCACACTTTCAAGTTTACAGTGTTAGGTAGAAATTACACTAGCATTAGGGGTGGTGACATTAGAGCGAGAACAGAAGAGATAGAGGCACAGTGGATAGTAAGACTTAGAGCCAATTTTGGCCATGGCCTCAATGAATATGTACCTTTAAAACCTATTTTACAAAAAAGACCTTTACGCAGATGAAACAGGTGTGTATTATTAATGTTTATATATATATATATATATATATATATCATGTTTATAATTGTTTTTATTTTTCTATTATGTTTTTCTATACTGATTCTGTATTTTTAAAAAATGTTAAATCTTAATTGGTGTCATGTGATATTAATGACTATATAAGGTGTGTATTTTATACTTCTCATTTATATGCACCTGATGAAGCTACTGTGAAAGTGCTTGTGCTGAATAAAATAGAGCTGCTCAACATTTTTGGACTTTCTTTGAATATTCATGATTTTTGGATTTGTTGGAGCCAGACCTTTGCTACTGTTATGTTTGTTTAATAATTAGAAATGTTGCCAAATTTGTTTTATTTCCATTTAGTAATTTAAAATGGCAATAACATTATAATTTGCAGTTCCAAAAAAAAAACGGTGCTCTTTCTTTTAATTACACAAATTCTTATGTTGGGTCATCATATTATTTCTATGTGCCCTCAGCTGGGCCGCAATGCTTCTTTGGAACTGTTGCATTGTTCTGGTTATATTTTGTATTTAATATTTTGTCTGTTCTTCAATTTGAGTTTAAAAGTTGGTATCCCACAATTCTACCAGAGTGGGTAGGGTTATGTAATTTTATGCTAATCAGCATACAGATATTTGGCCAGTTGTACCTACTTTTCATGTGTCTTTGTCCAGAATTTTGATGATTCCAGGCTGAGAGGTATGCTTTGTACATGTTCTTAGTGGTATACATTAAAATTGTCTTATGTATGATGTTCAGTGTGTACCCCTAATGAGTCATTTCCATTAGTTGTGATCTGTACTGCTGTTGTGGGTCAACATATGAACATCAATGTTTACTCTGTGTATTTATGTACCTGTAACTTGTCATGACTCAAAAGTGTGTGCCATTTTGCCTGGAGTAAGACTTATGGTCACATCCTCCATCATCCACATATATCCCCCCCCCATGTCCTCCTGATCATCTTCTGGCAGCTGTGATATGTCACCTTCAGACATCTGGGATTCTTGGGAGTAGGTCACCTACACCTACACCAACAGCTGGCAAGCCACCATGTTTTGTGTTAACATATTATGTAGTACAGCACACACACAGTAATTGCTGTGCTGCCTTTTAGGTGTGTATTGCATTAGACCCTTTGTTGTGTCCAGAGCCATGCTCAATTGTGTTTTTTTTTTTCAGTGTGTGATCTATTGTATGCATCCTCAGACAGGTTGGAAGGGACTATGTGTGTATCATTAGCCAAGGCTCAAATGCATAACTGCAGTCACCTATTGTTGACAAGGAGATGATATATATGTTGTTGTCACGTATACTGTTGACAAGTGAAAATTCTGACTATATCATAGCTGTGTTCCTATACTTACCAAATAGTAGTCCCTCAGGTATTTCAACATGTTGGAAAGCAGCCCTCTGAGCAATTTCCTTCCATATAGCAACATTCCGTATACTACCGGGATGTGTTGCCGTGATACTTGTAATGATGCCATCCGCTGAGCATACCACCTGGCAATTCAGTGATGGTCATTTCTTTCTATTTATGTACATTTCTGCTTCAGGTGCAGCAGGGGTTTTAATAGGAAAGTGGATGCAATCTATTGCACTGAGGACACAGGGGATGTTGGCTGTGGCACAGAAATGGTGCATGACATTTCGTCACTCCATGACAGTAAATGGGAAACAGATGTACTCATCCACTTTGTTGTAAATTGCTGCCAGGAACTGTGAGAGGATGGGACTGCTAGCTGTCTGGGATACTCCTACACCATCTTGCTTATGTATATGCCATTGACATTTCCCAGAAGCAAGTAAGCCTAGGCTCAAACATACTTTGTTTTCTACAGGTATGGGGTTACCTCACAAAGTACCTGCATACATCTGCAGGATGCACGTTACACACAGCCTGCACTAGCTCTCTGTCTGATCAGTACCTGTCAATTATTTCTTTATCAGAAAGCTGGCTTAGATGTAGCTTGACTCTGCCTCTAACTAGTTTCCTTCTAGGATGAATTTCCAGATCTTGCTGTATGACTAGCACTACTCCAGCCTGCTGTAAATCATTAAATCCCTTTTTTGTGAGTAATGTTGTAGATCCTACAAGATTCAGTAAATAAATAGCTTGTTCTTGTGGTATATAACTATGGCCTCTGATGAGTGTTTTTATAAAGTTTTCTGCCAAGCACACTTAAGTGGTGTTGGGAGTGCACAATGTGTTTTGGAAGCTGGCGTGGAAGCTAGCAAGTGTGCATATAATCTGTAATTATCTTGTGCTAAATAGATAATTACTCAAGCTTGTTTTAACATACTTTATGAAATCGAATCCACTGCTGGTGCACTAAAGTCTTCCTGTGGAGTGCCGCTCTGTCCGCAACTCTCTTTTGGAATCCTGACTTCAGTCTCTGAAATATGTATATCCATACATATACATATATATATATATATATATATATATATATATATATATATATATATATATATATGTGTGTGTGTGTGTGTGTGTGTGTATGTATTTGTTACCTCTGCCTGCCATCTTTGCAGTCTTTTCAGCTTTTCAATCTTTGTATTGTATTTTTTCAATGTTTATATCTAAAACTCAAACTCTGGATATAATTTATGCATTTAAAAAATGTTAGTCCAGTGTGTGCACAAATATAGTGCAATAGTCAGTCAGATAATCATCCAGGCTATAACTACTGAACTTCAATGTTTTTAGTAGGGAAATGAGACACAAAGTCAGAAGATGTATTACCAGAATAAACATTTTATTGACACTCAGTTGATGCAGTCATGAAAACACAAGGGAAAAATAGAGCTAGAATAAATCTTATTTTGTAATTACAGTTACACTAGCAATTGTCATTCTACATGTCCCATACTACAATCCAATTCTGAAACAGAGTTCAGAGTTCTGTGCATATTAAGTATGAAAATGAGAATGCATTAAGACTGAGCTTAGTTCAAGGCAGAAATAATGATAATAGGGCATTCTTTATAAATGTTGTGCTTAGTCACACAGGACTGGTACATGCCCCAGACTGAATACCACAGTCTCTGAGTGATTCAAGAATGAATCAGTACACAGTGCCAGAACAGCATGGGCAAGTGCATGCATGGAGTGGTCCAGATAAGCAGTTGTTATGCAAATGGGATTCCCAGTGGATCCAGGGTAAAACTGCAATTTATCAAACTTTAATGAACACAAAATAAAAAACATAAGCACTTTCGTTCACTTTTTATGAACTTCATCAGTTCAATAAATTACAGTTTTACCGTGGATCCACCTCAGCCAGCTTTTGTTTGGACTTAATGAGTTTCTGTCAGGCAGGAAGGAAGAACAGAGAATGGGCATGGTGTGCCACTGTTCCCTGAATAATGTCATGCATAACAGAAGTGTTAGCACAGACCTATCATCAACGAAGATGCCAATACCATTACAATATGCACTATCACCAACCTTTGTCATTACAACTCATGTTTGTTTCAATTGTATTAGTAAATGAGCTCTTTGTACAAGCTAAAGAAATCCTCCACTGTGAGTGGCATTTGCAGAAGGAATTCAGGTGAACACTGTATCTAGGCCACAAAAGACTCTCAGAAAGAACACCAACATGTTAAATGACCATGATGGGACTATTGCTGGATGCATTGCCAATGGTTTCTTATGAGAAACTGGGATGTCCTTCCTGTGTTATGTGGTGATGAACATAAGTCACAAAACTATCATGTAACATCCATTTTATCCAGTCTGTGTTCCAGGGGTCGTCCTCCAGAAAGTTTGCCCCAGCAGATGTTCATTCTGACACATAATGATAGCACAGCAAATCACTATGCACAGTTATGTTCAGTGAAATATACAGATCTCAACCCTACATCTCAAAAATGTAGATTTCTGCCTCTCATAATGTGGAATAAATTAGCAAAATAATAACGGCTTATTAATGGCTTCACGTAGGAAGCTAACAGGATGGTTAAAATACATCACTCTATACTTATAATAAATTATCTGGATAAACTAATATGATTTGGTATTATTTTCCATTGATGTTATTTAAAAACATTCTTACCACTGAATGTGTGACAGACCCTTTCATTGTGGAACAGTGGCAGATATGGACTTTTTCTGATGCAAAATGCAATGGTTCTGTAAAGTTGAGAAGTATGTTCGGATGTAGGAAATAACACAATGAACAGAGTTATTAACAGCAGAACACCATTTGTGAGGATCTTCAGACCAGGATTTTTGCCATGGGTTCAGAAATGCATGGTGAGAAACAAGCATCAGTGATATTTATGAATCATGCAACTGTTAGTACAGCAGGCAATCAAAAATCTGCATTTATTCTCTGAGGGACTGAATATGGGGCTAGTCTATTACCTAAGACTATTTAAGAAAAGTGTTAAACATGCATTCGAAATATGTTGCAATTCCAAAAATGCACTCTATGCATGTAAAAATAAAATAATGCTCTAAAAAACACAATGATACTTAAGACATTGTGAGTAAGACTAGAAATGTATGGATAATGTGATTTGTTGAGTAATCTGAAACAAATGTTTAACACGACTAAAATACAAATAGAAAACTTTTATAGCTGTATTTTTGTCTGTTTTTCTTTTAGTAGTTTTATAGATTGTTAATGGCTAAGAAAAAAAAGCGTTGCTTCATATTCTGGTCGAGTTATCATTTTTTCTAGGCAGATTTGATACAAATAAGTTCTTTAAAGATTTTTGACTTGAAAAGTCAATAACATGATCTATAAATAAATGAGATGTTGAATATAAACCATCAAACATGTATTTTGCACATACAACCATACAAAAGCATGCATTCTCCTGCAACAGTGTGTGTGTGTGTGTGTGTGTGTGTGTGTGTGTGTGTGTGTGTGTGTGTGTGTGTGTGTGTGTGTGTGTACTTGTGTGCTCAATGTAAATAAGCTCAAAAGCAGTATTACAAATGTGTTTGAGCAGATATTTCTTACTGTGGAGAGTTATAGTTTGAGGTTATAAATCCCATACTGGCAATTAACAATATTATTGTGGGGGTGAATCCAACAATAAATAGTCACTCAAGTGCTTCTTTACAGAATACAATTCTTGCCTGACTGCTAAGTATGTTCCCTATATTTTATAATGTCACGCTTTAAATATCTGCTGTTTACAATATTTGAAAATAGTAACTATATTTGTCAAGATTATAGATGCGTGTCAAGAGTTACAAGACATTATTTTAGTTAAATGTAATTACCTGTTACCTATTTCGGTGTTCAAACTATATAGTATAAAATAGTGATTGTAGCAGAAAGAACTCGGAAAATTCTTAAAAAAACATCCTATGTAAATAGAAACAATTCCAGAATGTGATTTGCTGCACTTTGGCTTTTAACATTAGCTTGGTAATTACAATGAGAAACCATAACTTTTACATACTGTTTAATGGGAGATTGTTGAAAAAGAAAGTACTGTTTGAAAAAGTTTAGAACTGAGGCTATAATGGCAGCATTAGAAAAATATTTTTTTAATTTTTAAGGAGATTTCTGCAAGACAAGTGAATCATACCAACATGCCATGGCGAATCTTAATACAACAGAAGTTCACTTTCAAGAATTGATCATAACTGGTTTCCAGGATATTTGGGACAGAGAATCAAAGCTAAGTCTATGTTCACTTTTCCTTTTGACTTACATTATCACAATCCTTGGAAATTTGGTGTTCGTCATTTTGGTCAAATTAAACAGAAGACTGCATGCACCAATGTATTATTTTATTTGTAATTTAGCATTGCTGGATATCTGCATTCCTTCTGTTACTGTACCAAAAATTGCATCATATTTATTATTTGAGAACAGATCAATTAAGTTGGAAATGTGCTTAACTCAGATGCTTTTCTATATTGGACTATGGATTGCAGAGTCATTTTCCCTTACTGTAATGTCATATGACAGGTACCAAGCCATATGCAACCCTCTTATGTATCCTTCAGTTATGAGCAACAACAAATCCATTAAACTGTCTATTATTTGCTGGATAGGAGGCATGACTATAGCATTATTTCCATGTTACCTTTTCCTTAGGGCTCCTATATGTGGATCCAATAAAGTAAACCACAGCTTTTGTGATTATTTTGTTTTGATACAGCTGGCTTGTACTAATATAGCATCATATTCTGCTGCAGGTTTTACTGCTTCATCTTTTTTGGTTCTCCCTTTAGTTGTTATCTTGTTTTCTTACAGTAGAATTATGTTAACACTGCAAAAAATCACTTCATTAGAGGGACGCAAAAAGGCTTTTTCTACCTCAGCAAGTCACTTACTGGTGATTGCTATGTTCTACTTGCTGCCAGTTTTTGCTTTCATATGTAATAAAACACCTGGATGTTCTGCTAATACCTGGCTTATGGCTGCTACTATGCAAAATATTTTGCCACCAATGATTAATCCATTCATTTACTCATTCAGAACAAAAGAGATCAGAGAGTGTTTCATACAATTATTAAGAAGCTTATTTGGGTCAAAACTTCCTTTGGCATAAGTGGATATGTAAATGTTATTGTTAAGGATTGTTAAGGTGACTGTACATTGCATGTATTAATGCACTGCTGATTGTTTTAAAGTACTGGCATATCAAAAAAAAATAAAATAAAAGGGAATGCAAAATTAAAGCAGTTAAATATTATGTGAAGTAACTCCATGAAGATCAGTCAAGAATTTTACTGCCAGCTAAGCTTTGCTTGAAATGTTAGCTTTTGTTGACTATGACTGTTATTTTTGTGTAAATCTAAGTCCAGTGTCATAAAAAATAGTAAACAAAACCATCAGAATGTCTTTCTGCATAACAAGTACCTTTCTGCTACAAATGCTTGTTCATTAAGATCAGTATGACAATCCAGTTATTGTAGAGTAAAACTTTAATGATGATTTAAAATGTAGCTGTATTTTTTCAAAATAATTAGGGTACAACTCTTGAGTATATATTGCTCTTAGAAATCGTGTGCATTTATGTCACGCACTATCATTCAGAACTATTTGAACTAATATGATATAAATACCAAATACCAAATAATGAATTCTTCTTACAATGACAAGGAATATTTATTTCAGATATTAATTTAACCCTGCATGCATCTGTGGAATGTTAAAGTATTAGTCATTTTTAGAAGTATCTGTGTTTTACAATTAATTCCCTTTCCAGTTCTAATCATAATAAAGTATGGCAAGTGATATTGCAAAAGTGAAGCTTATTGTGTGCCGTTTTTTTTTTTAGTTTCACTGTTTACTCAGTTTTCTATAACTGCACCCACTAAATGATATCATGGTAGGTATTGATCCAAAATTTCCATACAGCTACAAACAATTATGGGTACTCAAAAAACAATTTATCTCTCGAGAGGAACTGCTTCTTATATACATTGCGGTTTTACTATTACATTATATGCTACTTTTGAATGCGAAGTGTTCAAGCTACAAGAGCTAGTTGACAACTTGTATTTCGATGAAGTAAGAAACTGAAGATGATTTATTATGGAAATACAGTAGTCTGTATACATTAATTTAGATAGTAAACCATTGTGAGTTCAGTTTTTCATGATGTAATGACAGGAATTTTCAGCTCAGAAAAAATATTCAGGTGACTGTCCTTATCAACAAAATAAAATGCAAAACAACATACTTTCTGAATTAAAAACTGTATAATCTGGAATTTTATGTAGTAAAGAGGTTATATCCAACTGCAAAGGGTTGTTATTGAGACCTTGACCCTGTTCCACACTTTTGGTCTCTCTGTCTGTCTCACACACACACACACACACACACACACACACACACACACACACACACACACACACACATTCTCTGTCTCTGAGGTGTAACATGAGCTGCATATTTGCCACCTTAGCATTTTTCAAGATTTCTTTTTTAATAAATTAGAAATAAGTGATGTATTTCACCTTATAGGCATAAGTGGATAGTTAAGCATTGTATTTAACTTCAGTAACATAATAATGCCTAAAAGGAGTTCATGCCAGCTTGAAAGCTATAGCAATTGCAAAACCTATGTTAGTCCAATGTAAGGTATTATATGATGTCCATGTTCTAGTGTCTTTGTGTTTTCTGCCAGTGGACCAACATGGCATTTCTTTAATTTTTCATGCTTCATATACCTTTATTTCATGCTCCAAGTTCTTCTCTGTTTTCCAGTTTTGTTTGCTATTTTAGGTATACAACATTTCTTCAAGTTAGAGCTGTTACGGATTCACTTGTGGAACTGCAACATATTTACACTTTTTGCATCTCTTATTAATCCTTTCCACTAAATCAAAATGAGAAAAAAAAATATTTATTTTAGTGCTGAAAATGAAAGTCACAGGCATGAGTAATATTATACCCATATTTCTTTTACCAAAAAAATCATAAAAATTGTTAAATTTAATTTTATATTGTGAGCACCTTTTTACTATAATAGTTAATTCAAGCAAGCAGAAAAATTTCATTCATCTGTAACACTTAAATCTGACAGAAAACTATTTTTTGTTAGCATGTAGAAGTATCTGCATGTAAAACTGACGTAGATCAACACTTATTCTAATATCAAAGTAAATTATGCAGGCAAGATATGGAGGAATATAGTCAGTAATAGCAAGATGTAAAATAAAACGCCAGATTCCAAAAGAATTGCTTTCAGTGCTTAAAAACCTCAGCTTTGGCTGGCTAAGATCTAGCTGTATTCAACTGTACGTATAAGAGAATTTAAGTACCTTTATCTGCACTTTTTTCAAATAATACAGTATTTAAATTGATTTAACTGTGTTGCAGGAATATTAACTGAACTGGAAGTTTTGACTCTGCTCTTCAGTCAGTGCTTGCTTGAATTTTATTATTTGTTAGTAATTGCAGGTGTGGGGGTAGCCACATTCTTTGGTTTTCTGTCCTTGCCTATTTAAGTGGCACAATTTGAAATATTTTCTGCTTACAAACCTCAGCTTTGGGCGGCTAAGATCTAGTTGTATTCAACTGGACGTATAAGAGAATTTAAGTACCCTTATCTGCACTTTTTTCAAAAAATACAATATTTAAATTGATTTAACTGTATTGCAGGAATATTAACTGAACTGGAAGTTTTGACTCTGCTCTTCAGTCAGTGTTTGCTTGAATTTTATTATTTGTTAGTAATTGCAGGTGTGGGGGTAGCCACATTCTTTGATTCCCTGTCCTTGCCTATTTAAGTGGTACAGTTTGAAATATTTTCTGCTTAAAAACCTCAGCTTTGGCCAGCTAAGATCTAGCTGTATTCAACTGGACGTATAAGAGAATTTAAGTACCTTTATCTGCACTTTTTTCAAATAATACAGTATTTAAATTGATTTAACTGTGTTGCAGGAATATTAATTGAACTGGAAGTTTTGACTCTGCTCTTCAGTTAGTCTCACCCACCCTCCCTGTTTTTGTTTTGGTGTTAATCTTAGTGGCCTTGAAACTGCCCGCCCCTCTTATAAATTTGTGTTTGGATACTCCTTCTGGGTCCATCTCATTTGCTCACTCAACTGAATGCAGTGAGATCATATTCTGATTTCAGGCACTCCTACTGTGTACAAAGAGAGCATCTGGGAAACAGAAAAAAAAAATTAAGCTTGTTTCCTGCCTTTCCTGTTAAGTGGTATAGACTGTTTGTAGGCTTCTGAGCCCCCAAGCCCTTCTGTGTTGGAGGGAAGCCTTCTAGCTTAGTTTTTTTTCTTATAACTAGCCAGTATTCTAGTTTCAGCACTCAAATCTGTTTCTTTGAACTCAGCACTTGTTCAGAACTCATTGTAAGCACTACATAAGCTGCAAATTACTACAACACTCAACTTTCCTCACTTGTCTAGTGGAAAGTAGTTTTTAGTGCTTAATAAATAAGCACTTATCCAGGCATGTCTAAGGGTCAGCTCCCAGTGATTTCTCCTGTCTACCTGATGAATCTAGGTATCTTGGGGCAATGCAGCAATTGCCTCATGTACACAGACAACCCTCTCCTCCTATCACCCAACACTACAACCTGTGAGAGATGCACTTAATATAGCCAAACTGGAAGCAAAGCTCTCTTCAACAAAGACTGGACTAGACAGTCAAGAGGAGAAGGTAAACACTTGCACCACACCACACTCATCACATAGTCCCTCAAAACCTACACCACCAAAACACACACATAGAAACACAAAACACACACCTACATTCGCGGAGGCTCTCAATAAAAACCTGCCCAAGCATCATGGACACCCAAAGCATAAACGCAAGCAAACTCCACCCCCCAACACAACCCAAATGACACATAGCCCACAAACCCAGTGTGCCACTCAACCACAGCCCATAAGGCATAACAACATACCCAACACTCTAGTCATAGGTGACTCTATAGTCAGGCACACTGATGTTCCACTCACTAGACTAAACAAGGAGAAAGTTACTGTCAGCTGCCTGTCAGGTGCCAGGATCCACCACATGACACATGCACTCAGGTCACTCCACAATAAGTACAAATATGACACTGTCATTGTCCATGTTGGTGTGAATGACCTGAGACGTACCTCCCTGGACTACATAAAAAGAGACATGGAGGAGCTCTCCGATCTTGTATCCCAGGCAGGTATGAACCTAACCCTGAGTAGCATCCTGCCATCACCCAGAATGATACCACAGTACAAGGACAAAATGATTGACTTCAACAATTGGCTAAGCTTCTGGTGTCATTCTAAGGGGATCCAGTATTTGTCTGCCTGGGAACGACATGATCGACAGTCCATGATGCTTTGCCAGAGATGGCCTGCACCTGTCGCCCTTAGGATTCCGGATACTGACTAAGGCTCTTGCCACCCCTATAGTGCCTTTTTTAGGCAAGGTTCAAATGACAAATTCACCACCGTAACAGGTACAAGCAAGCAAAATCTGAGAGTAATGCTACTCAATGCTAGAAGTCTAAACCTCAAAATGCACTCACTCGAGGCACTCCTTAAAATGGAGAACATTGACATCTGTGCAGTGACAGAGACCTGGTTCAAAGCTCCAGAGAGCACCCCTGCATTACCAGGCTTCAAGTCATACCACACCTTTTGGCCACCTAACCCAGAAAGAAGCACTAAAGGTGGAGGCGTGTCCATATTCATTAAGGATATCCACACCTCCAGGCTAATTGCACAGCATAATGCATCCGAGATTATCCAAGTGCAACTAACTCTGGGCAAGACTGCAATCCAAATTGTAGCTTGCTACGGACCACCCACCATGCCCCAGGATTCACACTCCTCATTTCTTGATACACTGGAAAGTATTAGGGTACAACCCAACACCCTAATAATGGGCAATTTCAACTACCCCACCATTAACTGGGAAAACCACTCATGTACCAACTCTTTTGCTCAACGTTTTCTAGAATTCATAAATTCCAATGCCTTGGATCAACTTATTCACACCCCCACCAGGGGAAGCAATATCCTAGACCTGGTCATTACCAACATGGGAAACCAGTGTTCCACACCAGAGGTCAATGCCTTGTTGGTCAGATCCGACCACAAGCTAATCAGCCTAGACATCCATATCCCACCCCCAGCCTCAATTAGGGAAACCATCGTAAAAAACTTCTCAAAAGCCAACTTCACACTTCTTAAGACAGAAGTGGCAAACTTCATGACACCCATGCAGACAGACAATAGCGGTATGACTGCCGAATCCTACACAAATGCACTTTATAAGCACTTACACGAGTGCATGGATCATGCTATCCCTAATAGAACCAAGATGTTATCCTCCAAAAAAGGGAAGCCAATCTGGTGGTCCTCTGCCATAAACAAACTCTACAACAGAAGAAAAAAACTGTTGCAAAAAAGAATAAAATCCCATGACTGGAGGAACTCCCTGGTCAACCTCAGTAAGAAGCTGAGATCCCTCATAAAATCCTCCAAAGCTAGTTATGAAAACAAAATTGCCACTGACTCTAATGACAACCACAAAGCATTCTATAGCTATGTCAAGAATCTAAATGGGAACACTCAGATCTGCTCTGAGTTACAGCATAATGGCACTAAATATACAGAACCAACTGATATTGCCAACATCCTAGCAGATAGGTTCAGTGCTAACTTTACCCCCTTCTCACCCCCTAGAGGGCCCATCTCTATACCGGAAGAATGCAAAGTTCCTATAATCATGGCTGCACAGGTAAAAAACACACTCTCCAAAGCCAAGAACATAGCATCCAGCATCCATGGGACCTGACAATATCCCAGGCTGCATTCTACATGAACTACAGAATGAACTGGCACCCTACCTAAGTACCATGTTCAATCATAGCCTCACCTCAGGCTTTGTACCCACTGAATGGCGCACCATGACAGTTATTCCACTGCACAAAGGGGGAGCCACGACGGACCCCGGGAACTACTGCCCCATTAGCCCGACGAGCCTGGTCTGCAAGGCCATGGAACCTATCATCGTGAAACTCATAAACAAAGACATTGGTAATCTCCAAACTCTGGACACTACTCAGTTTGGATTTGTAAAAGGCAGATCATGTCTCCTAAACCTGATTGACTTCTTTGAAGCAGTCATCAAAGCCATAGATGAGGGTAAAATGGTTCACACAGCTTATCTAGATCTCGCCAAGGCTTTTGACACCATCCCCCACTCTGGAATTATAGATAAGCTCTCTAAACCTAGGTATAAATCCCTATGTCACAAGATGGGTTGCCAACTGGCTCACGGGCAGAACCCACACTGTGAAAGTAGCGGATTCCAAATCTGGCATCAGACCAGTGACAAGTGGAGTACCACAGGGTTCAGTCCTGGGTCCTCTCCTGTTTGGTATCTACTTCTCTGAAGTGCAGGCCAACACAGAAGGTCTTTGGCTAACAAAGTTTGCAGATGACTGCAAACTAGGAACCATAATCGAAACTCCTAACGATGTGGACATCTACAAAAGGGCCTCACTGAGACAGATACCTGGTGTCAAAGCCATGGCCTGAAGCTCAATGCCAAAAAGTGTATTGTCATCCCCTTTGGAAAAACTCTGTACCCATGAACCACCACATAGCTGGTAGTCTACTTAATGCCAAAAATGTGATAAGAGACCTTGGGACACAGGTAGACAGTAGTCTCTCCTTTGATAATCACATCACCACAGTGGTCAGGAAATCCTTCTATGTGGCTCATCTCATCACAAATGGATTCTCATCCAGAAAAAAAGAGGTCATTGTTCCCCTCTACTCATCACTCATTAGACCCATTATAGAGTACAACACCCCTTTTGGTATGTACCTCACAAGACATCTACAACAACTAGAAAGACCACAGAAATACCTCACAAAGAGGATTACTGGCCTCAAACAGATGCCCTATGCAGACCATCTAAAAAAACTACAGCTTTACTCCATCGAAATATCGCCTACTCAGGGGCAATCTCTGCCTAACATACAAAGCTATGCCAAACCCAGAGCTGTTGGAAATGCTCCACTTAAAGAAAATCCCAGTCCCTCTGAGCTACACGCTCTAGGGACATTAACCTTGTCACCACAATAAACAGTACATGCTGGAGGGATAGATTCCTGTCCCAGAGACTTCCCATACTCTGGAACAGACTACCTATCTATGTCAAACAGAGCTCCTCATTAGCACTCTTCAAGAAAATTCTTGATGATTGGATGGGAAATGGGAAATTCACCCCGGGGATCACTTCTGTGGCTCTGCTCAACAGGGGCACAGGAAAATAATTTTCTTGGGTGGCGAAAGCCAGGGTACATTTTTTGGCTAGGCTTGTATGGGCCCTAGGGCTGATAGCCTAGTACCTACCTATGAACCTATGAACCTAAGTCTGTTCAGATTCTGAAAGACTTTCTTCTCAGTGTTAAGTAACTTACTTCAATGTAAGACCTACGTATAAACAGGCTTGCTATAGGGACCAGATTCCAAAATCCCTGTTCTCAGCCTAATCTAAGTGTAATTGGTTGCTTATACTGAAAGTGAGTCTTTTGAAATCAGCAACAGTATTGTGTTAGAAAAATACTCCTTTCATTCCACCAGTCATTGCACTGGCAGGAGAGAAGAGAAATATTGAAATCTTGGAGTTAATTGCAAGTTTCCTTTTATAAAATGACCATATAACAGTCTAGCTAAGAAGACATTATGCATTTGACCTTTGTAGTCTATGTGTTTTATTCTTTTGCTGGTGATCCTCTTATTTTGGGGTTGCAAGACCATATGCTCATTCTTACTGATACATTGTTATTGTGTTCTCCACCTCAGCACCTAAGAGGAAGGAAACAGTTTACTTAAAATTGTACAGTTAAACAGATTTTACTT
The DNA here is from genome assembly GCF_019279795.1 of Protopterus annectens. Lineage (NCBI taxonomy): Eukaryota > Metazoa > Chordata > Ceratodontiformes > Protopteridae > Protopterus > Protopterus annectens. Next base: position 889,860,837 of record NC_056735.1, read on the forward strand.
ATTACTGTGTTTGATAAAGCAGGCCTCTCCCCAAATTTTGCACTACTGTTTTAATGGCTTCCATTTTACTGAAGCAAAATATGTTGCCATATTTACTATGAAATCTGCAGTGAAACCTTGCTGATATTTCAGATTACACATATAGATCTAGGGCTGGAATCTGTAAAGCTCGCAGAATCTGGTGCATTATGCCAATATCAGTGCGAAATTTGTGGATAACATAACATTGTAATACACTAATGCATGATAAGAAACTCAGAATACCTCAGCCAACAGAGTGCCGCATTTCCAATGGCATACTATATAAATGTCCAATTAATCCATAATTATAAGAAATGGTTGTCCAATAACATTGTACATTACCAAGCAAATGGAAAGATATCACAAATCAAGAATCCCAATAGTTGTTTAGATGGATAACAAAATATGTACAGTAATGTTACAGACAACTATGTAATGTTACTAACTCTGCAGTAATAGCAAAAAAAAAAAAAAAAAAAAAAGCCAAATATCCCGAAGTAATCTACATTCCAGTCGTAACATAAATTTGCAGGAGTACACATGAAACATAATAGACAATCACTGATACGTCCATATGCCATCCACTAACATAATATTTGATTCAAAGCTGCAAGGCTATTTGTAATACATATATATATATATATATATATATATATATATATATATATATATATATATGGGTCCCTATCAAATGATAGAAAGCTCATTTGATAGAAACTCATTTCACTGACACCATAAGATAGAAAGCTCAAAACACTGAAAACTCATTTGACTGAATCTCAAAACACTGAAAATGCTATATGCCCTTTTCCCGACAGTAGTGCGATCCTGGAGTTAGTATATATAGTTAGGGGAGGGGTGTTGGGTTTATGTAAATATTGTTTTCTCCAAACAGTTATTCATTGTAGTTTTAAGTATCCATGTGTAGGGTTTAAAATGTATGAAGTATGTGGGGGGCTATGCCCCCACACTCCCCATTGTGGGGGGCTGTGCCCCTCACACCCTCCCTAACTATATATACTAACTCCAGGATCGCACTACCGTGGGGAAAAGGGCATATAGCAATTTCAGTGTTTTGAGTTTCAGTCAAATGAGTTTTCAGTGTTTTGAACTTTCTATGTTTTGGTTTCAGCCAAATGATTTTCCATCAAATGAGTTTTCTATCATTTGATAGGGACACATATATATAAATATATATGTATATATCTAAAAGCCAAACTCAGAGTGAGTGGTCAAGAATAGCAGATCAGGAAAAGCAAATAAGTCCTGGATTAATTCAATGATTTATTCCACAGTATTCCACAGTATTGTAAAACAACCATACAATACACTGTATCTAGCAATCGATAAGCGCTTTCACTCAAAAATGAGCTTCATCAGATCTGATGAAGCTCATTTTTGAGTGAAAGCGCTTATCGACTGCTAGATACAGTGTATTGTATGGTTGTTTTACAATACTGTGGAATACTGTGGAATAAATCGTTGAATTAATCCAGGACTTATTTGCTTTTCCTGATCTGCTATTCTTGACCACTCACTCTGAGTTTGGCTTTTAGATATTTTTATACATCAACGAGTGGTCTAAGTATATTTTTCTGTGTTAGGCAGTATTTGGTACTTTATATATGTATATATATTTAAATCACTCATTACATTTAAAGGAGAGACAACTATGGGTATCTACATAATACCTGTATTGTTAAAAAATATTGGCTTGAACTTATGGATTCCAATAAAAGAAAAAAAAATTAAACGCAAAGGATATTCAGCGCTACATTGCCATAGCGAACAGTTGCTAACAATGGTTTTAGGACCTGTGTGGGGAACACAAGTAATGTACACACCCAAGGAAAGTGGGATATAGAAAAGAAGATATGGTGTATGGCTGAAGATGAGGGACAAACAAGAAGAATGTTGGAATTGGAAAATCTGAGGGGAAAATCAAATCGGGCATGGGCAATATTTTTTTTTTGGTGAAAATAGGTCCAATTTTTTGTTTATATATAAAGTATGGAAGGAAAGATAAACACAGGGAGACAGGAGGTGAAGGTAATTACAGAAGTATACCCAAAGAACAAATAGCACAACACAGGTCAGACAAAGGTTGGAAAAAATCAGTAGGAACAGGTAAGCTATGCAGGCAGCACATTACACAACATGGAGAATGGAAAGTTGTAAAAGAGAGTGGGGATGCATACCACCCATGGTGAAATGTAGAAAAACAAATCTACCTATGCACTATCAAGTTTGCACATGTTGCAAACTGTGTGACAGTCAGACCTGGATGTGTATGACCAATGGTAAATGTGTGCTCCAGGATAATAAAGTAGGTTCACAATACACATTGGATAAATATACATATACACAATTAGTCCATCAGCAGTGAAGGTGTTAGCCAAGTCACATCACAAATGAGCAAATGCAGGTCAAGCAATGGTACATATATCCAGAGGACAGAACCAGCTCTATGATAATGCATGTGAAAGGCAAACAACCAAGAACAGTTCCAAACAGAAGAAAAGCAGAAGATCAGCAAGGTTACTACATACACAAGTAGGTTTACAAAATCAAGTAGGTTTACACAATCAGATATGTGTATGTTACACACATATGCCATGTCAAAGGTTAAAAATTTCAATTTTTATATATATATATATATATATATATATATATATATATATATATATATATATATATATACATATATATGCTGTCATGCAAATGTCAAATAAAGAAATGCATACGTATGTCAACCACACTTCTCATTTTGGAGCAGAGGACATACCTGTGAGCAACATTACAGCATATTTGTAGTACATCACTGAATGCTCACTTGTCAAAGGTACATTTCTGTGTCAGTATGCATCTGACTATGTGTACACATACATACAATCATAATGTGTACAAGTTGTGACAGTTCCTGCTCCGGGCCAGTAATCAAGGAGCCTCAGTCCTCACCACTGGCACTGGTGAAGGATGGCCACTAGGGGCAGAGATGGATACGCATAGAATTTTCAGATGCAGCTCTCTGCACCAAGCACAATTTCCTTTAAGAGTGCACAGGGAGCACATTCTGGACCTGGGGCTGGACTTTCATTCTCTCTCCAGGCCCTAAGCAAGATTCCACACTGACCACTTTGGAGAACTGTATCCCAGTTCCCAGTAGTTGACATACACACACACACACACACACACACACACACACACACACACACACACACACACACACACACACACACACACACACACACACACACACACACACACACACACACACACACACACACACACACACACACACACTGCTGTGATCCCTCTGCCCAGACTATGAAGTAATTACACTGCCACCAGTCAGCTAAGGCTCTTACAAGGGTACCCAATTATATTGTGTAAAATTAATACGAATACAAATGGTAGAGATTGACCAATGCAGCAAGGCTTTTAGGAGTGGCCACAGTGAAAATAAGCATAAGTACTTTCAAGGCCACAGAAATACCTCACTAAAAGAATCACAGGTCTAAAGCAGATGCCCTATGCTGACCGCCTTAAAAACTCCAGCTATACTCTGTCGCATATCGTCTACTCCAAGGCGATCTCTGCTTAACATACAAGGCCATGTCAAACCCAGAGCTGTTGGACATGCTACACTTAAAGAAATCCCAATCCCTCAGAGCCACACACTCCAGGGATCTAAATCTTGTCATCACAATAAACAAAACATGCTGGAGGGATAGGTTCCTGACCCAGAGACTAGCCAGACTCTGGAATAGACTACCCATACATGTCAAGCAGAACACCTCTTTGGCCCTCTTCAAAAGGAACCTTGATGACTGAATGGGAGAAAGGAAATTCACTCTGCGGATCATGTCAGTCACCCTGCTAGACAGGGGTCCAGGGAAGTAAATAGTGTGGGAAGAAATAGCCAGGGAATTGTTATGGCTAGGCTTGTATAGGCCCTAGGGACGATAGCCTAGTACCAACCTATGAACCTATAAGATGTTGAAACTATTTTCTAAAGAACTAGCCAAAATAAAGGCATAGAAATATTTAATAATAAATAATAAAATAGAAAACATGAGAATACTGAATATATAGTTACAATGAATGCCAGAGTTTCAATCACAGGAGATATAAAAAATAACACAGTTGGATAGCTTCACACAGATGCAGAAAAACAATACTTAACTAATCTCACAATATTTTCCTGACTGACTAAAGAATTACTGTTCCCTGGTTACTTACTAAAGCAAGGCAAGACAATGAGTGTTGAGTTGCTTACTACAGCAAAGCAAGATGAGTTGTGTGGATGTGTGAGATATCTGTGAGAGATCTTTCCTGTCAGGCTCCAAAATGCTGCTGTGAGAGTTCCAAAATATCTCTCACCAATATCTAAAGAATAATTTCAGCACTGGTTATAGAATGATATCACATCTTGTCACCTGACTCTGGTACAATACACACCTAGAGCTTTGCTTAGATCTGTTGCAGCATCTGAAAGCTATAAAACAATTTCAAAAACTGCCACCCTTCAAGGATAGCAATTAGTTCATCCATAAGGACAAATAGAGTAAGATTCCTAGTCCTGTTTTTCCCAGACATTTTTGTCTGTGGCTGCAATCAGACATGAAAGATAAAATTTTTGTGACTTAAAGCGACCTATTTACTTTATTCGGATGGTGTAATGGTAGCATTGTCGCCTTACAGCAAGAAATTCTCTGGTTCGATTCTTGGCTGGGGTGCCTTCTGTGCAGAGTCTGTATGTCCTCCCTGAGTTCATGTGGGTTTGTGCTCCGGTTTCCTCCCACATTACAAAGACATGCATCTGAAGCATTTCTCCCCAGGCCTCTGCTGAAAATTGGCTTCATTCCAAGTCGGACTTTCCTGGTTAAGAAATTTAATTTTCAACCTATTTTTTTTTTAATTAGCTGAACTGAGATTCACCTTTTCCCTTCCAGAATTCTCTGTGAAAACATATGCATTTAATCAGTTATTATAATACTATATGACATACACTCATTTCTGTCCAGAAGGACCCACTGTTGATGCACTTTTAACACAAGCAGCTATACAAATACATTTTTACAAATCAGTGTGATAGTCAAATGACATAACATTCTTTACACAACTCCAACTAGCTATTTTGGCATATGTTATTCTCCATAGCACAGATGGCACTACCTCATATAATCACACAATTAATTATGGACGCTGTACACCAATGTCACTACATAATGGATGTGGAAATGATACATACATACAGCTACAGCAAACATGTTGTAAAGTACTGTGAAAGAATGTGTAATCTGTAACATTGCGTACAGATTAATGATACCTTGCTGTTTGATGAGGTCACTGCACATAGACAGGATATACCTGTATATGATCCCACATGCCATCTGTATTGCCATACATGTGACAACATCACATCATGATAGTGGGACAGCATGACAGCTATCATCTTAAAACCAGGTAGAATTACATGTCTGTATGTTGCTGCATGTACCTGATATGGCAAAACAGACATTCAAGGCATATGACACAATTAGTGTTGGACTATGTACAATATATGTTGCCTGTCAGTCACCCCAGTATAACACATGTTTACAGGCTGCCTGTTCATTACAGTCAAAAGATTAACTTCTACAATGCATGGACAGTTGAATCTGTGTGTGGACAGTGTAATGTGTTAATGCGTGTCATGCATACATTGAAACTAAAGTAAACGTCACAGGATAATATCACATAAACATGACAGATACATGATATGCATGCACAAGAGTGTATATACAGTCCAATCAATTAAATGTCAATCACCTTGTTGGCAGCAGATCACACGTGGAGCACACAGACAATACCTACCAGCTGGAGGTACCGGCTTGATGTGGATCAGACTCCTGAATAATCTCAAAAGCTATCATCCTGAATTAATCCTACATAGCCTGTGCCATCTCATCAAAGAAGGTCCCAATCATGTCAATAAACTGTGTTCAGAACACATTGGCAATGACCTCCATCATCTCCTTCTAAAAATCATCTCTATCATGGCAATGGGAATATCTCCTCCAGGGTGCAGGCAGCATGTCTCGAGCAGAAACAAATCCAGGCTCCTTGTCATCATCATCTTTATCACCATCTTCTTTGGATGATTTGGGCAGCAGCCTCACATGTGCATGCACCATCTTTAGATGAACATCCACTGGTACCATACTCTGTAAAGATAAATGCAAAGTACAACAGAAAAGAAAACAAAATATCTGTCACGCAGAGCACTCCCATGAAAATCAGAGCATAACACAATATTGTTAAGATGACAATTTACACAGAGTGACACACAGCCATTATGGATAGAGTTACTCATGGCTGTATATGGCGTACTCCTAAAAAGAACAACAGTATTCTTTTCTGATCAATTCTACATACTTAGACACACACACACACACACACACACACACACACACACACACACACACACACACACACACACACACACACACACACACACACACACACACACACACACACACACACACACACACACACACACACACACACACACATATCTTTAGCATTGCAAAAATGAATGAATGGCCAACAAACATATTTTACTGTGTGCAGTCAGTAATATATATGAGTAGACATAACATGCCATTGTACAAATGAGGAGAAATATATCAGACACTATTGTAAACAATAGCCACAACATATGACAACCTTCTGAGACATGCAGCATGACATTTAGCTGAACACACATCAATGAGTGCAACACTAAAAACAATGTGATATGATCAGTTAAAACTAATGTAGATATATCAGAATGTAATATATCTGTTAATAATAGTTATACATATGTACTACTGTACGCATTCGCTTCCAAAACAATCAGGAATAACAAGGCTTACAAACTATATATTTTAAAACATGCTTGCTGATTATGACCTGCTGCTATCAAATGGGTACCCACTCAAGTGACATTCAACCTATAGCAGTTTTTTTTTTTAATAAAACAACCAAAGTGTTGGAGACATAAACAATACCAGTGTTGACCTGCAGGGTGTGCTCATTATGAACTGCTGCTATTAAATGGGTACCTGGTCAAGTGTCAGTCAACCTAGGCTATAACAGTGCATTTACAAACATACACATGGTGCGTGAGGCAGCTGGAATACTGATGTTGAACTGTAGGCCATGCGACACAGCCTGGAAACAGCAGTGCTAACACTGTTACCACAGACTACCATTCACTCTGCAAATATGCATTACAACAAATCAAACATATATAACAAAAAAAAAAACTGAACATACAAGTGTGCCAGTCTCTGTAAGCAATAAGCACAGCACTTACAGCTATATACAAAACATTCACCATTTAATCTGTGTGTCAGATAAACATAACAAACTGTTATTTAGTTGAGGATTTATTGTTAAAAAAATGTGTGCTGACAAAATGGATCAAAAATACAAATGCATCAACACTGTACATTTTATACACAGTTGCAATGACAGCTACTGTTTGCTGATTTCACTTACCTTACTGATGCATGATGGGTCTTCATGGATTCTAATCCATAAACATAATTTTGAAAAATACAGGCCTAAAAACAGTAGAATGTGCATCTCATTTAATAATCTACATGAAATGTTCAACATACTTTTCTCCCTCTACTGTTCCTCAAGCCTGTACATCCGCTCAATGCACATCGCTCTGTTCTGAGTGTGATCCTCATCATCTGAAATTAAAAAACAAAATTTTTAAAAATTATTACTCAAATAACAAGGATAAACCTTTCACAGCACACTTTGTAGACTGTTATTCTGAAGAACGGTAGTTTAGTACAATATTAAACTGACTTTGTATGATTGAGCACAGATTGGAGGACAAAAGATTCAAACCTTTAGACACAACCAACATCTAAACTCAAACTTTGAGACTTATCTGCCTATCTAGCATAGCTTAACTGCAAAAGCATGTCTTCCAGGCAGTGGAAAGAGTTAATGTTAAGACATCATCCTGCTAGGGATTGTCAACTAAGAAAGACATTGGCTAAAGTTTGCAAACTATGAACATGTGTTGTTCATGTAGCTAAACTGTTTTCAAATTACATTCACATCATCACTGTGTGTTTTAAAAAATTAACAGTAATTGAGATAATCCACTCCTCATATAGTGTGACAGTGTCATGCAACATCCAGCTTCATTGAACAGAACCATACATGTTGCTGTACATTACGGACACAGAAAGCTATCTGCAAGGGCCATTATTCCGTGTGAAATTGCACATCACTAGCTAAATACATACACCTCCCTGGTCTTCATTACAGCTGCTAGTGTGCCCATCACATTCCCTCAAAAGTAGAGGTCAAATCTGTTCTACTATTGACTTCAGTATTTCATGACAAATAGTCATTCATAACATTTTAAACATAATAAAATATTCACCTAATAAATTGCTCAGACATATAGCATAATTTATCATGATGTACTGGCCCTCTTGTTAAATAGCTGATGTTCACGCAATGTTACAGATTACAGCTATATCAGTAGGAATTCGACAAATAACTGAATTATTAGCAACAATGCTCAAATTATACATTAATATCAGTACATCTAAAATGCTTTGCTAAAAGAATGCTATAGGTATATGAAATCAGTATAACAGTTTAAGATATATGTATCCCCCTTCAAGATTTGAAAACACAACACACAAAATGTAGACATGCTGGCCTACATCCTTACAAGCTGAGCTAATGCTCAGAATATGCTGCTCATAAACAAACAGGCACTGCTCTTCAAACACTGTTCAACAACTGATGTCATCAGGCTGTTATGGATTATGGTGTTATTCCTAGAAAGACTAGATCAGTGAGTCATTACCATGCAAAACATAAACCATAATATAAACTATTGCAATACATTTTTTAAAACAATGATACGGGTGAAGTTAACCAAGGTAATGATATTTCCCTGTGTGGTTTTGAACCCATAACATGCAAAAATGTCAACATACTGGCCAGTTGTTTTACAGGCCAAGATAAATTCTACTAGGTTTTCATTGCAAACAACAGGTACTGCAGTTTTTTATTAGAAATCCTGTGAAGAACAGCAGAATGTGGGAAATGCACACAATTTTTACACTTCTCATGATGAAGACTTAACAGCTATCAACACATATGTAACAAAATATGTTTAACCAATGGTAGGGAATTAATTTTTACATTAAATAAATGTCTTTGTGTACTTCTGTAGGAAGAATGATGTAAATAAGTCATCTACATGTGTCAGTAAGTACATAGTCTACTGACTTATCCTGATGAGTTAATTCCCACATCAGCTGAAACAATTTTATAAAAAATGTATATTATATATATGGGTCAAATAAATATATGTAAAATCTGTAGGAATGTTAAGGAATATGTAAAATATTGATACTTACTGTAGGGATCTACTGGCTGCATTGGCACCTCGTCAACCCACCTTTGAAGCTCAGCTGCATCCCTCTGATGCAGGTCATCGTAGCAATGATGAACCTGCACTCCAGTTTGGTAGCTCTCCGTACTCCATCTATGCTCCCTCGAGATCCAGTGTCACATGTCGATTATAGCGAAGTTCCTCGGCCTGGCTCTTATCTTCTGTTCCAATTTGATGTATACTGTCAATATCTGTGACATCTTATCCTCGGTTCAGTTAGGCATGCAGGCATATCACAGCCTCCTTGAAGTTGCCATCATGATTTTCAATTATTGAAATCTGGAAAACAGAAAAACATAGAAATGTTAACTGAGGCATCACTCATTTTGCAGTTAGCAATGGTCTGATCAGTAAATTTATCAAAATCAATATTTGAAAGTGGCACTGATGTCATGTTCTAAGATTATTGGAAGATAATGGGCATGTGCCACATGCTTTCAACCAGGGGTGTAGCTAAGATTTTCAAATTTGTACTCACAGCTCTCAAACTGCTACCCCCCTTCCCCAGCCAAGCTACGGCCATTCTCGTAATTCACGGTTCGCTCTTTTAGTGTCGATGAGGAGGCATTCGCTGTAATGCCTCTTCAGTAATATAATATAAATTCACTCAAACTCGGTTCCTTGAATTGAAAATTAACCTGAAATGTCAGTTCTTTGAAAAATGCAGCATGGTAGTTGGGGTAGAGAATTTATGCTTTTGTTTTCTGTAACTAAGGTACGGGTTTTGAGCTTGAGTAAATTACTAACCACTTACTACCCCTAACTAGGATGTTTCATTCACGCACACACCCCTACCTACCTCTTAGTGCAAGAAATATGGACAAAGCCTAAAATAAACAGGGACATATATTAAATAATGCTCTTGTGAACTTAGAAAGTTGCTAGAATAACAGGATTTGTGCTAGTATGAGAAAGTTGCTAGAATAACAGGATTTGTGCTAGTATGAATTTTTCTAAAGGACATGAAGTCTGAAACTCAAATGTCTGTCATTATTTAGCAACTTCAGCCTTCAAATGATTTTCAAGAAAATCACAAAATTTATGAGGAACAAACAAAAATATGGGGCAAAAATCTGGACATTCTGCAAAATTTGGACAGTTGATAGGTATGCTACCTACCTACAACACACACACACACACACACACACACACACACACACCTCTCAACCTCTTAGAGCAACAAACTCATAAATAAAACTGAGGCAAAGGCCCAAAAATAAGGACATTTTTTTTAAATATTGCTCTTATAAACTTAGAAAGATAATAGAATAGTAGTTGGTCTTGCATTAGTACGAATTTTCTGAAAGGTATGAAATTTGAAACTCAAACGTCTGCCATTATTTTCTAACTTCAGTCTTTAACAATTTGCCACTAATTTGCCAGAAAACTGCAATTTTATGAAAAATGGACCAAAAATGTGATGCAAAAATATAAAATTGCCAGACAATACAGCTGGGAACCTGTCAAAAAAGGGACACCATTTTAATATGAGCACAGTTAACTTAGAGCAGCTGACAAAATTAGAGAATCTACATGCATTTCTGAAATAAAAGTAATGTATAACTCTGATCATTACAGTTATTTATAAAAGTAAAGTAAACCGTCCACGTTTTCTTCCAAAATTGCTATTTTGCGGAGAGATTATTAGGGAGAGCGCAACATTTTGAGCCAAAATTGGGGACAGTTGAGAGGTTTGGATATTTCTAATTCTATAAAGCGATTTATTTGCACATACCTCTCAACCTCTTAATGCAGGAAATCTGGACAAGGCCAAATATATTGGGGGAGCATGCAAACAGTACTAAAAATTGACCTTGTATAAACTTAAGACAGTTGCTAGAATATCAGGTCTTGCTTTAGCATGCATTTTTCTGAAGATTATGACATCTGAAACTTAACGTCAGTCATTATTTAGTGACTTCATTCCTAAATGATTTGCCAGAAAAAGTTTTATTTTGCATTTTACAGCATGAACACCAATAAATATCTGCTAAACAAAGCAATGCAGTCTCACAATGAAACTAGACTTAGCATTAAAACTTCTCTGCCCTTGAAACTCACATTCATTGAAACAGCATTGAAACCCACATTCAAAGAAAATACATTTTGCCAGTGGCAGATAAAGATTAACTTTGGGCTGTTTTCAAATCATAGGCCCCTTGCACATGAAACGTATACGTGCTCTTTGATACACCTTCCATCATAAAAGTCTACTCAAACTTCTACAGTCCACCAGTATCAGTAAATATACACAATCTCTGAACTAGTAAAAGCCATCTACATAATTCCACATTAGAGAAATCTGTAACTAATGAAGAGGCTGCTGCTAGCAAACAACTTTATATTTCATGGTTTCATCTACAAATAATGTGCCTGTTGCCCTTGAGGAATAAATTGCCTATGTTACATTAAAAACAATGATAAGCTAGTAATATTGCAATAGGGAATGGATGGCAAACTGATAACAGGTTCATAGTTACTACTAGATATCTTCGCCAAAACAGACTACATCACCCACCCCCCTTTAAAACACAGTACAGTATCAGCTATGCATCTACCTACTGTGGGAGAAAAACCCACAGCCTTCTGCATCAAAAGCAAGTACACTACCTGTTGTGCTATTAACAGCACAAGCAGACTCTGCATAAGCAACACTAAACTTAAGTTCCCCTGCAGCTCTCAGCTGCTTGTAAAATGTTGACACTCAGCTGTATCTCTGAACTTTGCAGCAGAAATCTGGAAAAAGCCAACATTTATTGGGGGGGGGGACAAAAGCCCAAAAAACAGGGACACATTTTAAAGATTGCTTGTATAATTTTGAAAAGTTGCTAGAATAAAATGCTGTTTAATCACCATACATGTCTTGAATCCAGAACCATATGCACTATAGTCAGTGCAACATACCACTATGCTAAATCATCAGTTTGAAAAATAGGAAGACAAACTTAATGGCTATCATTTAGATAGCTGTCAACCTCTTAGCACAAAAAACCTGGACAAACAAAGCCAATAATGAGGGAATACAAATTCAGTTCTCACTTCACACCTTAGCACAAAAAACCTGGACAAACATCAAAAACAATAATGGGAGAAATACAACTTCAGTTCTCACCATAGCTCACAACCATTAGAAAAGCAAATGTGAACAAAGTTCAGAAATGGTGGTAGTTAGGGTCTTTAGGTACAGGGTTTGAGCCTGAACACCTATAGCCAGCAGGTGTATTATGTGGGGGCATTTACACACACACACACACACACACACACACACACACACACACACACACACACACACCCACCTTCCGATAATCCATTTGTGAATGCTCTTGCTTGCCTTCCACCAACTCAGTGATAATCCATTTGTGATTGTTTCCCGCTCGCGAATCCATTGCTTGCCTTCCAAGTTCCAACTCAGATTGTTTCCCGCTCGCAGCCAGCCGAACATGATGTGAGCTCACTTCTGACTGGCTGGTATGCTCCTTTAAATATGTACGTTTTTTTTTTTTTTTTCAAAAAAGCTACCCCCTTCTAAAAAAGTTGTACTGAAATCAGTACAGTGGGTATGCCTCCCAACGTCCCTGCTTTCAACATTGTCTTGTTTTACTAGTTTGGTTGGAACTTAAATCATCACTATATGAGTAGTCTTTGCTACTAGCACTATTTGCTTTCTCTTTCTCAATCATATGCAAGAATTTATTTATGTTGACTTTTTCTATAGTCAACAGTTATTTTGTTTACAGTTTGTGTGAAATTACTGCATTACTGGGATTGGGGAATATGTGCAATCTTGGAGTTGGAATATATAATTAGCAGAATTGTGGGGAATGCAATCACCAACCTCTTCAAAAAAAAAAAAAAAAACATAATTTTCTGGTTGCATGCTCCAAACATAGTCCTTGAAGCATGTGCAGTTTGCTATCAACCATTTTATTCAATTTTTTGTTTCAGCATTAGTGACATCAACCTTTGAGTGTTTAGATATCACAAATAGCAAAATCAAAAAGAGATTCACAAAACGCTGAATGACTCATAAGCGTGAATCATAAAAGATTGAATACTTCTCTTCCACTAAAAAAAAAAAAAAAAAAATCCTCTATCAGTAAACCACTGCTACAATATCATCTTGGAAGTGATACTGTTAGGGTAAAGGGTTTTTATTAAGGTAAAATGTAGGATTAGTGTTATGGGCAGGGGTAAGGATAAGGTTATGGTTAGGGTTAGCACACATGAATAAGATGGTGCTTTGCTCCCATGCAAAAACTGCAATATATATATATATATATATATATATATATATATATATATATATATATATAGATACACACATGTAGACAGAGTGGGAGAATTACAGTAGGTATATGTGTATCTACATAGGCTTTGGTGCTGCTGCTGTAGCGTTGTCGCCTCACAGTAAGACATTGTCCTGTTCGATTCTCAGCTAAAGCGTCTTCTGTGTGGAGACATGCATGAATGTGCGTACCTTCGTTGAAGGTTGTGCGTCAGGGCTGGCAACTTGGTACGTAAAAATCTACTGCCAATCATTAGTGGACCGGAGTTCCGCTGTGGCGACCTCTAACCGGGAAAAGCCGAAAGATACAACATATGTGTATATACATATATATATATATATATAGAGAGAGAGAGAGAAAACCTATTTTTAATAAGCTTACAGTGATTCATTTTCTATACAGCCACTGTGATCATAGGATCATAGGAAGTTACTAGGCTAATGGCCCTGGGGCCCTTACAAGCCTAGCAAAGAGTTTATCCCCAAAAAAGAAACCTCAGTCATCACCTGTCACTCCGGTCAGTGAGGAACACAGGTGGAACCCCTGGGACAAGTTTGTGGTTTCCCATCCGCTCATCAAGGTTGAGCTTGAAGAGGATCAGTGAGGTACTCTGTTTGATGTGTATGGGAAGTCTATTCCAGAGATGGGGCAGCCTCTGAGAGACAAACCTGTCTCTCTAGCAGGTTTTGTTGATGTTGCATATTAGATTCAGGCCTTTTGAGTGGGTAAAGTGCGAGGAGTTAGACTTGCAGATACGAAGCATCTCTAGTAGGGCAGTGTCCGAGATTGCCTTGTAGGCGAGACACAGATCACCCCTGAGCAATCTGTATGATACCGAGTAGATTGATACTGATTTGAGCCTGTCTGCATAGGACAGGTGTTGGAGGCCATGGATTCTCTTTGTGATCTATTTCTGTGGCCTTTCCAGTTGGCGCAGATGTTTGGAGAGGTACATACCAAACAGAATGTTACACTCAATTATAGGTCTAATAAGGAAGGAGTATAGAGAGGTAATAACCACCTTTCTTCTGAATGCAATCCCTTTACTTATGAGATAAACCAAGTAAAATGCTTTTCTGATCACTGACGCTACATGATGATCGAATGTGAGATTGTTGTCAACCTGAATACCCAGGTCACTCACCATAGGTTGTGTACTTAGGGGGATGCCGTTGATGTGGTAATCAGTAGGGGCCATGTTTTTGCTGAATGGTACGATGATACATTTTTTTTTTGCATTCAACTTGAGGCCATGACTTTGGCACCAGTAATTAGTTGCTGTGAGACCTTCTTGCAGTATGCTAACATCATTAGGGAAGCCAATGACAGCACCCAACTTACAGTCGTCCACAAACTTGGTCAGCAACAGGACTTTAGTCTTTGCCTGGATCTCTGAGAAGTAGATGCCAAACAGTAGGGGTCCCAAGACAGATCCCTGGGGAACTCCACTAGTGACAGGTCTGCTACCGGAAGTGGAGGCACCTATTTTGACCTTGTGGGCCCTGTTGGTGAGCCACTTGGCCACCCACCTGATGAGATATGGATTTACATGAAGTTGTGTTAGCTTTACGATGATGCCCGAGTAGGGATTGTGTCAAAGGCCTTGTCAAAGTCAAGGTAAGCTGTATGTACTGACTTTCCCTCATCCAAGACAAGACCTTGATGACAGTCTCAAAGAAGTCAACCAGGTTCAACAAACAAGATCTGCCCTTGACGAATGCGAACTGGGTGGGGGTCAAGTGCTTGGAGATGTCCTTATTTATGAGATGCATAATAATATGCTCCATGGCTTTACAGGTCAGATTTGTCAAACAAATGGGTCTATAGTTTCCAGGGTCAGTAGTGGCACCACCTTTGAGCAAGAGGATGACAATGGCAGTTCTCCACTCTGCTGGAATGAAGCCTATACTTAGGCTGTGGTTGAATAGGGTGCTCAATGGTGAAGCTAATTCTTGCTGAAGATGGTGCAGAGTACAGCCTGGGATACTATCAGGTCCCATGGAAGCTGTGTTCTTTGCCTTGGATAGGGCCTTTAACACTTAATCTATGGAGATGCAGAACAAGTATTGGGGATGTTGAAAGGGCCTTTGGGGGGACGGGGGGGGTAAAGTTTGCACTGCACATATCTCCTAGCAGTTTGGCTAAGTCAACAGGATCAGTGTAAGTGATACCATTAAATACTAATTCAGAACAAACCTGGGCTTTGCCATGAAGGTTCCTGACATAACTGAAGAAGGCTCTGTGGTTTCCCTTTGTTTCAGAGGCTAGTTTCAATTCATAATAGGCTTTGGAAGTTTTCACTAGTGATCTAATTTGCTTGTTGAGGCTAAGGAGCGATTTTTTCCAATTTGGAATTTGTTCCTTTTTACCCTTGAAGAACAGTTTCTTCCTTTTGTTGTAAAGCCTGTTGATAGAGGATGTCTTCCTTGAGGGGCAGGTTTTAGTTCTGTTGGGTATGGTTGAGTCCATGCAGTTGTATAGGTGCTTGTATACGTACTGTTCAACATAGTTGTCTGCCTCCTCTGAGGGGGGTGGTGGTGTGAAGCTACTGATACTCTCCCTTAGGAGGTTGTAGTCAGCTTTTGAGACATTCTTTAGCCTGATTATGGCTGCAGGAGTGGGATAGAAACTTCATATGAGACAGACCAATGATCTGATTTCACCAGTGAAGAACATACTGTGGGAGTGGTGCAGTGATCACCCAAGTTGGTGAGAACCAAGTCTAAAATGTTATCTCACCTTGTGGGGGATGAGACAAGCTGGTCTAGTGTGTTAGAATTGATGAAATCAAGGAATCATTGGGTGAGTGCATTAGTGCAGGAATAGTTCACCCAGATTATGATGGGGTAGTTGAAGTCACCAAGGATCAGGGTGTTAGGGGGCACCTTGATGGAGTCAAGTAGATCCAGGCAGGAGGAGTGGGTGTCCTGGGTCATGAAGGGGCTTCTATAGCTGGCTATAACTTGGATGGGGGTCTTGCCAACTGTCAGTTGCACCTGGAGTAGTTCCATTGCATCATGCTGGCAAACCAATCTGGAGGTGTGCTTGCCCTTAATGAAGATAGTGACTGCACCATCCTTAGTCTTCCTGACCTCATTTTGGGGTTGGAGTATGTGGAATGAGGTATAGCCTAGTAAGGCAGCTGTGCTGTCTGCAGCCCTGAACCAAGTTTATGTGACCGCAAAGATGTTGGCATTTTCCAGTGTGAGGAGAACCTCCAGTGAGTGCATTTTCAGGTTAAGGCTCCTAGCATTAAGCAGCATAACCTTCAATTTGCTTTTTATCAGATCTTTTATGTTGGAAGATCTGTCTTTGGGACATTGCCTAAAAATGTCACAATGAGGGAGGCAAGAGCCTTGGCCAGGATCCGGAATCCTAGGAGTGACAGATGGAGGCCATCACTGGCAAAGCATTGAGGCCTGTCAACCATGTCATCCCAGGCAGACAGATACTGGATCCCCTTGGAATGACACCAGAAACTAAGCCAATTGCTGAAGTCAATTATTTTTTTTGTTAGTATTGTGGTATCATTCTTGGTGAAGTTAGGCTGCTGCTTAGGGCTAGGATCATACCTGCCTGGGACACATATTCTGAGAGCTCAATCATGTCTCTCTTCATATATAGTCCAGGGAGATACGTCTCAAGTCATTCACACCAACATGGACAATGGCAGAGTTATGCTTGTACTTGTTGTGGGGAGACTTAAGTGCATACATGATGTGGTGGATTCTGGCACCAGACAACTGACCACAACCTTTTCCTTGTTGAGCCTGGTGAGGGGGACATCTGTGTATCTCACAACTGAGTCACCAATGGCTAGTGTGTTTGGTTTATTGTTATGCCTTGTGGTTTGGGTTGGTTTATTGTTTTGCCTTATGGGCTGTGTTTGTGAGACACCGGTGTGTTGTCTGCTGCATGTGATGTGTTTGGTGTTGTGTGTGGAATGTTTCTGAGTATGTTTTGGAGGTCTGTGCTGTTTAGGTACGTTTTTATTGAGGACCTCTGCATAGGTGGGTGTGTGTTGTGCTTGGCTATGTGATGTGAGTGGTGTGGTGTTTGTGCTGGCAAGCTCCTCTTTGTCAGGAGTACTGACTGTGGCATGATAGCATGGATTACAAGTTACTGATGTAGATGCATTTCTTGCAAGTAGAAGAATTATGTGCTAGGAGAAGAGGGCTCTCAGTAAACATGATGCAGTTGCTATACTATCTCAGTATGCCCATGTTGACCAGGCTGGCAAGAGAAACTGATGGAAATTGTCCAGACATAGTGATCCAAGTACATGGGCAGCCTATGGAGAGAGGGCTTTAATAAGGGTTTGTCCACAAGAGTGTAGACCACAAAAATCTTCTTAAATGTAATGTAATTGGCCTGAAGCCTAAGTGCTCAACCAAAACTATGATGTTTAGAATAACAGATACATTTAATCAGGCTACTAACAAGCAGTAATAAATGCAGCAGAATAAAAGCACTTGAACACTTAAGACTACACTGCAAAGCAAAAATATGGTAATAAAGTAGGAAGAACACACTTACAGTAAAATCATCTGAATAAAGTGTAAATGTTTTTTAGGTGGAGAGGGAGGAAACAGAAGATAGTTGAAGATTAAGACACTAAGTGCAGTCTTCCCAAATGCTCTCTCTGTACTCAGTAGACTGAGCTGATGAGATGGGACTGAGGGGAGTGTCCAAACTCAAAGAAGCAAGGGGGTGTTCCTTCCCAAATGATCTCACTGTATGCAGTTGAATGAGCAAATCAGATGGGAATTGGAGGATTGGCCAAGATCAAATTTACAGCATGGGCAGGCAATTCAAAACCCACCAAGTTTCAGAGTAAAACAACACTTGGGTGAAAGGGTGGGAAAAACAAACAAAATGTAAACAGACAGAGGTCAGCAATAAACAGTTAAGGAAATAAATAAATGTAGGAGAATTTTGTTAACTATCACTGAAACAGGTCATGTACAAAAAAGTATACTTATATCAGCTTGGTAAATCCAGATGGTTATAGAATCAAATACAGCCAGGCACTTAGCTCTGCTACTGAGCACAAATTCACAGAACTGTAAGTCTTTGTACCAGATGTACAACAGAGAAAATAGACCATCAGACAATCAGATACACACAGAGATGTTGGCCAGTAGCTAACACCTTAGGTGGGCTGACTCCACAGAATGCAAAGCAACCCCACTGTGAAACTAGCTACTGAACTAACCTTGAGAAACAAAATGCAGACAGACAGAGGCCAGCAATAAACAAAGAAGTAAATAAATAAATGCAGTACACTTTTGATGCAGTTACCTATCGATGGAGAGGGTATACAGCATACTGCCATGGGCAGTTGTCTACAGAAAATGGCATTCTATGCTAAGAACACAGCATACTCAAGGATTTCATATATCTGTGAAACAATATGCATGGATGTCTATAACACAACAAGCATTACAGTGGGAGTGTTGCCATCTACATAAAATGATTTCCAAAAGAAGCCTCACAAATGTAAGCAATATCTTAATATCTTAGACACACTCTCATGGGTCATTAGCTTTGTAAAAATCTACGAATGTTCAAAATACATATTTTACTATCTGCATTCAATGATTTATATGAGCATCTGCAACATGCCTTTGGAAATGAGTAGAAAGATATCGGACATTATTTTGGACAACAGGCAACCATATAACAACCTTTTGAATCCGCAGCATGATATTTGGCTGAACATACATCACAGTCTTGAGTGAAACACTAAAAACAATGTGATATGTTCAATCAAAACTTTAGACATATTAGAATGTATTATGTCTGTTAATAACAGTATTGCATGTGTACCACTGTATACAGCACATTATCTTCAAAAACCATCAGAAATCAATAGCCATACAAAGCAAAACGTTGAGAATATGCTTGCTGATTTTTAACCACCGATATAAAATAGGTACCTGCTCAAGTGCCAGTCAACCTAGGCTGTAGGAATGTTTAAAATAAAAAAACAGCCAAGGGGTTGGAGAAGGAAACAATGCTAATGCTGACCTGCAGGGTGTACTGATTATGAACTGTTGTCAAATACATACCTGCTGAAGTGTCAGTCAACCTAGGCTATAGGAGTGTTTAAAAAAAAAACAACCAATGAGCTGGAGATAGAAATAATGCCAATGTTGACCTGTAGGGTGTGCTGATTATAATGTGCTGCTGTCAGATAAGTACCTGCTCAGGTGTCAGTCAGCCTAGGCTATAGCAGTGTTTTGACAAATACACATGTACGGTGCATGAGGCAGATGCAAAACCAATGTTAAACTGAATGCCATGCCACACAGTCAACAATTACAGTGCTATCCTTGACACAGCAGACTGCCATACACTCTATGACTAAGCAGGCTATGCACAACCAATCACTCATCAAAAACCACAGCCAGACATACAAGTGTGCAACATTGGGTCTACTTCATTTGAATGAAAACCCACTTACCCGAATCACTTAATGTTGAGAAGACTTCACCGAAACCTCAAATGAACAAATACTCAGATCACTGATTAGAAACTCCGGGAAAGAAACCACATGTCCAGCACCACAAAAAAAAAAATCAAACTGAAGCAAATTAAAGCCACCAGTGTGGGGTGCTTAGTGCTCCCCCTACACTCCCCAACTAAATATAACAACTCCAAGATCGCATACAGTGGGGAAAGGGGCAAAGTTCACCATGGTGGCCAAGTGGTTCCTTTCCCACAGCAACTTTCTGGTCATCTAAGTGTTCATTAAATTGTGGTTTCAGTGAAGTTGTCTTGGTCTTTAGAGATTCAGGTAAATGTTTTTTTCATTCTTTTCAAGTAGACCTGCCAAATCATACTTCAAAACCAATAAATACAATACTTACACTTGTAGATAAAACATTCATCTTAACACCTGTGTGCAGAAACACACAACAGACACAACAAACTGTCATTTAGGTTGTGCATGTATTGTTAAAAAATGTGTGGTGACAAACTGGAGCAAAAATACATATGTTTTATACACAACAGTAATGACAGCTAATGTTTGCTGATTTCACTTACCTTAATGATACATGATAGGTATTCCTGCAGTCTAATCAATAAACATGTGAATTTGAAAATTACAGTCCTGAAAACAGTGAAATATGCATTTCACTTCATAATTTATGTAAAACATTCAACATACCTCTCACCCTCCCTGGTCTTCAAGCCAGTGCATCCACTTAATGCACATCACTCTGTTCCAGCTGCAGTCCTTGTCGTCTGAAAAATAAAAAAATTGTTTTTCAGACTGTAGTCTGCAAATAACAATGATATACATTTCCCAGCCTGTTTGTCTGAAGAACATTAGATAAGTAGAATATACAGTTGACGTTTTAACATTCAGGTGTTGACTTCTTTGAGCACAGATTGGAAGATATGAGATGCAAACCTACAACTGCAACCTACATTCAAACTATAACCTTGAGCCCTCCCTATCGACCTAACACATCTCAACTTTAAGCAAGCTGTCCAGGCAGTGAAAAGAGTTAATAGCATGAAATCATCTTCATGGGGAATGAACTACTAAGAACGATCTTGGCTTAGGATTGCAGAGTATGAACATATGCTACTCATGTAGCTACAATGTTTTAAATTACATTAATGTCAGCACTGCACTCATAAAAATGAACATTAATGGAGAACATCCATTCCTCAGAGTGTGTGACAGTGTCATTTAACATCCACCTTACGTGAACAGAATCATATCTGTTGCTGTACATTATGAACCCAGAAATGTAGGTGTAAGGACCATTATTCATTGTTAAATAGCACATCATTAGTTAAAAACAAACATCTTCCCTGGTCTTCATTCCCACTGTTAGTGTGGCCATTACAGTCTCTCAGCATTAGAGGTTAATTTTATTCTTCTATTGCCATCAGTATTTCATGAAAAAACAGACCTGCATAACAATTTTAAAAGTATACAATATTTTCCTATAATGTTCTGGACAAGTAACAGGATTTTTCAAAATGTACTGGCCCCACTGTTAAGCAACAATGTTAACAGAATGTTACAGATTATGGAGACAGCATTAGGAATTCGACAAATAGAGTTATTCACAACAACGTTCAAAATATTCACAACAACACTCAAAATATACATTAATATCAGTAATTGTACTATGCTTATTTAACTGAATGCTATATGTATATGAAATCAATTTAAAAGTTTAAGATAAATGAGATCGCTTTCAAGAATTGAACACACAAAAGTGAAAACATCCTGGACTGTGTCCTTACAAGCTGAGCTAACAGTCAGCACATACTGCTTATACACAAACAGCCATTGGTCTTCAAACAATTATGTTATTAGAACATTATGAATTACGGCATTATTCATGTGAAATAGTTAAGCGTAATTGGCTCTGTGAGACAGTTAAACGTAATTGGCCAATTTTATTGACAGATGAAAAAATTAGAAATGTTTTTGGTGTTACTCTTTCTTTTGCATTTAAGAATGGATCATCCTTGAAATGTAGATTGTGTTACAATAAGAAGAAGAAAGCACTTGTGTTATTATACAGGTTGGGGACCTATCCCTGTCAAACCTGTAAAGCATGTGCTTATATTTCAGAGAAAAATGTTTTTGTACACCCCACAACAGGGTTCAGGTATGATATCAATTTTTATGCAGATTGGAGAAGTAATAACTTAGTCTACCTAGCTGCATGTAAGAAATGCCTCTGTTTTTATGATGGCATGACTAGTTGTAGACTTAAAGACAGGGTACTTGAACATTTGGGGGATATAAGGAGAGATATAAACATTAATGCTCTGAACAAACATGTTAAGCAGATTAAAGGACACCCTTTTGAATTCATGGTGTTGTATTTAATTAGTGAGAATATTAAAGGGGTAGGATTGAGAATGAGGAGTTAAAATGGATTGTAACTTTACAAGCAGATAAAGGTTTTGGTAGTATAAACTAAAATCTTTCTTGAAGAGTCATAAATTGTCTCATTAAGGAGTCAAAGTTGTCATGGAGACTTTCTTATTGGTTTATCGGTTGTTAATTAGCTTGTGTATTTAAAGATGGCTATTTTTTAGATTTTTTTATGGTCTAAAGAAGTGTGTTCTACCACGAAAGCACTTATCATTATTTATTTTAATAAAAGGTTGAATTGCAGCCTTGGTGGTCAGATTTTTCACTTTGGATTTTTATGTTATTTGTAGAAAGACTAGGTCAGTGAGTCATTAACCATGCACAACATGCCCCATGTGGTTTTGAACTCACAACATGCCAAACTTTCAACATACAAGCCAGTTGCTTTCCAGACCAAGCTAACTGTCAGCTAGGACTCACTCTACAAAACAACTACTGAAGGTGTTTATTAGTAATCCTGTGATAAATGGCAGAATATTGAAAATACATACAATTTGCACACCTCTCTTAGTAAAGAAAAACCAGCTATCAACACATAACTAAAAGCCTTTGTTTATGCAATGTTTCTGGTATTAATATTTAAATTAAATATGTCTGTGTACTTGTTTATGAAAAATGATGCAAGTAAGTTATAAAAGTGTTCATCTTTCAATTTGTAATGGTCCAATAGATGATACAGTGTGACTATAACTAGGCTCTGTAGGTGTCTGTTATTCACGGCAACAGACATTATGTAAAATTATGTACATAGATGTTGTAAAACATATGAATCCTCTATGCTACCCTAAAATTAAATCCTAAGAAAGCAATCAACTTAATAGGCTGCTACTTCCCTCCAGGCCAAAATATGCCCCCCCTTGAAAACTTATTAAACTGGGCCAATCTCTCCCTACCCCAAGAAACCATCATACTCGGTGACTTTAACATCAACTGGCTATCCTGCAATAGTAAACCCCCAGCACTCCACCTAGATCTCCATGGCTTCTCACAGCTTATACAATCCCCAACCAGGATAAATAAAAACCCCAATAATCACACCATTCTTGATTGGACCCTAGTCAACAAAGATCCTCACTCTTACCTGGCAGGCTCCTTACTTGACTCCCTAAGTGACCACTCCCCAACCTTCCTACTAAAACACCACATAAATAGCAGCAAACCCATTGTGCACCGACACATTTGCTACAAAGCTAAATTCAACTCCAGCTCCTTCACCACCTCCCTACAAAAAATAAACTGGTCACCCCTAAAATACCTTAACCTAGATGAAGCAGTCCACTACTTTAAGAGCACTTTCCTCAACATCCATAACTCCCATGCCCCCCAAAGATGCACCAAAATCCGAACTAAAAAATCCACCTGGCTACAAAAAAACACCAAAGACCTTATGAAATCCAGGGATAAAATATGGGAACAATGACGCACAACCAAAAACCCCTCAGATAGGCAACTATTCCTTGAACTACATAACAAAGTCAAAAAGTAAGTAAAAGCAGACAAAGCCCTTTTCTATCAGACATCCCTAAACTCCTCCCAAAACAACCCAAAGCAATTCTGGTCCACAATTGACTCTATCCTCTGCCCAGGGAAGGTAAACACCCCCCCACCAACCACAAAGTCCACAAAAAACTGAGTGCCTTGTATAGAAACCAACAATACCTAACCAAACCAGCCAGAATCTCTACCGCAACTTCCAAACTAATCTCAACCCTACTCTATGCATCACCCATACTCACAAATCTTCGACAATCAGACCTAAAGAAACTCGAAGCCTGCTACAATACAATTGCAAAATTTGCATCAGGGGACTCCCACCGCAGTCACCACTGTGTCTCCCTTAGAAACCTAGACTGGCTTGAGCTCCCTCAACTCCTACATCTAACCCAACTTACCTTTGCTCATAAACTTGTAAACCACCCTCTTAAAATTCCCTCACTTCATAAACTTCTCCAACCCTACCAGTCCTCCAGACCCTTGCGCTCCTGCAACAAAAATCTACTCCAAGTCACCAAACCCAACAACTCGGCAGGCGAAGCGCTATTCTCCTACTCCATATCCAAAATTTGGAACTCACTTCCCACTGCTATAACTACCCCCCCTTCCAGCAGTCTCTTCAAAAATGCTCTTAAAGCACACCTAAAATCTCACTGGCTATGTCCTTGTCCATACCCCAACTAACCCCCCCTTTCTCCTGTACCACTAATTAGCTGCCAGCTCTACTATTAGCTGTCAACAGGTTATCAGTATTTCATATCCTTTAACTAGCAGATGATTGCAGTACGCTGTTTACTCTTTTCTCTATGTGAGAAATTAATACTACTAGGCAAATGTCTTGCCTCTTATATTGTTATTATACTCTGACATATGTCATTATCTGTCAGACTGTGTCTTTGCTATAAATACGCTGTGTTTTTTTTTTCCTCTGAAATGCTAGATTATACTCTTATATTATGTGAAATTTTACTTGTCTGAATATATGGAGCCTTCCTTGTGGTATTATACTCTGACATATAGGCCATTTCTCGTGCTGAACTGTGTCTTTACTATAATTATACTGTTTCTTTTTCCATCTGATATGCTAGATTGTACTCTTACATTATGTAAATCTCATATGTCTGAATATATGGAGCTTTTCTCCCCGGGCCACCGCTGAAAATGGGCATATACCCAGTCAGACTTTCCCGGTCAACAAATGTAAAATAAAATAAAATAAATGTGTACTTTGACAATGGACATAGTTATGGATATATTCAATAAAATAACTACATGGGTATTGAACGCATAGGATGGCAATATTTACAAAGCCCACTGAATAGTCCTCATGAGCTAATTCTCACAGCAGCTAAAGCATTGTTATAAAAACATATTTATGAAATATATGTGTCAAAGCAATATCTGTAAAATCCCTAGGAGAACTAGGGTATACATTGAACAGTGTTATGTACTCTAGGGATCTGCAGGCTGCCTCTGCACCTTGTTGACCCTCCTTCGAAGCTCTGCTGTGTCCCTCCAATGCAGGTCATCATAGTGCTGAAGAACCTGCACTCCACTATGGTAGAGCCCCGTCCTCTGTTGATGGTCCCTCACAATGACGTTCCACACATCAATTATGGTAAAGTTCCTGGGTCTGGCTCATCATCTGGATGTGCATGGATGGAATTCCAAAAACCTGAATTTTAATTAACCTCATTAATTATATTTGATTCAAATCATACTTAAAGCTGTGAGCACACAAGGTGCATTTTGATTCTTTGTGTCTGAGTGTGATGTACACTGGCAACTGGTGAAAGTTCTGTAGTGATAATTAGAAAATCTGTTGAATATAAAAGGCACGTCTAAATCTCTATTTACTCAAAATTTTAAGTTTAACAAAAGTAGTTAACGCTTCCTGGGGTCATCTTATATGGACATTTATGCATGCAGTACTGTTCTTCTAAATATTTGGTTCTGCCCCGTATGCAGTTGTGTAGACAGACGTCCACTGCTTATGATGCCGTTTTATAGTGGAGGATTTATGGATAATCAGCAATTCTTTCTGGTAATTCCTTGTACTTTGTAGTCTAACTACAGACACCTATTGATTACGACAGTATCCATACTTAGTATGTGAGGCTGATCTTAGGATATTTCTTAAATCATGTTTCCTAAAATAGTGTTAAAACACACACTGTTGATGAAATGGATATTTTTTTCAATGATGTCTGTTACTGCCCACAGATCCTGCGTTGTTCTGAAGCATTCTGTAAATTGTTTCATTGTTAGCTGATGTTGTATTTTAACATGACATACAAACAGATTCTAGTAGCATGATGTTTTTGTCATTGGGCCTCACTTCAACATATATGTAGTGTTAAGGGTTCTAATTCCAGTCATGAACTGTACAGATATCACAGTTAAGTTGATTACTCTGATGTTGTATGAAGGCATTGTTGATCCTTTTTAAATATCATGTTAGTATTTATCACAGACAATGTTATACAGATCTTTGCATTGCACAGGAAAGAATAGTGTTTATTTTGTCATATGCTGTTCACAGAATCAAATTCATAAATGTGCACAACCATGAATATTATCATGTGTGTATCAATGTTTCCCAGATGGCCAACCATCCTAAAGGCGACAACTTTCTCCCAGGAAAATAACGTCATAACTGATACTCTCCACCAACATGGAAGGAGACTACTAGGCCATTTATGATATACCGTTTGGAGACATAAAATCTGGACAGACCTCACCATTATTAGTGCTGTTGGAGGCCACAACTGATCCCATGAGAACTGTAGACAATGCTGCTCGTACATGATCTTTCATGCAGCCGCTGCTCGTACATGATTCTTCATGCAGCCAACTGAGTGACATGTCGTGAGAGATCGAGGGATGCCACTGGTGGTGGACCACCACTGCCACCAATTACATCACAATTTTTTTTGCCTCACTATATGCAGCAAGAGGGGAATGATGAAACCCTGGGATTGAAGCTGGGGTTACAGGACAGACATGTATGTATTTATGTTCAGTGTAGGGATGAGTATTGTGACACAGTTCATATTGCTTCAGCATGCATATTTATGTATTGCTGTGTTTGATTTACAGTAGCAGAGTTGGGCTGTGAACACACTCCCACACAAGGTGAGGATAATAAAGTAAGCATAATTAGATGTGTTGGCACATCTGAGTTACAGACAGAGCAGTGCAAACAATATTCAAAATGTTTATTGCATTAATATTCACATGTCCATCTACTTCAGGCCTACCCTAGGGAAAAAAGGGTGAGTGTCTCTATACTGTTGCTGTGCACGCTACCTTGTTAGTGCCCACACCTCATATAATGGCACTGCTGTTTACTGTTATATTGTTGTTTCACTAACATTGAACACTACAGCTAGATCCAGTAGAAGAACAAGCCACACATCATCAAGTGCAGACAGGCCAGGTATGTTACAGTAACACTGTCATAGCTTTCAACACTGTGTAGCAAATGTGATACCTTATGTTTCTGTCAATATATGTCAGTATAAGCCCTTCTGGTGTACAGTTGCAGCATCCATCATGTGAGTATTTACAGTCCTTACTACTGTGTTGTATATGTGATGGTGTCAATATTCATTTTGCTAAATACACGACTCTCCTGTCTTGCCTTTTACTTTCCCACTGCAGTATACACTGTAACCCACAACCTCTGCACAACAGGAGTTCTCAAGTACACATATGAGTGGTATGTGTATGTCACACATTCTGTATGTTTTAACTGTGTTCACCTGATTAATGGTGTGAATGATGTGATCTGTAATGCATTTTCTTTCTCTACAGTAGTGAAGTTCATGCAAGTAGAGCAGCAACATTGTCCCATGAGTGTTTGCCAGGTGTATTTTTATTTTTTTTGCATCACATATGTCATGTATGTTGGCCATGTCAATAGATTATATAGTTATGGTATGTGCATTCTGTGAAACATACGTACAGTACACTGCAAATGAATTAATTAGTATTTGTAACAAAGCAGTGAAGTGTATATGTCAAATGTCTTTGATATTCATAGTGCTGCAAGCATATTGTCTGGATCAGTATATTTGTATCTTATAGCACATCAATTGTACTTATCATCCAGCAGCCCATCCATTGACCATGATGTTGTTCATGATGTGTCTCAGCATGGCAGTATGGCTCCTGACGCAGAGGACCTTGAGTTGTTTGGAGAGTCCATCCATGAGGTTGACGCTGGTGTTGCACCGGATGTATCTTCAGATGCAAATAGATAGAGTGCCAAGGAGTATAGTCATGCCTGGATACACGTAAAATTGTTATACAGTATCTGACCTTATTTGCCACCTGTGTCAATAAGCTATTACCCAGCCAGTATGCAGTAGCCCAGCCTGGGTTATGTGGGATAGCTCTGTTGAGTGAATGAAAGCTGGACATGAAACCAAACGTCCTGCCAAATATGAAGCAGGAACTTCTACAACCAGTACAGGTTTATTGACAGGATGCAGGTTAAAAGTGGATGACATGATGGTAAGGAGGAGGCTGGACATCCTAAATATCTGGGAGACAAGACAGAAGGGCAGTGTAGCAAAGCTAATTGGCTTGGGACCCAGAGTCTAATACTCAGGAAGAGGAATGACTACAAATGGTGTGGAAATTGTATTGAGGGAGAGGCTTCAGAAGACAGTGATGGATTTCATCTGCATTAGTGACAGACTCACGGCAATCAGATTCCAGTGTATGGATAGAGCACTATTCATAATCTCAGTCTAGGCCCATAGCAGGGTTGTGACTATGAGGAAAAGAGTGCATTCAGACAGCAGTGTCAAGATTTACTACACAAAGCAGGACAACAGGAAAACAGGAATCATTTTTGATAATGGGTAACCTGAACACACACATTGGGACAGATGAGGATTTTCTGGGTCCATATGGGTGGGGGCAACTAAAATAAAGTAGGAGAAAACATTCTAGACCTCTGTCTGGCAAAGGGCTTGATGGTGACCAACACATGGTTCAGCAAGACAGACAGTCACAAGATCACATGCAAGAATGGACAAAATGCCACTCAGATAGACTTTATCCTGGTAACAAAAAAGTACTGGGGTAGAATCAGTGATTGCAAAGTCATCCACAGTGTAACAGTCGGCCCATGCCATAAATCACTGGTTTCCACAATCAGCTGCAGCTGCAAGCAGTTGACAGAGAAGGCTCTGAGGTAAACAGAAACTAGGCTGGAGACCTGGAGGCTAACTAAAGAGAAAGCTCAGGAGTTCAATTAATTACTCAGGGCTCTAGTACTGCATGAAGAAGAAGAAATAGGTGGAGTTGAAGAAGAATGGCAGTGCCTCAAAACAGCATCTGTGAGCACTATAGAACAGATATGCAGCCGAGCCAGGCATGGAACTAGGGCACACAAGGAAAGATGGTAGTGGAATGCAAAAGTCTGGGAGTTCATCAAAAGAAACAAAGAGTGCAGGGAACAGTGGGAAATAGACAAATCTGGTCAGGCTAAAAAGGAATACTGGCTGGCTAACAAGTAGGCTAAGAGAGGAGTTACAATAGCAAGGAATAAAGCATCAGATGCCCTCTACCAGCTTCTGGAAAGAAATAAAAAAAACTCTGTTAGTCACAAAGCAAAGCCAGAAATATAAGGAAAATAGTCAATCACCCTTCATAAAAGATGCCAGCAACAACCTCATCACCTGGTCACAGAACACCAAAGGCAGATGGAAGGAGTACTTCCCTGCCCCAGACACAGCCTGTGATGAAAGAAGAGGAGGATTCCACCCTAAAAGAAGTAAGAACAGTACTAAGGAAAATTATATCAGGAAAGCAGCAGGTTTAGATGAGATCACAGCAGATTTGATCAAGATGCTGGTGAAACAGAGAAATGTCTCCAGAGAGTAATCATAATAGTATGAAGAGAAAGACATATCACAAATGACTGGAGAATAAGCATACTAATGACAGTGTACAAGAACAAAGGAAACATCATCAACTCTCACACTCCTGTCATACTGCATTAAAGTTCTGGTGAGGATGATTTATAATGAATACACAGAGTGGTAAAAGTAAGATGGGAGATGCGCAGTTCAGATTCAGATCAGGATGCAACACACTGACTTGATATTTACAGTTAGACAGATAGCTAAGAAGAAGCTAGAAATGAGGAAAGAGTCAGACTGAGCATTCCAATATTTTTAGAAAGCATATGACAAGGTCCCAAGAAAGCTGATGTGGGCAGTTCTGAGGTAGCTCAAAGTCCCAAAAACAGTGATATAATTAGTATAGGCTGTTTACAAGGACTCAAGTACAAACAATGTTCAGTCGCACAGAGGGTTTCCCCTTGGGAGTGAATGTACATTAGGGTTCAGAACTGAACTCATTGTTGTTTGTGCAGTCCACTAATGGATTATATTAGCAAACAGGTTGGAGGGGACAACTCAACAAAGTTGCTGTATGTAGAAGATGTGGCATTACAGGCAGATTCTGAGCAACAACTTCAGCAAAGGATAGGGGAGAGATCCAAAACTAAAGGCACATGGGATAAAACTGAGTACAGATTACACAGCTACAATAGCAGCAACTAAAGGAAATCAGAAAAAGCTGAGAAATGA
>NC_056735.1:890219125-890221625 GCF_019279795.1 Protopterus annectens
GCGCAAATGGCCGTAATCCATAACCCCAGGAAAGGCACGTATGTGCAAATATACATGGCGGGAGGCCCTGTGAATACATGAGGCGGGACAAAATGTGTGTAGGGCCCCAAACACTCTGGAGAGGGCAATGTGTAAAGGTGTGTCATGGCTATGATAACAAGTGAATAATGGATGTTACGCATGTAAATTCAACACGGGTGGGGTGGAGGAACTATGGGAATGCAATTATGGATCCAGACATGCCTGGGTTGAATGGCCCTGTTCTAATGGACTGCCCCGTGGAGGTCAGCTAGTTCGTAATAGGTATATATGCATACACACATGCAGACAACAATATGGTGAAGTACATTCTCTGTAACACATGCATTCCATTTGTTGGCATAAATAATAGGAATGTGCACATACAAACCAGCAGTAGATGGAATAATAGGCTTTGCAGAAGAGGGACGGGTCGAATCACACTGTATCACATTCCAATTACCATCGGTAATCCGTATATGAACATATTGCGACATCTGTCCGCTGTACAATGTGCTAAATACCAATTACAAGATAACTGGAGTGAAGTGTTGGTGTCATAATGAATAAGGCACTAGTATGCTGGTGAAGCATATATAAACACCATTATGCATATGTAAGTGTGTATGAGTGGGGAATGTATTGGTTTACAGACACACAGATGTATATATATTCATATATATATATATATATATATATATATATATATATATATATATATATATATGTGTGTGTGTGTGTGTGTGTGTGTGTGTGTGTGTGTGTATAGACATATATATATATATATATATATATATATATATATATATATATATATATATATATATATAAAATACAAAAACCACCAAACCAAGCCAAATGAATAATACGAAACAACAGCCCCAGCAGATGGAAACTACGATCACAGTCCAAAGTAGTTCAATTGAAATATCACTTAACAAATCACTGTATCGTAGAAAACTGATGCAAAGCCATTTAAAATAAAAACACAGCTTTAATGGTGCACAAAACGTAAGCGCTTTCACGAATCAAACTTCGCTTCTTCAGACGTTATAATTCAAACAGTAAATTAGCACTTATAAATACTACACATCACATCCTACAAATACGTCATTTCCTATTATACATCAATACATAGTACCACTAAATTATTTAAATAAACAAAGATATAATTAAAATCAATGATAAAACTCTAAAACAAATGTATATGATGTGAGAACCAATAGGTACAAGAGACGAGATTATTTCAAGGGTCTCGCCTTTAGGATAGGTTTTAGTGAGACAGACTCATTAAGGCAAACCCCTCTATCTGCTGCTAGACGAAATATCCACTTAGTTTCCATTTCCTCCGTCGAATTCACGATATCTCCCCCTCGTATAGTATGTTTCATAGCATGTAGTACTTGAAACAAAAACTTATGTTGTAAACCATGTGTTAACATGTGTTTAGATATGGCACTATAGGTCTCACCTCTGGAGTATGCATACATATGATCCCTAACCCTCTCCTTAAGTCATCTATTTGTTTTCCCCACATAAAAACAGAAGCAGACCTGACAGGTTGCAACATAAACAACATCTCTGGTGTTGCAGTCAGATCTGTTTCTGATTTCCCATAATCTTCCATCATTCGGATTCCTAAAAAATCTAGATGTATCAATGAATCTACACTGTGCACAAAAGCCACATTTTTTAGTACCAAAATACCATGGTATTCCTTGTATGGGACAGGTCGGGAAAACATAAAAGCTGTTTCAAGCTGTTCCCGATTGCCCTATTGAACCGAATGGTGAAGGTAAATTTGTGGATTATTGTGTCGGTGGATTTCTTTCTACATTCTTGATGCAAATGGAGAATCCCTTGTTAACATTGAGTGATTTACCACCTCTGACTGAAGATATGGATATAGATAATAACATCTTGGTCAGACAATTGCGTAGAGATATGGAAAACAATTTGTATAAGCATAGAAGATTGCTACTACAGAGACAACACCTGGAAGCAAGCCTACATCACAAAGTGGTCCCAAGGGGGCTTCGTATACTTACCATGCCCACTTATGGTAACACGTACCCAGACCTCCTTGCTAAATGGCAAGTAATCAATCTAAAGGCTAGTAGAGCCTATATGGAACTTATCATTGACTTCTTTAAACCCATAGAGGATGGTTTGGTAATTGAAATTAATAAACAGCAACAACAACTTAGTAAAGCTATTGGGAAAGATTTATCTGATTTGTTTGTACAGGAATTAATGGAAAAGATCTCTGGTTACAGCAATACTTTGCTGAATCAAAAAAGAAAGAAGCTAAGCAGGGATAGACACGATTTTGAAAATAATAATGTCTTCATGTGGCCGAAGGTTGTAAATTCTCTGAATTCACGTAAACAAGGCAATACAAACAATTTTGTTCAACGTATTACAGAATCTAATAACAATGTATCTAGTTATGCATCTAAAGCTTCAGCTGTGACAATTAATG
>NC_056735.1:890226625-890261625 GCF_019279795.1 Protopterus annectens
AGCAGATTGTATGAGGAATACACAAATAATATGATTAATTCACTGGACAGGCCACTGATTTTGTACAGTCGAACACCATGCCGTCACCTAATGGGCAGCCATTCCGATACTGTAGTCATGTAGTCCGATGTAATAGGCATCACAAGGTGGGAGCAGATTGTATGAGGAACACACAAATAATATGATTAATTCAGTGGACAGGCCGCCGATTCCATACAGTTGAATGCCATGCCGTCACCTAATGGGCAGCCATTCCTGATACTGTAGTCATGTAGTCTGATGTAATAGGCATCACAAGGTGGGAGCAGATTGTATGAGGAACACACAAATAATATGATTAATTCAGTGGACAGGCTGCTGATTTTGTACAGTCGAACGCCATGCCATCATCTAATGGGCAGCCATTCCCGATACTGTAGTCGTGTAGTCCAATGTAGTCCTCACTCCCACCCAGGGGTGTGAGTGACAGATGCAATCACCAATGTTGGTGCATTTGCAAGTGCGGGAGCGAGCGGGTGTAAGCGTGTTTGGCTACCAGTATGTGAGTATTGCACTGGTAAAGCAATGCAGAGGCTAACCGAGTATAAGAAGCTGTAAAAAGAGGTCAGCAGTGCGTAATACCGTGCAAACCCACGCACACCCGCTCCCAACTGCTTTAATGTGCCTTACTCCCTCTGTATCCAATGGGCTTGTTTTGCCCTGCAACCAAATAAACATCCTTTGCAAGGGTCAGAACCAGGACCCTGCACACACAGCTAATGTGAATTACCAATATGCCATGGCAGATATACAGACAACGGACAGTACCACAAACATATTATACAGCGCAGTCATTCCACAGTATAGGAATGTATCCCATCATGTAGATGTATATGTGCGTGTTTATGTCCAGCATATAGGTGCATACATATATAGAGATATATCAGGAACATACTATGTGGAAACAAAGCATTACAAATGAATGAAATGGGAAACACCAGCAATGCCTGTATTATGTAGTGGTGTTTCTCTATGTGATCTCAAGACTCCCTCAGACAGACATGTGTTATTCATACATGCAAATAGTTGTGCATTGGCCGTATACATCACTCTGTGCATGTAATGTACATTAACACAACAGTACCTGTCCAATCATTATTTGTGAACAGTACTCTTGCAAGGTGCTGTGTGCAACATCATCATCATGATAAAGGTAAATGGGGTAACCATAGAGGAACCGGTAGTGCTGTGTGTACAATGGGGTCATCCTCGTCACGTGTACCTGGACCATGTAGGAGTGATGTGCATACTAGGATCGTGCACCTGAGGGACAGGAGTGAGGATAAAAGGAGTATGTTGTGATGTATATTACAAGGTTTCATGTGTCCAATGGGCATGTGTTTGTAATGGACAGCTATGTATAGGGTAGATGTTGTCCTAGGAGCCGATTGGCCTTATGTTTCCATAGGTGAGGGTCAGGTGTAGGGCAAAGAGTGTAGATATGGCCATGGAGGATAAGTAGGATCACAGAAAAGACAGCATACAGGGTTGGTATATGACACATGTGGGGGGGATACACCCAGGACAGGGATGGGTGTTCGGCATTCACAAGCCCATGGGAACAGTGGGACATTGGTCCCCAGCCATGGGCAACTGCCACTGCACCTAAACAGCTGCAAAGGAGGCAGTGCTGGGGGCTGTCCAGGAGGGGAAGCATCACCCTGTAAATGTGACACTCCACCCTTGAGCTAGCATATCTGACTTTGGAACCCCTTAGTGAGCCACCAACGCAACACATCCAGAACCGCATGACAGCAGACATGTAACTGTCTGGTCCCGCTCCCAGGGGGGACATGCTCCATCCTCAGTGGTGGTACCACCAGAAGGTGGTGCAGAGTCAACAGAGGTTGATGTCTAAGGCTGAGCCCCAGATGTGCTAGTGCCCGGTGCCATGGTCAGCTGAAATGGGACAAGATGTTCTGCCGGGACCTCCCAACCCATTCAGCCTATGGTGTTACAGTTTAAACCCACATATGGCTTAGTAATAGACAACAGCATACAGGATTACCTACGACAGTATGCATAGATAACACAATCAACCCAACACAACAGCATACAGGATTACCTACAACAGTATGCATAGATATCACCATCAACCCAACACAACAGATGGTATACATTTGCAGAGAGAGCACAACACATGCATATATACTGCATGCCATCTGTACAATGTGTTGTGGACCTGTGACCGCAGCTATGAACAGTTGCCCATTATTGGCTTGTCACTGGGAACCCCAGACAGTGTCTGTCATACCACTGTCTCATGTGACACATGTCCAGTCAGGGATGCGATGGCAGTAACACATCCCTATAATCATGTACTGTCTGCAATCCTCACACCATGCTTCTGCTGTGCACAGATGGCCCTACAGATGGGGATCCCTCATGAACAGAGTACTGTCATGTCTGTATTATAACATGCAGAATAGCCATTACCACACACATGCCAAACAGGTAGTAGTCTAAATGCAGCATAGCTACACTTACATGCTGTAGTCATGTGTGGCACATCACGCTCCTGCCTGTAGGTTATTTCCCACTGTGGAAAATGATTGAGGTACATCCAGATATCATCTGTGATGCCATGTCAGAACACCACATCCAGGTACCACTCACAGTGACTGTCATGGCCAAATAACAACATGTTTTCCCTAGATAGTGTACTGTGTTTATCATGTGGATGGCTATGGGAACACCATCACAGCTGTACCACATGCAATCAGCTAGAGGAGGACTGCAATTGGTGCAGAGGCCATCACCTGACCATGTCCATCACTTACAATACACATGCTGCTGCTGTGCAGGTGTACTCCTTCACATCCACCAGAGAGTGTGTGGGTGGGACAGGCAAAGTACACCAGGGAAGGGCTTGGAGACTTAACCCTAAGCATCGTGTGCCACATGCTGAACAGTACAGGGGTCAAACCCCTGATTGACTACTTATTACTATTACATGTGCAGGACATTACTACATGTGCCACAAAGATGACATGTCGCTGTGCTGTAAGAACATATATGTGTGTAGGTGAGTGACATCTGCAACAGAGATATAGTAGACATACATTAGGTATGACACACAAGGCTGTCCATGTGAACGGATGTCATTGTCACCACAACTACACTCTCTATTGGACACGCATTGACACTCTTTGCCACAGCCACAAATACACAACCTAACTACTTAGTTTGCCACACTGCAGTAATGCACAGGACTACATGCACCACAGGGGATATCTGGAGGTTCTATGGACTAGGGCATGTGAAAGTGCTTGACATCTGTTTCTATGCCAATGAGGGTTATACTGGGAGTGACTGTGGCTGGCAGCATCACAACCCACACGCAGACACAAGGTACCAGTACTAGCATGTAGGTATGCATTGCTTTATGGGAGTGTAGTGATTGGCTGTGCAAGATGGCTGTACAAGTCTGGGTGAGGGGTAATCCTTGGCATCATGTCACCTGACAATGGTGTGCAGTGCAGGAGTATAGTGTCTGCAATGTCTCACACAGATGGGTACTGCATTATCTGGCCTGACATTCTGGTTACCAATGTTTATGGCCATAGTTTTGCAATGCATGCCATGTCTGTGTTTGTTAGTCCTTCACTTGGACATTGCCTGGGATGTGCATGTCCCACAATACTGTACAGTGACATGTACAGGTGTACCTGGTTTGGCAGGCACATGTTGTGTACACAGCCTGTTGTCCCCCGATATGCCAATACTGGCCTGGTGTGGCAAAACCTGCTTATAGTGAGCAGGTCAACCCTGCACCTGCATTGATAGTATGATACAGGTATTCCATGGTGTCAGTGGCATGGGTCCATACAGGGCACATGTGTAAAGCATTGTCTGGCCTTTGTGGATCATATTTCATGGCACCACATATGTTGCAGACATTCAGTGTGGAACATAGTGAAGGCACAATGTCCGCATATATGCGCCTATTGTACCGCGGTACAGGGTGCCATGTTCTCTGCAGACCACTGTATTCACACCATGCCTACTATCTGTCATCAATATGCATGGTACTAGCAACATAGCAGGATATCCTAGGCAAGTTTGTTTGTGCATGGCACATGGGTGCGGGACATATACCTGGTACTAGTAGGGCTGCATGCTTAGTTTACCAGGCCTTTTGCCAGATGTATGGGTATGGCTTGCCAACACAGTCCCGTGGCTGACTGACAGCTGTACTCCTCGTGAGGTGGCCAATGTGTCATATGATGGACACCATATAGGAAAACTACAAAATCCAATCCCAAACATGTCCGATGGTAAGACAATCACACCCACCTCTACACAGGCTCTGACAGACAAACACACTTGCCATGTCCTATACACAAACCCCTACCATATCACACTGCAGCAATACGCTTTTAGGGCACAAGCTATGGCGGATACTGGTTTGCAGCGCGCCTACAGGTGTATACCTAGGTGGGTGACAACAGCAGGAATGACAAAGGTGGTCATGCAATTTGTATAGATAGTGCATACTCTACAAATCACTGTACTTGCCTCATGCAGACAGACACACACACACACACTTGGCATGTCTGGGATTAGAACACCGACCTAACTACTTTATTACACTACAGCATTACGCAGTTACAGAATGTGTTACCAAGATTACTGGGACACAGCACTCCAAGAGCTATATTTGTAGATGGGTGAGATCATCAGCCTTGCTAAAGGTGGGTATAAGAAATGTATGGAGTGTGAGCAGTCTAAAAGCATTACTCGGTCCTCAGGCAGATGGGGACAAAAATACACACACACACACACATGGCAAGTCTGGGATTAGAACACCGACCTAGCTACATTATTACACTACAGCATTGCGTAGTTACAGAACGTGCTACCGAGATTACTGGGACACAGCACTCCCAGAGGTGTATTGGTAGATGGGTGACATCATCAGCCTTGCCAAAGGTGGGTATAAGAAATGTAGCATTACTCAGTCCTCAGGCAGACGGGGACAAACATACACACACA
Source organism: Protopterus annectens (assembly GCF_019279795.1). Lineage (NCBI taxonomy): Eukaryota > Metazoa > Chordata > Ceratodontiformes > Protopteridae > Protopterus > Protopterus annectens. Next base: position 890,231,660 of record NC_056735.1, read on the forward strand.
CACACACACACACACACACACACACACACACACACACACACACACACACACACACACACACACACACACACACACACACACACACACACATGGCAAGTCTGTGATTAGAACACCAACCTAACTACATTATTACACTACAGCATTACGCAGTTACAGAACGCACTACCAAGATTACTGGGACACAGCACTCCCAGAGGTGTATTTGTAGATGGGTGACATCATCAGCCTTGCCAAAGGTGGGTATAAGAAATGTATGGAGTGCGAGCAGTCTAAAAGCATTACTCAGTCCTCAGGCAGATGGGGACAAACACACACACAGTGACCCACAACACACACACACCAGTGGTGGGAAAGGAACACCTGCCTATTCACAGATCACTATTACAATACTACGTAGTTACGAGTCGCGCCACACAGACTACACATTTCAAGGCTGTCATTATGACTTTCTAGGAATGCGGAAATCAACAGGGATGCTGGCAGTTGAGATGTACATACCTGTGAACCTGTGTGTTTAAAGTAGGAATCCATCCTGACCTGGAGTATGCCCATCTGTGGAATGGATGACTACTATCACTATACAGGGTTACAATGGCCATGTCCATACACAGAGGCACATAACTGACATAAGGTGTCACTGGGCATGCTTACACACTAGCACAGGGCTGTTTGGAATGCACTATGTGTCCATCTACACAAGGTTATACTGGGCATGTTCATACAATTAGTAGCACAGGGCTGTCTGGGATGCACTCTGCTTCTAAACACGGAAGGCCACAGTGGCCATGCTATTACAGGTAGACGTAAAGAACACATTGTAATGGGCTCTGGTGTTAGTAGTTGTTATTGTTAGCAGGAACGTTGCTCCACATATATCTGACACTGGTCTTTTACACAATGTCTACTGCTGTCCATCACCTTAGATGTACCATCCTGTACCAAGCACAATATCACCACTCGCAGTGATGTCTTGCTAGGAGTGGAAACTGCTTGACCAACACAATGAGCCTTGCTAGAGGTGGCAACTGCTTGAACAACACAATGAGCCAATGTCTTGCTGTAAGTACAAGGATGCCAAGTGTTTGTCATTCTGGGATGACATGACTGACAGTAGACAGGCCTTTGACACATATCACATGCATCCATGATTCAAGGGAGTGGGGATAATACCCAAGTTGCATCCACCCATACAGTGCCATTCCAAGGCAAATGTCCTAAACACAGGATAACACCCTGACACCTACAGGACAACTGCATTGTATGCTTATGCTAACCAGTGCTAGATGTGTAGCACCCATAATCACAGCTGCTCACTGTAGATCCAACAATGGGGAGTACTGACCTCTGTGCAGTGAGGAACACCAGGCTGATGGTTGGAGTACTGACCTCTGTGCAGTGAGGAACACCAGGCTGATGGCTCTGTAGTGCACAATAGCACTACCACCATATACCTCAGAACCAGACATGTGGACCATAACACAGATATGGACAGCTCCAGGTAGTGGTGTCCCCACATACATAGAGGCCACTCACATGTACTGACCAGTACCCCCACAAAAGGCATCACAGATGAGTCATGTGCAGGACACAGTGTCACATGCTGCATTCTAGGATGTAAACCTCAGACACCACCATGCCCTCAGACCACCAACATGCATCCATACATGTTGTAGGACATATAAGAGTACACCACCATGTGACCCTTGACCAGTGGACTGTACCAAGCTCTACATCAACTGTAGAGAGTACCTATGTACTGACACAGTTACATTATGTGTTATGCAATGCAATGATACCACTGTCTGTAACCAGGTCAGCTGTACACATAACAGGGGCCCTCAGTTATTTATAGCATTAGCAGATGACTGTTGCTGTACACCAGTACACACCCTAATGTTTGGATATGACATACATGTACCTGCCCTGGATATGTACATGCCACACACATGTATGGAAAGATGTACCTCAGGTATGGACAGATGTGTGGAAATAACTAAGGGGTGGGGCATCTTTGCAGATGGATGTTTGCTGAGGACAGCTCACAGGTGTGACACAAGTGGTCCTACAATAACCTGTGTAACCAGTAAGCAATGGTTTTGTTAATTGAAGGACATAACACACAATTTAGACAGTGGTCAGGGTGACACAGAAGGTAAATCACTTTACACTTGTTAACAGTTAAGACGTCACGTGTGCATATATCAGCACTGTTGCCAAAGGAAGCATCAGTACAATTTGTAATGTGTGCAATACTGCTGAAAGTCTGTCATACATATCATGAGCTAGGCAGGTGTTTGGTTCACAGTACTGGCATGTGTGGTTGCATGTGTGTCCATATATGTCACGTATGGTAGGGAATACATCTCAATTATTACTCACGCTCCTGTACACTAGTGTACACATCTGTACGGACTGCAATGTAGAAAGCAGGACAAAGGCAGGGGCATGTAACTCACATGTGAGGTATCTGTATGTGTGTGACATATGTGTATTCAATATTGAAGGCCACAGTGTGTGTATGTGCGTGTGTGTATGTATGGCTGTCTGGTCCCTGAAGTGAGGATGTACATTACCATACTGAACTGATAAGACCCCTCCCCCCTTCCAGGTAATGTAATCTATTATCCTAGTTGATGTTACCAATCTTAGGCCATACCGACTACCTGTACATATGTATTCTCTGTGGCGCATCATGTAGGTGCACAGTACTGTAATGATGATTTGCACATAGGCAGGGGTCCTCACTTCAACAGTAGCAACTGTGTGTGAGTGTGACTGTGTCGGTGAATCCGTGAGTGTGTGGGTGTGTTACTGTGTCACTGAATACATGTGTGTCAATACCTGAGTGCATGGGTGCAGTTGTGTGTTGGCATCCTGTCATGGGAACATGTATTGCTGCTCCCCAATGAGGCATCACACTTCCCACTGGCCTCAACACTTGTAATCAGCTAGACCGCTCTCTTACCTCACCACTCCATGTAACTGTACCTGTGATGTCACCCAGTATGGATGTCACGTCTGTAGCCACAGTAGCTTAATACACAGCAATCATGCTCTTGGATCAGTAGACATGTTTGGAACGTGGAACATTCTCACTGTTATGTGACAGCTACACAGTGCATGCTGGTATATTCATACATACCTGTAAGTAGTCAACATTGACATATGTACACTAACTGCAAACACTGACATCCACCGGCACGTGCAATTAGACCTGAAGGAGGACAGCAGAACATCATGACCAACATGCTGTTACTGTTGTTACACAAGACACATACTGTTAACAGTATGAAATGCATTGTACAGCTGTAGTACATGGTATGTCTGCTGCCTGTCAACAGTACTCAACAATTGTAAACTACACTTATCTTCCTAGTCTTTTTACCCTGTGCATCAGACTATATGAGCATGTCCCTGCACCAATGGTGTGGATGTCAGGGATGCGGCACAAGCATCATCATATGCACAAGGTGATAATGTTTGCCAGAGGCCTAGGCTTCACCATTGGATGACATCATGTGTGTGGGTTAGGGCCTTTGATCTAATTGGGCATGCGTGGATGTTATGCATGTGTGTGTTGCGGTGCCCTATATATGTTTCCAGTGTTTGCATGTATGTATGCGCACAGTTCTGGCATATGTTTGACCTACACAGGGGTATTATTGACAGCTGCGGACTGTACAGGCTAGGTTTTACAGTTCACGATGTCCAACCATGGACATGTAACCTGTGCCTGCCAGGGGTTGCACTGGCACTACCAGGCAGAGGTGCAGATTGGGTACTGTCTGATGACACTTGTCTACTGGAACCATGTCCCTGTTGGGAACATCCCAGGCCACATACACATGGCCTGCTGTGTCATGGTGTGGGCAGCACAGCACCAGATGCACTGCTGCTGCTACTGCCACTATGGGAGCGGACATGTGAGGTAGCTCATACACGTAGACCTGAAACAGGTGAAGTAGCAGGCCTACGTCAACGTGCCCGATGCCTCAATCCTACCAGATGTTCCAACACAGATAGCTCACGCTCATGGATTGTCATGCCATGGTCAAGGACTCCAGCCATGTCACCCAACTGTCTAACCAAAGCTTCAGCAATCTGCTGTTGAGCATGTACCATTGCCTGGATGTTGTTGTTTAAGGAATGCTTTGTATAAACATTCCATTGTGTGTCATAATTTCAAAAAGTTTCTTTTTTCAGTATTGGAAGTATGTAAGTCAGATTTAAGGGGGGGTGACTTCAGGAATTATGTTGAACAAAGGGAAACTTTGTGGCAAATAAAATTAAAATCGGATAAATATCCAGGCTTAAATGATGCCATTAACATTAAATGTTTCCTAAGGAATCGTAAGTTACATATTGATAAAAACATTGAAATGATGTTATTTAATTGAAGTCAGTTTTTAGGTTACAATGCACCAGTTTTTAATTATTTTACTGTTTAATTGGATAATTGTTTGTAACAGTTAGTATTTAATGTGTTTTTAGAACTCTATGTGGTATTCTGATGAAGTCTTTCGACAAAAGCGTTTACTAAAAAGTGGTACGCTATTTCTGCCTTTGCTGTTTATTTCTTCCTTGATCAAGGAATATCCAGGCTTAAATTATGCCATTAACATTAAATGTTTCCTAAGGAATCATAAGTTACATATTGATAAAAACATTGAAATTAAGTTATTTAATTGAAGTCAGTTTTTAGGTTACAATGCACCAGTTTTTAATTATTTTATTGTTTAATTGGATAATTGTTTGTAACAGTTAGTATTTAATGTGTTTTTAGAACTCTATGTGGTATTCTGATGAAGTCTTTCGACGAAAGCGTTTATTAAAAAGTGGTACGCTATTTCTGCCTTTGCTGTTTATTTCTTCCTCGACCAAGGATTTTTTCGGTTTGTTTTGCTTCATTTTGTGGTATTTTCTGTGTTTTATTTGGTTTCACTACCACTACCATGGCTGAGGAAGGTGACGAGCCTTTACTGAATTTGTCAGTACATCCAACACCTGGGACTGCAACAGGAAGTTCTGATAATTTACTGCTTGCTACTCTCATCGACATACAGAACTCTTTGAAGTTTTTAGTAGCAAGAGCATCACCATGTCAACAAGCATCGAATGCCTTTAGTCCTACTGGCTCGTTCCAAGAAATGGACACCGTAGTTGAAGTTATTGAAGAACCAGGTTCCTGTAAAGACCAGCATCGTGAGGATAAAGTTCCTTCACTTCGTGCTCGTCATTGCGTTGGAAACACTTTAAAACCATTGCTGGACAATTTTGTTAACCCTTTCAGGGATTTTAACCAGTATCAACACGTTTTCAGTGATGAGGGAACTGCCAAGAAATGCGAGCTTCTTATTAAGCTGTTAAAAAGGTACCGTTCCATTGATCTTGAGAACTGTTATTTCCATCGTTGCATTGAACTGAAAGTTGTGCCGAAGGGGCTTAGATTTTTTAAATGCCCCAACGGCGTTTCCATAGGTGAGCCTATGTTTAATAAACTGGTAACCTTTTTTAATGAAGCTGGGTTACGTTTCTTGGAGTTGCTTATTGACAACAACAAGCTTAAAATGAACTCCTTGAAAGATGAAATTTGTAAAGTTGAGACTGACCTTCAAAGTATGCTAACTGAAAGCAATAGGGTTGACTTTTTCAATAAATTGACCGACGAAGTGCAGAAACACTCGTCGGAGGTTACCAATAGAAAGCATTTGAAGTTATTGCGTGACATTTCCTCTTATGAGGAAAAGACTGCCTATGACAACTTTGCTTTGGGTTTTAAAAGTAATAACACTAAAGCCCCCAATTACAATAATGGTAACAGGCGATACTACAGTTCAGTGGTTGCCAATGCACGCATCAATACCAACAGTCATGTCTCTTCTTCTTTTTTTAAAACTAATCGAAATGTTCCATCCAAATTGGTTAATACGACTGATACTGATTTTAACGACAAAGATCCAGGCAGCTTGGGAGACGCTGAACAGGCTATCAACACTGGAGATTCTAATTCAGCCGTTAACAATTCGGCTGACAAGACAGCTGATGACTGTGTTACCAAGACTAAGACCGTTGCAGGAGCAGTCAATTCTCTGACTGACTCCTCTTCCTCTTCTTTTTTTACGAAGAAACATTTACCGACTACGAAAAAGACTGTGTTTACCAGGACCTTTCTAGCGTCCAACTGCTCAGGGGACAAAACTTAACATGTTCACCAAGTGAACTCTTTGACAACCAATTTGACATTATTAATTTGACTGATACTGATTTTTCTGAACCAGAGTTAAATGTATTAAGGCTTGGTTTGAATTTTGTTCCAACAGTGAAGGCTGATTTTTATAAAACAGTAATTGATATTAAGAAATATGTCAGGAAACTGAATCTTTTTTATTTGATGCACAATGTTCCTGAAGTTAACAAAGTTTTAGTTAAACCTTCGACTTATAATCCTCAGTTAATGCATACCTTTAAGGTTTTTGAAGATGTTTGTGTACAAGAACTTGATACCGTTTTATCTACTAAGGGGCACAATAAACATAATTTAAGTATTGAAGATAGGAAGGCATTTAAACAATTACGCGACAAAAATAAGAAATTGAGATTCATGAAAAGTGATAAAAGGGGGAAACATTGTTATTATGGAACAAGATGTTTATAAACGAAAAATGTTAGAAATTTTAAATAATGATGAAGAATATGAAGTTGTCCCCCTTTTTGAAATAAAGAGAAAACAGTGTTTAATCCATTCACACTTATATGAAGCACTGATGTCCAATGAAATTACTATTGACGTCTATGATTTTTGTGTTAATGAACAGCCTAGAATAGGTGTTCTGTTCGGTATTCCGAAAGTACACAAAAATCTTTTGGGTCCACCATTTAGGCCGATAGTTTCTTCACCCCACTTGGTTACTGAAGGGATATCACTTGTTCTTGATGCCATTTTAGGGCCTCTTATATGTGAACAGGTATCATTTATCAAGGACTCTTGGCATTTTTTGAGTAAGCTGAGAGACTATGCTGATAAAGATGTTTTTGACTCCAATAGCCACATCATTTTTACTATGGATGTTGTGTCATTGTATACCTGTATTCCCCACAATGAAGGGGTGGAAGCAATAAGAACTTTGCTTACCAAAAGTAACAAGTATAGTGCTGGTAGTGTGTCCATCATTTGTAGGTTACTGGACATTGTACTACATAACAATTATTTCTTGTTTGATCAAACTTTTTACAAACAAAAAAGGGGCGTAGCTATGGGTTCTTCAGCTGCACCTTCTTATGCCAACCTTGTTATGACTTGGTGGGAACAAGAGTATCTTGACCAGTTGAGGAGTAAATTTCACATTTCTTTTACCATAGGTTCGTGGATGATTTAGTTTTCATCATTGAAGGAGACCACGATACTGTTAACAAATTTATTTCTGATGTCAACTCCTTGGTTAGTTTTTTGAATTTTACTGTTGGCGATACTGGGTTATCAGTCAGTTTCTTAGACATACAGTTTTGGTGGGACCAATTTGAACATCGGTTCCACAGTCGAATCCATCATAAAAAGACCTTTACTAATAGCTACCTCCATTATCGTAGTGGGCACCCTAGGCATGTTGTCAAAAACATACCTAAGGGTCAGCTCATTCGGGCTTGCCGTATGACATCAAGAGAACAAGATCTACATTTGGAAATCAATTTTATTAGATCTATGTTCATTAATAGGGGGTATGATAGACTTCTTTTGGACAACATTGTCGAAGAAGTTTTAAATAAAAGGTCTTTACATTATCAGGCTATACTGAATGTGGCTAATTCTAATAATGATGCCCTTAAGCCAGTGGGTAAAACCAACACCAGTATTGAAGGTAATTTAACCTGTTCTTTAGACATGAGTATTGACAGTATAGCTATAAAACGTTTGCTTGAAAGAAACTGGAAAATTATACAGGGAAATTCTGACATCTCTAAAATTCTAGGGACTAGACCAAATTTTGTTTTTAGAAACAATTTTAATATAAAAAAAGCTTTGGAAATTAATTGAAGTTCTATCGAGCAAGGTAGCATCACGAAAAGGGGCATGTTTTCTTGTAATCACTGTAACATGTGTAGGTATATTTTTGAAGGGCCCTACATTTTAGTTGACACCCTAAAGAGGACACTAGAGGTTCCTGGATATGTTGATTGTTGCACCAAAGGAGTCATTTATATCAGTGTTTGTAGTACATGTCCAGTTTTTTATGTTGGAATGACTACCAGAAGTTTAAAAACGCATATTCGTGAACACATTTACAGTATTAATAGTCACGTTGAGACTAATGCTTTGTATAAACATTCCATTGTGTGTCATAATTTCAAAACGTTTCTTTTTTCAGTATTGGAAGTATGTAAGTCAGATTTAAGGGGGGGTGACTTCAGGAATTATGTTGAACAAAGGGAAACTTTGTGGCAAATAAAATTAAAATCGGATAAATATCCAGGCTTAAATGATGCCATTAACATTAAATGTTTCCTAAGGAATCGTAAGTTACATATTGATAAAAACATTGAAATTAAGTTATTTAATTGAAGTCAGTTTTTAGGTTACAATGCACCAGTTTTTAATTATTTTATTGTTTAATTGGATAATTGTTTGTAACAGTTAGTATTTAATGTGTTTTTAGAACTCTATGTGGTATTCTGATGAAGTCTTTCGACGAAAGCGTTTATTAAAAAGTGGTACGCTATTTCTGCCTTTGCTGTTTATTTCTTCCTCAACCAAGGTTTTTTTCGATTTGTTTTGTTTAAAGAATGGACAGCAGCCCAATGAAGCCTCTGATCTTCTCTGTTGTGCCATTCAGCACGTGCCTGTGCCTCCATTACAGCTTGAAACATGCGTCTGGTGACACCAGCTGCTGTGATCTATCTTGCAGGAGCATGTTGGCCAGAGGTCCTCCTACAAGCAGTACTGGCCATGTGTCTGTGTGGTGCACCACCAGTCAGTTGGATGACACCATGCTGTGCAGGCACACCTTCCACAGCCCTCACACTTTCCTGTTCCGAGCTACCACATGCCAACTGTCCTTCCTGTATGGCCACTGGTGATGGGGTATGTGCAGGCATGGGATCTGTATGCGGGGATGAGGGGGATATCGCTGGAATTGCAACCAATGGCACAGTTTCAGCCCCTGACAACCCTGCCTGTGCCTCAATCATATGTTCATCATCACTGCTAGAGTCTGTGGGGACATTAACATCAGATGGACTGCAGGACAGCACCATACCTACATCACCTGTGAGGGCAGATAAGAACTGTACATTACAATCTATACAATAGACACACACACACAGACACACACACAGACAGACACACACACACACAACACACATGCATGTGATATGACAGAAGGCATGCAACATGCATGTGATACGGCAGACAGCATGCAGCGCAGACAATAATAGTGATAGTTATCATGCATTCCTGGGTTGCACACAACAGCATGCATGTGTCATAGCAGATGGCATGCAAATTACACAATCATAGTAGAAGTTAGCATACATCCCTGTGTTACACCATGTAGACCAGCACAGGTTAACAGTACACCTGCCTGATGTGTGCAATATGACCTTGACAATCACATGTAGTATGACGTGATATGCTGACGTGTGTAATGACATGCATACATGTTTAACACAATGGTGTCCTGTCAAATATACAGTGGGGTAATGGTGTCCCAATGCAGTGTTGTCTGTCCGCCCTACAGATATACTGCACATTTAGCTGATGTGCATGGCCATTGCAGGGAATAATGAGGCATCTCAATTGCTATACAGTGTGAGTTACAGACACAGTTCATAGCCATGACTGTGTTCAGATACAATACATATATACTATGGAATGTGACCCACATCACTGAGGTGTATACACACTAAACCATGATGTGGAATGTGTGACACAGGTCACTGAAGGGTATACGGATGACACCCCTGCACATCTGCAACCATATTGCTGCTGCCTGTTAACTATGGCCAGACATGGCGAACACATTGGTACACCATGTCCTACATGACATCAGTGCACCACACACACACACACACACACACACACACACACACACACACACACACACACACACACACACACGAGGAGCAAGTATGACATTGATGTGGATACTGTACAGGTGACTGTTCTCATGTTGTGACATCCTCAAGATGTTCAACACATCTTATGTGGTGGATTGATGTCATGCCTACACAATATGTGCACAGGCCTGTAGGATGTCTAGTGTTCCACATCTACAATATAACCATTACAGAAAGGCCATAGTCGGACCATGTGTAGCCATTGTATGACAGGGTGTACACACAAGCACATCACGTCTATTGTGTGTGTTGCTTCATGTCTCTGGCCATCCTCCATGGCCATGTGTGTACATGTGTTGGCCAAATTATTGTGACGGGCATCTATTTCACATCTGTGTTATCCCTTATGACATACACCCATAGATGTCATATGCTCCACTGACAACAGGGTTATGCAGACAAAGGGTGATATGTGGGATATGTTTGCAGGTTAGTTAGGTAGTGCTGCAGCCAGGCCACTAGATGTCATAGACATGTCAAGATAGCACAGCACATTGTGTGACATTCATAGCAGGGCTATGATCCACACCAGTGAATCCTGTGGGCTGGTGATACTCCAGCCCACTGTGTAGTACTGTTTGTATTCCCCACATGTGTAGTTCTGATCTGTAATACATGTCCCTACAGTGAACAGCACCTCAACCATTGTATGCACAGCTGTCCACACATGTGGCAATGACAGTCTGTGAGGATTCATGTCAGTGAGGTGATTCACATAGTTTGCAAGTGTTGCACAATGGTAGACATTGTGATGCATTGCAGGTCCAACCTGTATATTGTGACAGGACCATACATTATGTTTACATGTGGTAAATGGCCACATGGCAGATAGATCTGTGCATTACGATGCCTGATAAATAATAGTTTCACCTGCAATGGGCTGCTGTCACAGCAGAACACCAGAGGTACCTAAATAGGAGTAACACAGCAGTATGAGCATTATCCACACCTGTATGATGGCTACAGGGTGCAATGTGCATGTTAACACATACACCAGTACATTAGACTATACTATGGTGTATGTGCATGTGTGCATACACAGAGTAGCATACTATAGTAGGTGGCATTTATGTATACATGCCTTGCATATGATGTTACATTACATATTGTACAGTGACACATGCAACTATATGGAATATAGTTGTTATAGGTGCAGTACTGACTTACCAGGCAACTCCGGGCTCAGTGGTTGAGAGACACCCACCTCCACAATATCGGCTAAGGCTTGTGGATGTTGTTTTGCAGGTGTCCCCAGGTTGGCCAGTAGCTCCTCGGTACATGTGAGTGGGGGCTGGGTTGGTGGTCCACCACCTGTTGCACCTTGTTCCCTGGTGATTGCATTCACACGCTGTTTTGCCCATCTAATGAGGTCTCTACAGTGTCTGCGCACCCACTGGTATGTGCAGTTGTGGCCACCCACATCATTAACCCTCCTGCGAAGTTCCATCCACAGGGCATCCTGCTGCTGTGCATCCTGTGTCACATGGCTGAACAGGATATCATGATTGCCATGTAGGTATAGGATGAGGGCCTCATCCTCCAAGCGGGTATAAGGGTGTAGCCCTGCACGTGGCATACCTGGAAGACATAATGATGGGGACAGGTCACAGTAACTCACAGAGACATACAGAGCTACAGCTGAACATACATGTGTATCACATTTATTACAATTAAATAGTTGTATTTGCAAATCTACATGACACCCACACCACTGACATGTCTGTGTCACACACGTGACACTAAATGGTGAGTGGACATTATCACTATATATGTGTGTGTCACATGATTACATTGCTCATACTCCATGTGGATGCTGTCTTGATGTGGACATGTCTGTTTGCCTGTACTGGTGTTCCTACCTATCAGCACATGGCTGGATGTGTCCACATTAATGCAGTTGACCTTGATGCTGTGTAAATGTCAGATATTAAGACTTACACTGCCTTAACAGACATGACCTGTGACCCTGCAAACTTGCTCATGTAAGGTTTTACATGTATGTGTTCTGCCATATACATCTACACTGCACTGTACAGCAATTCAACATCCTGCCATGTATCACCTGTTTTGCACATGTGATACACATGGGACACTGGCTAGCCAGATGGTATTTGCAGGGATGGATATCAACTATAAGATGTACAGTCAAAGTCAACTAGTAGGCTATATGCCATGGGCCATGTATGAATCTAGGATGAAAGGTTACCTGGCTGTAGCCGACAGGTGGGTCTCTGGGGCCAGGTGGAGCAGTGCCACATTACTGATCCACAGGGTTAATGATACATTTACCATGCGGTGATCACACCATGTCTGAAAGGGGAGTGATGTGCAGCTTTGCTGGACAGGAATGCATAGTATGGCAGGACTATGTAAAGTGTATGGGACAAGGATCTGTCCAGCATGTGGTGATCCTAGTACTAGGAAGGTGGATGCCCATGAAGTATGTGTTTGAGATTAGGATGTGTACGTGTAGCATGTCCAACATCACTGGGTTGGACATGGATTTATTCAGGGTATGCATCATGCTACATAGTGGAGATGGGGAATGGGAAGGCTGGTGTAGGCCATCTGTACATGGCCAATACCCCTTAAAGGAAATATGCGATCTGATATGGATCACTTGAGTGTTGTGTATGACTGGACAATGATCTCTATATTCCTGGATGACACCCTGCCATGATTAAGGTTGCTACATATGACTACCTGACAGGTGTGGTGTCGTAGCTATCACAGGAAAGACAACTGCCCAGCTGCATCCCTTACACACAGTGTCCATTATGTTGATCGCTGCCTAGGTGGTAGGTCATGGGTACAGGGTTATTAACATAGGGGTGAAAATGCAATATGTAGCTGTCAGATTGTGGCCATATGTCACACACACCTCACCCACAAAGACCCTTCTGTATGTTGTCCACAACACTCTTGAGTCGGCTATTGCTCCTAGGTCATAGTCATTCACATACTTCAATAGGCAGATGCCTTCTGTTTGTCTGTGTTATATGGACTACAATGAGGGGGAATACAATTAATTAACCCTGTTGTACTGTAGCTGGCACTGGTGTGATGAGCATGTATTATTCAGAGACCTTCTGTAGTGTTGGTTCTGCCAGCAGTCCCATTGCAAAACACTCCTGTGACATAGGAATGCACATCTAGTATACCGAGTGTAGGTGGAATACAGTATAGGTGATGGTGTCCTATGACCTGGCAAGGTTATGATATGCAGTGTAAAATCAACCTTACTGTCATCTACATCTGTACTGCTGACATCAAATAATTTGATCAAGGTTCATGGCCTTTCAGACCAGACTAAGCAGGGTAGTAGTGCAGTACTTCCCATTATCAGTGGTGTCTCCCCCTTTGTGGGTTGTGATACCTGTTGGTGTGCACCATTCAGTGTGTACACAGCCTGACATGGAGCTATGTTAACATGATGTGTACGTGGAGAGCAACTTGTTTTGCCATATGTGTATGATACAACCTGTGATGTGGACAGGTCGCATGCAGCCTGAGTGCAGCTTGTACCTGCATAGTTGTGGGTACAGTGGCTCTGTGGTGTACATGGATATATGATTGTGTACCTGTTGGGGGGGACCGTGTGTTTATGTTATCCAAGACCCTATCTGGATTGCTTATTCAAGCTCAGCATTTGTTCAGAACTTGTAAGCATTACATATGCTACTAATTACTATAGTACTCAAGCTTCCTCATTACCTAGAGGTAAACAGGTTTTGTACATACTTTTCTCACTTGCTTAGAGTAAAATAGCTCTTGTACTCACTTTCCTCACTTATCTAGGAGAAATTAGTTTTATATTCAGGCATGTCCAAGGGTCAGCTGCCAGTGTTCTCTCCTGTCTATCGGATGAATCTGGACATCTTGAGGCAATGCAGACATTGCCTCAAGTACACAGACAATGCTCTACCTACCACCCAACATTACAACCTGTGAGAGATGCACTTATCTAGCCAAACTGGAGATAAAGCTCTCTCCCACCAAGCCTGACCCTGACAGTCATGTGGAGAAGGTAAACATTCACACCACACCACACTCATCACATAGTCTCACTGAATCTACCCCACCATTAACTGAGAAAACTATTTGTGTACCAACTCATTAGCTCAACGCTTTCTGGAATTCATAAACACCAATGCCCTGGATCAACATATCCACACACCCACCAGGGCAACAATATAATAGACCTAGACATTACCAACATGAGTGACTGGTGTTCCACAGCTGAAGTCAACACCTCGTTGGTCCGATCCGACCATAAGCTAAACACTGTTGATATCCACATCCTGCCACCACCCCCATTAAGGGAACCACAGTATAATATGTCTACAAAGCCAACTTCATGCTTCTTATGACAGACATGGTGAACGTCATGACACCCATGCAGATGGACAATACTGTTACAACTGCTGAATCCTACACAAATGCACTCTATAAGTACTTACACAAGTGCATGGATCGTGCGATCCCAAACAGAACCAAGATGCTATACTCCTAATTAAGAAAGCCAATCTGGTGGTCCCCTGCCATAAATAAACTGTACAACAGGAGGAAGACACTGTTGGAAAAGAGAGTACAATCCCATGCATGGAGGAGCTCCCTGGTCAGCCTCAGTAAGAAGGTGAGATCCCTTATAAGATCCTCCAAAGCTAGCTACAAAAACAAAACCGCCACTAATTCCAGCAACAACCACAAAGCATTCTATAGCTATGTCAACACCCAGATCTGCTCTGAGTTACAGCACAAAGGCATGAACATTACAGAACCAACTGATATTGCCAACATCCTGGCAGATAGGTTCAGTGCTACCTTTCCCCCCTCTCACCCCCTAAAGGGCTCATATCTATGCAGGAAGAGTGCAGAGTCCCTGTACTCACAACTACGCAGGTAAAAGCTGCACACTCTAAAGCCAATATCACAGCATCCATGGGACCGGACAACATCCCAAGCTGCGATTTACATGAACTTCAGAATGTACTGGCTCTTCACCTACGCAACAGGGTAAAAGCTGCACACTCTAAAGCCAATATCACAGCATCCATGGGACCGGACAACATCCCAAGCTGCGATTTACATGAACTTCAGAATGTACTGGCTCTTCACCTATGCAACATGTTCAATAATAGCCTCGCATCGGGCTTTGTGCCCACTGAATGGCACACAGTAACAGTTATCCCACTCCACAAAGGTGGCATCACAATGGACCACGGGACCTATTGCCCTATAGGCCTGACTAGCCTCGTCTGCAAGGCTATGGAGCATATCATCATAGATCTCAGTCACAGAGACATTGGGTACCTCCAAACCTTTGACCTCTCCCAGTATGGCTTTGTTAAGGGCAGACCATGCCTCCTAAACCTGGTGGACTTCTTAGAGACAGTTACCAAGGCATTAGATGAGGGTAAGGAGGTCCACACAGCCTACCTAGATCTCTCAAAGACTTTCAACACCATTCCTCTTTCTGGTATTATCGACATACCCATCTGCCTGAACATTAACCCCTATGTCATGTGATGGTGTGCAAAGTGGCTCACACACAGAACCCACACAGTGGAAGATGCATACCCTAGATCCGACTGTATACCAGTTACAAGTGGTGTCCCCCAGGGTTCAGGCCTAGGACCCCTCATGTTCGGTATATAATTCTCTGACATACAGGCAAGCACAGGAGGGCTTTGGCTGAAAAGTCTTGCAGAAGACTGCAAACTAGTGGACATAATTGTTTCCCCAGCTGTTAGAGACACCCTCCGGAAGGGTCGCACTGAGATGGATACCTGGTGTCAATATCATGGCCTCAAGCTGAATGCCAAAAAAGTGCATAGTCATCCCCTTTGGATATAACTAATTACTCGCGGACTACCACATAGGTGCTAGTCCCCCACATACAGAAAAGGTAATAAGGGATCTGGGAACCTCAGTAGATAGCAATCTCTCCTTCAATACCCATAATGACAAGTTGGTTAGAATATCCTTCTACGTGGCCCCCCTAATCTCTAATGGGTTCGCATCCAGAACAAAGGAGGCCATTGTGCCTCTCTACTCATGACTTATTAGACCCATTAAAGGATACAACACCCATTTGGGATATACCTTACAAGACAACTGCAACAGCTTGGAAGACCACAACAGTACCACACCAACAGGATAACTGACCTCAAACAGATGAGCTATGCAGCCCAACCTAAGAAACTCCAGCTGTACTCGGTTGCATACCGCATACTCACAGGTGATCTCTGCTTGACATACAAGGCCCATGTCCAACCCAGTATTGCTGGATATGCTCCACCTAAATAGAGGCCCCTGAGAGCCACATGCTCTAGGGATATACACCTAACCACAATGATGACAAGGACGTGCTGGATGGATAGATTCCTGACCCAGAGACTCCCCATGCTTTGGAACATGATTCCAATGTACATCAGGGAAACCTTGACGTGTGAATGGGAGACAGACATGTACCCCAGGGATCACTGCAGTGGCTCTGCTGGACAGAGGCATAGGGAACTAATGGCTCTGCCATTCAGAGTCACAGGGAACTAACCTATGGGGGTGGCGAAAGCCAACATACTCTAGCTAGGCTTATAAATACCCTTGGTAAGACAGCCTAGTACATACCTTTGCACTTATTACATGTCTTATGTGCATAGATAGTTAACTAGCTCTTCCATTTTACTTTGCTATCATGCTGATAAACTGTCAGGTGACTACAAGTCATATGTATCCTGTTATTGTGTATTGTAAATGCCAATAGACATAACTAATGTTTGCCTAACATAACAGTAATACTATGTAACTTGTAATACAGATCTGCCTACAATACCGTACATTACACAGTTATTGGCACAATACCCACAATGCAAATCATAATTACACAGTGGGCCAACCTTCGACATGTTATTCTCAGTAATACACCCATACATATGGCTACTGTTACAATATATCAACATATACTCTCCCGTGTTATAGCACATATTTGTTGGACCAGCCCTGCCACTGACAGCGGCTGGTGAGGAATATTTGTGTTCAAAGCCCTTATATAGCATTCCTTGTGGTGTATGCGATGTTTGCCTTGTGACCTACAGCAGTACACACGTAAATACTACAAGCATTACTATGCTCAACAATACATCACTACAAGATAACTGTTTCCACTATATGGATTGCGTGCACTTTAAATATTACCGAACAGGTACTAAATACACAGACATACTGAGTGCTCTACATTCCTTATTAGTAACCCAAGGTGTCGTTCACAGTTGATTCAATCCTTTTCAGTTTGTGTTTCAATCTTCTTTGTAATGTTCTGCTGGTATATATGGATGGTTTGAATGTGTGATAAGCCATCCTTTTCTAGTTAAATATCGGTAACATGTGCTATCCTGACCACCAATTGGTGTTCCAAAGTAGTTAATTATATGCCGATCAGCCTTACAGCTACTCCATTAGCCGATACCATGGCAACAGTGGTGTATAATTGATTACTCCACTTGGGCATTGTCCCTTTGCCTTACTTTCGAGGAAGATGGCCTGGATGTGTTGTTTGTGATGTATTTCAACAGCTATATGGAGACAGACAGAGATATATTAGCTTCATGACTCCCGTGGATTGTGTGTAATGGCTAGATGATGTTGTTCTACATGTGAGTACAGCTGTTATATTTTAGAAGATTGCTACTTATGCAGGGTTTGTTTGCACCTGATACTTCTGCAGATGTTTCAGTCTGGCAAGGATGTTTGGGCTGCTCAAGGCTGTATGGCTATGCATGAACTGTTATGTGGTTTACAGTGTGCTCACCAGACATCCTTGATTTGGTGTACATGTGTATCATACTGTGCTGTTACTCAGTAATTGGTAACACAACCCTCTGAACCGGGATTAGTGCAACCAGACCTTGTAACATCAGCAGCTGTTCCATTGTATAACAGCAACTATTTCACATAGGGCCATGTTAGTGTGTCTCTGACAAGGTATGTTAAGGCTTCTTCAGATGTCATACAGTGAGTGAATGATTTGTGATATTATTACAGTTTGTACTGTAATTTGTTTGGGTGTGGGGGTGATGTTGGTGGGTGTAAATAGCTGATGCAGGTGTGTAGGAACTGCTTTTATACATAATCGATATGTGTGTGAGGGTTCCTTCCCTATTTGAACACCTATCCTTTAGTGGACTAATACTATGGTAATTGCAGGCTGATTCATTAAGGCACTGTTAAGTGGTTCTTGTATAACCTGCAGGTGATGTTAGTCCTTGAATCCTTTCAGCAATACATCGGAATGTAATAAAGTGTTGCTACATGAAAGCTGTGTATTTCTGTCACAGGTATTTGCAGTCATTGTAGTTGTGTTGGTGACTGACCCTCTGGCTCATATCCATAGCACATATTTGTAATAGTGTGTAGGCATATACTCTCCATATCCTTTGTTCATAAAGGTTAGTCGTGGTGGAATGTGTGATTGCTATGGTCCATGTTATACTCATATATGAACACTTCAACTGCTGTATATGGGATACCTATGGAATCCCAAAACCACACAATTCCGACACCCACAGTACCGGGCCCAGACTCCCATAGCCCACATTACCGACAGTGACAGTAACTTGTGAAAGTAACAGGAACATGGAACACACACACGCACACACAGACACAATGCTAACCACCACATCCAAACAAACCATCCTACACTTCCTACACTACATATGAGCTGGTGGGCAAGGCCCCCTACACCCCCCATGTGGGTGTCTGCACCCCCCCACACCACCGTACTTTAATATTCTTCCTCCTAGATTGCACATACAGACGCACAAAGCTAACCCACACCCACAAATTACAGTCCCCCAGGAACACACACCACACTCAGAACACACACTTACACACACTACAGCCCTCAGAAACACACTTACACACAGTAACCTACCTCAACCGTAACACCAGAAGCACTGACTAACTGTCCCTTAATATCGTGATTTTAAACCTCACGCTTCTGGTGTTTCGGTACTGTGTCCTTTTGGACTTTAAGCCTCATGATTACCACATCGGTATGTCAAGCAGTCGGTATGTGGTAGGTATCCCATTTATATGTACCTCCATGGTTATGTAGATGTTGTTAACCTATCTATATATCTACATATATATGTATATCCCCATATATTGACATATATCTCTCTCTCTCCCTCTCTCTCTCTCTATATATATATATATATATATATATATATATATATATATATATATATATATATATATATATATATATATATATATATATATATAAAACATACACCTTTCATTTGGTACATGCCGGTTTGTCCTATTTCCACACATTCCTACCTTTTGTGATTTATTCTGTCAGTATACACAACTGCCATTGGTACATCTCAGGTAGCTTAGTGGTATGTTATTGTGAAGATTGTGTACATGGTTGCGTGTTCTAATCCTGGCAGTGGTATTTTACCTCTCAGAGCAGGCACTGGTAGTGCAAGGGTGATTAACGCACATTTCAGCAGTTGTGTGTTCCACATGTTTATTATTCTGTGGAGTACTACCTATATATGCAAGCTGTGGTTAAAGTATACTATGTAACATGTAAATCATCTGAGAAGATTCCTGTCATGGATACTCCCCATTATTTGGAACTACATCCCTGATTACATTATACAAAACCCCAGGGATCGCGCAATTGGCTCTGCTCCACAGAGGGACAGTTAGTTAATCAATGGGGTGGCGACAACAGACACTTTTTGGCTATGCTTATGAGTGGCCTCGGGCAGTTAGGCATGTACCTACCTATGTATCTGTGAACCTATACATACAATATGGACACATGCTGACAGCTTAATTTACTGTTCAGGTATTGACTTACCTTGTACCAATGGCAGTTGTGTGTACAATAGTTGAGGGCTATCTATGTAGGATGCACACAGTAGACCATCTATACATGACAATTTACAGGTGGTCGTGTATGTTTGTCATCCATGTTTGCTGTGTGTGCAGGTGGAGAAGGGTGTCAGTCCATAAGTGCCTACACTGTCAGTGTGTGTGCTATACGTTTCCTCTTTGCCAAGGCATGGGCATACTGTGCACGCCTCCGCCTGCCTACTCGGGCTGGCACAGGGTGTTCATGGTCTGAGTCCCTCTGTGCCTGTGGGTCCTTTGGCAATGGTGGTGGGTTGTGCGGGCCTTCACCATTCTGTCCCTGCTGCAGCTGTTTCCGCAGGATCATATTGTGTAGCATGGCACATACTATGAAGATGTGGGCACACGTGCCTGGAGAGTACTGCAAGGCTCCACCAGATATGTCCATGCAATGGAACCATGATTTCAGCATCCCAAACGTGTGCTCTATGATGATTCTGGTTTCTGCGTGTGCCTCATTATGGTGTTCTTGCATGGCTGTTTGTGCATTTCTGATGGGAGTCATCATCCACGGTTCCAGTGCATAGCCAGCATCCCCCATCAGGTGGCCATATGGGATGTCTCCCCTAACAAATACCTGATACAGCTGTTAGGCATGCCAGATGTGGGAGTCATGATAGCTTCCAGGGCTGCCAGCACACACATCCATGATAATGCCCTGGGCATTGCACACAACCTGGCAGTTGATGGAGGGGTATCCCTTGCAGTTTATGTAGCACCTACCCTGCTTACTGGGTGGTGTCTTGATGTGTATGTGCATGCAGTCTATTGCACCCAGTACCTTCAGGTAGTCTGCCACACTGTGGAAGAGATGCATATTGCTGGCCAACTCCTCCTGCATTCACGGGAAGTATATGTGCTCATTGGCATGTGGTAACATGGCATCCAGGACCTGGTGGAGTACCCTTGGATGCCGATGCCTGTGAGATCCCCATTATATCCCCAGTTGGCTTTTGGAAGGTACCTGTGGCTAGTATTCTCAAGCTTACACATACCTTCGTGTCCACTGGGATGGGTTCCCCTCTGTTACTTCTGGCTCTGAGGAGTGGCCAGCACAGCTCAACAAGTTGCTGTATGCTATCCCTGTCTACCCTGTAATGCTCTACTATCTCCAGATCATGTATCCCCTGGTAGGTTACCCTGGGTCTGAACACTCTTCTCCTCTGCCGGTGCCTGAGATGGTTGTCAGCATCATCCTCCACACCACCATCAGTCTCCAACACATGCTGGTGAATCAAAGCTATGGCAGCCCCTAACATGTACATATTAAAAGTTCCCCGTCTGTATACACCAATGGTGCAGAGTGTCTGGGAATACACAAGTATGTATATGGGGCTTTCACACCTTATACTATTGTGCAATGGATGATGCTGGTGTAATTGGGTGTGTTTGTGCTATTCCAGCTGCAGGGTATCTTAATTATTGGTTTTACAGCAGGTACTGCTATTGTGGGGCCTTTGGTGTTGACTCACGCTTGGCTGCCATGATACATCTAGTGCCCTTTACTTCACTTTTCAACTCGATTCCCCTCCCATTGTCAGGCATGCATCCAGCTGCCTGCTTTCTTGCTTTGTACTTTCACAACCCAGGATTGTGTTGGGAAATGTGTTATGTACATGATCTACTGCAAGTTTACTTTGTTCTGCTGTGACAGTTCTTTTTTTCTTTGCTGTACAGCACCTCCCCTTTCCTGTTCTGCAGGTAGCTGCTAGCAGCCTTGTTAGCTGTTGTCAACGGCCCACTGTGAGTTCCTAGATTTTAATTGCTCATTTGTACTCCAGTTACCATGCTGCAGCATTTCCTTATTGTCTTTCCATATCCTTCCTGTTTCAGCTGTGGTGTGTGCCATGCACAGCCGTTTACCGGGTTTCGAGCGCATTTTCATCCATGCTCACATGCACTTTTGGTTACCTTGTGTGCTCTCAGCTAAGCAAAGCTATGGCTACTTCCACACCCCTATCCTGCGGCTTTGCTTAGCAACAGGCAACCTGGATTAGCAATGCTCCAATGTGCTTACAGCTATGGTAGCGCACCCCTCTCTTGATGTCATGTTTACCTCCAGGCCACTCCTCAGTGTTGTACCACTACGCCTTGTGGTACATCCTTATGCCAGTGGGGCATTTGCGATTCTGTACTACTTGACTCATTTGCATGGCACTGACTACTAATTCCTAGTTACCACGCAGAACATTGTCACAGACCTTTACCGACCCTTGCGCCATGGTTGTGGTGTAGCATGTGTGCCATTGACTATTATGGGGAATCCATGAATTGTGTTACACTGCAGTTTTATTTATTAATTTTTTTTATTTATTTTACATTTGTTGACCGGGCTGGTCTAGCTGGATATATGTCCATTTTCAGTAGAGGCCCGGGGAGAAAAGCTCCATGTGCAAAACAATATGAATAATACAATAGACAACATATGGTAGACCAAAAATAGAATAAAAACAATATATAATAAAAAACATTTAAGTATGGTCATAAAAAAGTCTACAGAATAATAGAAAAAAAACACATTTAAAATATGGTCATGAAAAAGTCTACAGAAGAATATATGCAAAGTATATGACGGTAAAGCAGTTAAACAAAGATGTTAATAAAGAAGTACTTATGAAGAATTCAGTCACAGGATTCATAGTAAGCAGCTTTAGAAGGGAAGGGTAGCTGATGCAGGTGGTTGTAGGGAGAAGAAACAGCAGTTAGTCAGGGATAATACAGGAACATAACCAGTGTTTCTTGAGATGAAGCTTGAGCTTCTTTTTGAAAAGTTTATGAGAGCAGAGAGTAGTAAGTTCAGTGGGTAGAAGATTCCATAGCTTACCAACGGTGTTACACAAGAGGGAGCCGCCTGCTACATTGTTAGCTCTGCAGGTGTTAAACAGTAGTTTATTAGCAGAGCGTAAGTTTTTAGGATTATGGTAGAGGGTGAGTAGGCTTGAGAGTTTAGGAGTATTAGAGGGTTGATACATTCTTTTATGGGCAATAGTAAGCTGTGAAAAATGAAGATGCTGCAGAAATTCTAACCAATCGAGTTGTGTAAGATTTAGACAGTGGTGAGTTCAGAAAGGAGAGGCAGCAGCAAATCTGGCAATATTATTATAGGATACAGTCAGCTTGTTAATGTTGGTTTTAGAAAGGTTTGTATAGATGGGTGATGCATAGAGTAGAGTAGAAATGAGATGAGTTCTGGCTATAGCAGTCCTAGCTGTTGGAGTAAGAAAGGGTTTGATTCTATAGAGGGATCCAAGTTTCTTGTTGACTGTTTTTATTGTACTATTAATATGTGTGTCAAAGTTGAGGTGATTGTCAATAGTTATTCCTAGGAGCTTGGTAGTTGGGTCTGGAGAGATAATAATACCATTGTTAGATGTAAGTGTAAATTCTATGGGGGTGGACTTATGTGTTGGGGAGAAGAGTAGCAGTTTTGTTTTCTTAGGATTTAGGAGGAGACAGCGGTTTGTAAACCATTGTTCCACAGTGTTAAATGCATTCTGGGTTATGGTTTGCAGTTCAATTTGAGAGGTAGCTGAGCAGATAATAGTGGAGTCATCTGCGTACTGAATGCAGGTAGAATGAGGAATAGCTGAGTAAAGATCATTAATATAGATGGAAAATAGGAGCGGCCCTAATATGGAGCCCTGAGGGACACCAAGGGAGATAGGGAGGAGATTAGAAAGATTATTGCGCCAGAGAACTGCTTGTTTTCTGTTATTAAGGTAAGATTTGAACCAATTGATGGTTAATGGGTCAAGGGACAGAGATTTCATGATATGCAAGAGCAGCTGGTGATGAACCATGTTGAAGGCTTTGGATAAATCAATGAATACTGCAGAGGAATGAAAGCCATTGTTACGATTATTGTTAATACAGTTTGTAAATGATAACAGGGCAGTGGTGGTACTATGGTAAGGTCTGAAGCCATGTTGACAGTTAGCCAGTAGCTTATTTTGAAGAAGGTGGTTTAGAAGTTGTTTCTGAATACATTTTTCCATAATTTTTGCCAGGGGAGATAGCAAGGCTATGGGACGAAAATTAGAGAAATCATTTGAGTTCCCACCTTTGTGTAGAGGAATAATATAAGAAATTTTCCAGATGGTCGGGACATGTCCTTCACTAATGGTTCTGTTGATAAGAATGGATATAGGGTAGGCTATAGATTTGGCTCCTATTTGAAGGTATTCTGCTGGGAGTTGGTCAGCTGAGGGGGTGGAAGGTTTACGTTTTATTAGAAGAGAGCAAATAGTAGAAATAGACACTGGTTGCAATAGAAAGGAAGGGGGAGGATTTACAGAAGAATTAGGCAGGTTTTCAGTGTCTGGTGTAAGATGGCTAGCAAGAGATTGGATGGCATTGGTAAAGAAGGAGTTAAAGGAGTTGGCAGTGTGAATGGGATTGTCTGGGTTGGAGCCTAGGGGGTTGGGGGTGACTGATTGTCCTGGATGAAGACAATTTTATGACATCTAAATATATTTTCCTTGTGATCCCATTTGCACACCGATGCACTGCGGTTTTACTTTGCGTTAGTGTGGCCATGACATTAAATGTTATTTTTTATGTGTTGTGCATGTTTGTTTATGCCATTGGCTATATATTTAGCCATTGGCATATATTAACATTATAATACATAAGTTTGGTCCGCTTTCATGGCTCCGATTTTATGTTTGAAAAAATGTAAACCATTTTTTTTTGGTTTACATTTCTTCATGCTTACGCTACGCCTGCACCACTTCATGAATCACTATATACCTTCATTTGCATGCTACACTGCTGCACATGGAGTAATTAGCACACATGCGCCTCAAGCTGCACAGCTCTGGCATACGCTGGTAGTGCACGTGGAAACAGCTTGTACCTGAATCGCTCGGCAGCCATATTTGGTACTAGATCGTCAACGCTACTCCGGTGCCTGGCGCAAGCTTCATGAATCCTGGGGAATGTCTATTTTAATAAAACTGAAACTAAATCCATAGAAATACTAAAACCAAAAGAATATAATACATCCAATACACTGAAGTAAAAAAATAAAAATGTTTATTCAATATTATTAAGCACTTTCATCTCAAAAAGAGACTTCTTCAGAATACAAAACACATTAATTATCCACA
Source organism: Protopterus annectens (assembly GCF_019279795.1). Taxonomy (NCBI): domain Eukaryota; kingdom Metazoa; phylum Chordata; order Ceratodontiformes; family Protopteridae; genus Protopterus; species Protopterus annectens. Next base: position 890,256,805 of record NC_056735.1, read on the forward strand.
TTTAAATATAAAATAAGGCCAATGACGTCACAAATCTTACAATCATGTACCCAAATCAAATTAATTTAAACTTTTCCATTAAGTGAACTAATACAATGGAACTGTTAAATTGATTCTTAATATTCATGGAGACTGAAAATTAAAAAGAACAAACAATTATATTGTCTTAAAAAATCTCAAATACACTTTATAACTTATTGGCTCTTTCCAATAACATGGGGGCTATAGACACACTGTCGTTTAAGCCTAGTGGTAGCATAGCAGCTAATTTTAGCTGCCACTGAATCTCCTTCTTTTTTAATAGATTTTCCAATTGCCCCTCTTGGATTAATTTTCACAATATCCAAAATCCCAAACACAAATTTTTCAAAATCTACACAAGATGCTGCATGTTTATAAAGGGTATTGGTTGTTTTTTTATTTCTCATATCATTTAAATGTTCATATGTCCTATTTTTCAACATACGTTCAGTTTTTCCCTCGTAAAGGTGTCCACATGTGTTACACAGTGCCAAATACACCACTCCCATGGTACTACAATTTCCCCTCTTGAAATATACTTTGCTCTTAATATTGTTATTTAAAACCAAACTGTTCTGCTTATTTATATATGAACAATAGGAACACATACCACAAGCTTGTGTACCTTGCTTAACCACCATTCTGTTTTCTACCCTCATTTCCAACAATTGTTTCATGGTAAGCCCCACTTTATTCACAAACCTAGGTCTTTCCCCCACTTTTTTAAAAATCTCCTGATTGATCCTAAATATATTCCAATTCCTTTCTAGTGCTTTTTTAACCTTATATGTGTTCACATTATACTGCAAAATACAAGCCTTTCTAAAATTATTCTGTGCATGATTAATCTGTAAATTTTGATCATTTCGTGACAAATTCGAACCAACCCCCTAAAGGTGGTTTATATATACTCCCCCATTTGTCATAAACCTCTTTAAGAATCTGATTTATCAAATCCACTGGATAACCCCTCTCTTGAAACATGTTAGAGATATTAACAAATTCTTTGGCTAAATCATCTTTACATGAAGTAATACGAGCTATTCTAATGGCCTGCCCCTTCACAATGCTCTTCTTTTGCCCTAAGGGATGACTGCTTTTGAAGTGCAAATAGGCATTGCAAAAAGTATTCTTCCTATACACTTGGGACTTAAAACCTTCATCTTCTTTGGTAATAAATGTATCTAAATAGTTAATCCCCTTTTTATCATATTGATATGTAAACTCCAAAAATTCAGTACTAGAATTTAAGTACTGTGTAAATTGTAGAATTTCCTGTTCCAAACCCTTCCAGAGGATAAAAATATCATCCAAATACCGGAGGTATAATTTAATATTCCCCCAGAAAGGACTTTCCATAACATGTGGACTCTCCCACCCTAAAAGTACCAAATTGGCATATACGGGTGAGCATACTACTCCCATAGGAACACCTCTCACTTGCTGATAATACTCACCTTTGAACCACAGGAAATTATTATCTAACACAATACCCATCAATTCACAAATAAGGTTAACCATGTCACTTTCCAACCCTGATGCTTGAAATAGGACCTGTTCAAAAAGAGCTAAACCCTCTTCCTTAGGAATACTAGTGAACAGGTCCTTAACATCTATAGTCAGGAAAATGACCTCATTAGTCCATAATTCCTGCCTTATACATTCCAAGAATTCCCAAGAGTCCTTTAACAAATGCGGGGTCTTGTCCACTACATGCTGTACACAGGAGTCAATGACCACTGCCAATGGGTGAATTTTGGAGCCTCTTGCAGCCACAATAGGTCTAAATGGGGGTTTATTAATATTCTTATGTATCTTAGGTATTCCAAAAAATACCGGATCAACAGGGTCCCTTCTGTAAAGAAATTCATATGTATCCACATCAATCCTCCCATCTAACAAATATTCCTGTAAATAGGAATCAATCCTGGACTATGCAATATTTATCTGGTTCCTGGATATCCCAACGTATGCATTATCATCAAAGAGCAAATTCTGAATTTCATTAGAATAATCTGAACTGCAAAACAGTACCATCCCACCCCCTTGTCTGGAACCATGACACAAAGGTCCTTGTCCCGTCTTAAATCCATTAAAAGTTCATACTCCCCTTTAGTCAAATTCCACTTATTTACACCCCTATGATCAACAAAAAATACTATATATATCCTCCATAACCAACCTTTCATATGTCTCAACAAATAGATCATTTCTTGGCAAATTAAGTAGATATCTGTATTTGAGATTTTTTTAAGACAATATAATGGTTTGTTGTTTTTAATTTTCAGTGTCCATGAATATTAAGAATCAATTTAACAGTTACATGGTATTAGTTCACTTAATGGAAAGTTTAAATTAACTTGAATTGGGTAGGACCTTGTTTCTTTAACATGAGTGCAAGATTTGTGACATCATTGGCCTTATTTTATATTTAAATGTGGATAATTAATGTGTTTTGTATTCTGAAGAAGTCTCTCTTTTTGAGATGAAAGTGCTTAATAATATTGAATAAACGTTTTTATTTTTTTACTCCAGTGTATTGAATGTTTATTTTAACACTAAATTGAACTGATTTGGTAAAACCTGCCTAGCATCTAAAAAGCAAAAAAAAAAACAGGAACACTAGCATTACCTCCACAAATCCTCTTCATTGATCTCAACCACTGTACTGGACATACTGATGATTCAACACTTTTAGATAGTATCACTTAGTTTCTTATGTCTACTTGGTCCATTTTAGACCTTGCAAGCCAAACCAAGACCATTTCATCAGTCCTAGATATGTCATCCCATTGCAACCTGCCCCAGACTTCACTAATCCTAAACTTGTCCTGATATGGATATACTGACAATGTTGCCCACATCACATACAACTCAAATGTACCAGATCTTTAATGTAAACATTATTTCACAAACACTTTCATCAGGTGTATGCCAATGGGCATCCTACCATCCACTGCATGTCTCTAATTCTCTCCCATGCTTTTAACACTCATAGTCCTTGCACTGATTACGTAACTTTTGTAGAAAGTGCAATAGAGCTTGTTACAAAAAGTGGACTTCTGCTAAGAAGGGCTCACCAAGAACAACATACAGTAAATAAAACACTCTCAACAATATTTATCTCTGCAAGAAAATGTCAGAGCCTTAACTGTGGAACTAGATGCTGTAAGATGCCTTTAAGTAGATAGTACTAATAGCAGTGATGGAACAATTACAGTCTAATAAGGTCATTGTCTGACCTTGACCAGCAAAAGACAGGGCAAGCAAAATAGACATATAAATAGTTTACTTGTCCAAAATACTCTGAGCTTTTTGGACAAGTGGAACAAGAAAAAGCAAATAAAATCCTGAAAGTGGACCAAAAGGAAGTGAGCCAAGTGACCTGGTACTGGGACTTGAAAGGCAAAGATAAATCAGTTTCAGACTCAAGCTGATGTTTGTTTAGAGAGTGAAAAGAAACACTATCACGGGAGCTACAAGTACCTGCTTGATCAAAAAACAAAATATGTACAAAGTACTAAATGTACAGCTTTAAGAAACTACAAACAATAAAGAAATGCACACAGATTCATATTGATAGTGCCCTAGCCTGAAATTTGAATGTATAAATGAAAGTAAACAAGTGGCAATGAATAGTGAGGTGCGCAAAAATGTTATAAAGACATTTAGAGCAACATAAATGTAGCTCATGATGAGTATTAGAGAGCCATGAATTCTCCACCACAAGACTCATTATATGTACTTGCTGTAAAAAAGTCAGTAAAAAATATTAGAGTTCGTGTCACCACAAAACCTAAAGAAAGATCAAAGAACAGACTGGTTCATGCATTAAAAGATAAACCCATTTGTATAAAACAAGTAAAGACAAGTATCACTTCTGCAGGATGTCAGGTCCCAAACAAAATGTGATTAACTTTTTTCAGAACCTTATAACAACATTGGAGATGATGCTTTAAATTATTCTAATGCTGAGCAAGTAGGGATATGATAAAATGATATTATGCTCTCCAACTCATTTGATGACATTCTATTAAAATGAGTTTTCATAGGTTCATAGGTTGGTACTAGGCTATCGGCCCGAGGGCCTATACAAGCCTAGCCATAACAATTCCCTGGATATTTCTTCCCGCACTATTTACTTCCCTGGACCCCTGTCTAGCAAGGCGACTGACGTGATCCCTGGGGTGAATTTCCTTTCTCCCATCCAATCATCAAGGTTCCTTTTGAAGAGGGCCAAAGAGGTGCTCTGCTTGACATGTATGGGCAGTCTATTCCAGAGTCTGGGGAGTCTCTGGGTCAGGAACCTATCCCTCCAGCATGTTTTGTTTAATGTGATGACAAGGTTTAGACCTCTGGAGTGTGTGGCTCTGAAGGATTGGGATCTCTTTAAGTGTAGCATGTCCAGCAGCTCTGGGTTTGACATGGCCTTGTATGTTAAGCAGAGATCGCCTCAGAGTAGACGATATGCAACAGAGTATAGCTGGAGTTTTTTAAGGCGGTCAGCATAGGACATCTGCTTTAGGCCTGTGATTCTTTTAGTGAGGTATTTCTGCGACCTTTCCAGTTATTGCAGATGTCTTGAGAGGTACATACCAAATGGGGAGTTCTATTCTATAATGGGTCTAATGAGTGATGAGTACAGTGGGACAATGGCCTCCTTTTTTCTGGATGAAAAGCCCTTAGTGATGAGGTGTGCCACATAGAAGGATTTTCTGACTGTTGTGACGATGTGGTTATCGAAGGTGAGACCACTGTCCACCTGTGTCCCTAAGTCTCCTATCACACTTTCGGTGTTTA
>NC_056735.1:890264125-890369125 GCF_019279795.1 Protopterus annectens
TACATTTTATATAAACATAGGCATGCCAGGAGTGTGTGTGTGTGTGTGTGTGTGTGTGTGTGTGTGTGTGTGTGTGTATTGCACACACCCATGTGTTTCTGTTTAGGGTCACAAATGTATCCAAGACAAATTCTATGGTAATCATTAACAATACCCCTTGGATTGAGAAGAGCAATAAATACTCAGCCAAAACAGTTTCTCTGTAGATGTCCCTTTATACCTGATAGTTAAGTAGATTATCTGTATTTTATAATAAATAATGCATTAAATATTTGCTGTTTACAATATTATAATGAAATAGTACTAAATTTGCTTGTGGAACAGTCAGTACATTGTAATATTTCCACTGCTTAAGAGTAAATGATTTAGTACATGTTTAGCGTTTAGTAATTATGTGATTAATTTTGTACAAACCACACAGAATGAAATGCATGTCACACTAATTTTAAAAGATCTTATATGTTGTAAGGAACAACTTCGGTTGAAAAGACACTCATTGTGATGAAGTGATGATTTGTTTTGGTTTTGATAGCATTATTTTCATAATTATTATACAAGACAAGAATGTCAGGGTGTTAATAGAAACAACTGATAGAGAAGTTCAATATTTCTTGAAGGGTTTCCGTGAGGCAGACAAGCACATCGGTCTACAATGACAAACTCTAATATAACAGGTGATTTCATTCAAGAATTTATTATGAATGGTTTCCAGGATCTCTTAGATAGAGAGTCAAAAGTAATTCTCTCTATATTTTTTCTTCTGACTTATACTATAACTGTTTTTGGAAATATGTTGCTTGTCATTGTGGTAAAATTAAATTTAAAACTTCATACACCAATGTATTATTTTATTTGCAATTTAGCATTCTTGGACGTGTGCATTCCTTCTGTTACTGTACCAAAAATGTTATCATATTTATTATATGAAGAGAGAATAATTAAGCTTGAAATTTGCTTAGCTCAAATGTTTTTTTATGTTGCTCTTGGGGTGGCAGAGACATTTTGCCTTACTGTTATGTCATATGACAGGTATCAGGCTGTATGCAACCCTCTTATGTATCATTCAGTTATGAGCAACAAGAAATGTATTGAATTGTCTATTATTTGTTGGCTTGGAGGCATTATAATAGCTATGATTTTACTTTTTCTTGTCCTTAGGGTACCATTATGTGGTTCCAGTAAAATGTACTATAGCTTCTGTGATTACTTTGCTTTAATACAATTGGCTTGTACTGATGTAATGTTTAATACTATAGTAAGTTTCACTATTTTGTCATTTGTATGTCTTCCTTTAATTTTTATTATGTTTTCTTACATTAAAATTTTATTATGTCTGCAAGAGCTCTCTTCACTGCAAGGAAGGAAGAAGGCTTTTTCAACCTGTGCAAGTCACATACTGGTGATTGCTATTGTTTACTTACTGGCTGTCTTTGCCTTCTTAAGTAATAAGATACCTGGATGTTCTGTTGATGCCCGGCTAGTGGCAGCTACACTGCAAAATATCTTGCCACCAATGATTAATCCATTTATTTTCTCACTCCAGATGAAGGAGATCCGAGACAGTTTGAAAAAACTTTTAAGTGCATTTGTGTTTTATATTAGTTCAACAGCAAGGACCATATAAGCTTATACTGTGACTTGTTGCATTGCGTTAATAAAACACACACACACACACACACAAACACACACGCACAGAAACACACACGCAGACACACACACGCAGACACACACACACACACACAAACACACACGCACAGAAACACACACACACACACACACACACACACGCACACACGCACACACGCACACACGCACACACACACACATATTAAACATACACACTTCAAACACACACACTCACACATGTTAAAGATCACACGCTGGATAAAAGGTGTGATAAAAATATATCTAGCAGATTATACAGATACATTTTATTTTTCTACCTCTTGGTGCACCATTATAATTATCATCATCTGTCCACATTCTTGCATGTAAACTGTAGTTTAAATAAACCCTTCTCATGTCAGCAACACTTTAGCTACACATTCAAAATGCCATTAAACCTGAAGAAAATCCCTTAAACTGTTAATTTCCCTGTTCCTCCCCAAAAGCAATGGTAAAAGTCTATACAATGCATGCACTAAATGTAGTCTCTGTACTGACCAGATTGATTTATTACATAAAGCAAATAATTCTCTGCGCTGAGCAACAGGAATACTTACACAGCTATATATTACAAAGAGAGCAATTACCTCTTCCATGCAAACACCGTAAAGAAGGAAGAAGGGTTTTCAACATATGCAAGTCATTTACTGGTGATTGCAAAGGTCTACTTGCTGGCTCTGTTTGTTTGCTAACTTACTTTTGTTAATAAAATCTTTTTTTTTCAAAAGTCAATCTGGGTAAATTTAAAGACATACTTGTAGAGAACTTTACATTTCACAGTATTTGGAATGATACATTAAAAGTAGGATGATGAAATAAAGGCTGTCATTCATGTACATTTTATATAAACATAGGCATGCCAGGAGTGTGTGTGTGTGTGTGTGTGTGTGTGTGTGTGTGTGTGTGTGTGTGTGTGTGTGTGTGTATTGCATCATTCGGTTATGAGCAACAAGAAATGTATTGAATTGTCTATTATTTGTTGGCTTGGAGGCATTATAATAGCTATGATTTTACTTTTTCTTGTCCTTAGGGTACCATTATGTGGTTCCAGTAAAATGTACTATAGCATCTGTGATTACTTTGCTTTAATACAATTGGCTTGTACTGATGTAATGTTTAATACTGTAGTAAGTTTCATTATTTTGTCATTTGTATGTCTTCCTTTAATTTTTATTATGTTTTCTTACATTAAAATTTTATTATGTCTGCAAGAGCTCTCTTCACTGCAAGGAAGGAAGAAGGCTTTTTCAACCTGTGCAAGTCACATACTGGTGATTGCTATTGTTTACTAACTGGCTGTCTTTGCCTTCTTAAATAATAGGATACCTGGATGTTCTGCTGATGCCCAGCTAGTGGCAGCTACACTGCAAAATATCTTGCCACCAATGATTAATCCATTTATTTTCTCACTCCAGATGAAGGAGATCCGAGACAGTTTGAAAAAACTTTTAAGTACATTTGTGTTTTATATTAGTTCAACAGCAAGGACCATATAAGCTTATACTGTGACTTGTTGCATTATGTTAATAAAAGACATAAAATATGTATATACTTTGGTTTTACTATCATTACAGCACTTGTTATAAATGTGTTTTTATTGGTTATAGATATTGTTTTATATAAAATTAAATAGGATATGAAATCATGTCACATAACTTGTTTTAAAACATTCTATAAGTCCTGTGATCAATATATTTGTCCAGAAAATTATTTAAGCAATAACCAATGACGTGGTGTGGTATATTAAAGATTTACCTATGGTTGGCATGATTAAATAAAGCCAACTGTGGGTAAATTTCAATATACCACAACCACGAAGTCTGTTATTGCTATTATACAATGATATTATTTAAAAAAAATACTTTTCTTAAATAATGTCTTTGTATAACGGTGCATTACTGTTCTTCCGCTGGTGGTGGTATACTGCTTCCTTGTGCTGATGTACTGCGCATGCATATGGGACTTGCATTCCTACGCATACCCAGTACATCAATACTTTGAAACGTAAGCAACGGAGAAAAGAAAGTCTTCGTTGCTCCATTTTTTTTCATTTATTTATTAAAAAAATGTTTTAGACACTTTATACCAATGGAAAAAAGTATTTGGGACCGTACCTTTTTCTGTTGGTATATTGTGGGATTTGCAATGAGCACGCTGGCCAATCAGCATGCATGTTTTGCAATACTAATGGGGGGGGTCATTGTATAATAAACATTATAACATTATCTGTTTGCTTAACAGAGAAAGCCAGGTTGTTTTGCTCATAAGTTACTTCAGTGCTAAACCACTTTTCTTTCCCCTACATTTTAAACACACTTAATTTGTGTCCTTACCACTCAGGTTAATTCTTTGTTTTTCTTTATTTACTTCTATATGTTCAAATAAAAATGCATTAATAAATGCTTCATATCTTAAAAATAAGACAGCAAAGTGTTGAATTATTCAACCTAACAAAAGACACTGTCAACATTTCCTACTAAATAACACACAATACATTCTATTAATCATGATCAACTTAATACAAGTTAAAGTTGTTTTTTGAATTTGCATGACATTTCAAAAGCAATTATATCTCTTCAGTACTGTTTGCATGCTTTAATATACAGAGACTTTACAAATAATGTGGAACAATCATTTTGTTTATTACATTCCCTTTAGCATTCAGAGCAACATGAACTGATCTGTTATAAAAGCTAGATGCATGCCAAGTCATTCCTGAATGAATGACAAGAAATGTTTGTGAATAATTGGAGTTTAATTTTGTTTAATTACAACTCCTTGCATCTTTACATTTTGTACTTTGTTTACAATTTCAGTATGTTTTTAATGGCAAATGGGCACCACTTTTTTGTCTCCATTAGATGCCAACAAATGTTTTTATTACTTCTTCACTTTATTAACCAGAGAGTAGAGTTGATCCAAAGACATTTTTCTGCCATGTCCAGAGCCAAAGAGCAACAACAGTTGACTCACAATATATTAGATACATTAAATAATAGACATACATTCAGCATCTTGATTATATACAGTCATACATAGAAAGCAAACATTTACCTGTGTTGAGGAGGTGGAATATTTACAGTCATATATTACATCAAAAGCAATTAAGTTCCTAGATAACATGGGCTGTTAGCTGCCTACAAAAAAAGTAAAGTCAATGATATTGTGAAGCTATGTAAGAAGTGCATTCCACAGTTCTAGGGTTATCTTATAGAACTGATTTTCTGAGGTGGCTAAGATATACATGGGTTTTTGTAACTGCAGGCTGATTTATTTCTTAAATTATGATGTGTATTTCTTTTAAGGAGTAATTGTTTTAATGGTGAACTGTAATTGCCACAGAGCAATTTGAAAGAGAGTGTGTTCAGAAGAAATTCTGCTCAGACTTCAACTTGAAGAAATAATCCATTTCAGTGGTATCACACTGATGTTCGCTCTTAGGGACTGAGTAAATATATATTACTATTTTGTTTTCAGCAGTTTGTAGGCTGGTAGTGCTTTGCAATATGAGTCAAGAGGCACAGTATTTTCTAGTCTAGGTATGAGTACATTGTTGACTATGATGTATGTTTGTATTGTTAGCATGAGGAAGACTTTATGTTACATTTAGTTGAATCATGACTTGGACAAACTGAAACTGTGTGTTCATGCACGTGTGCACACACACACACACACACACACACGTGTGTGTGTGTGTGTGCGTGTGTGTTGAATGACACATTGACAGATGTTGGTCAAGAATGATGTATGGCTACCATTGTTTAGTGGTATACTATAGTTTATTTTGCAATGGGTCTGCAAGATTAGGGTGAGTTATTGATTCCTATATATGGGTGGCACCAAACAATATAACAGAGGATTTTTAGTATTAACAGATAGTTTGCTGTTTGTCATCCATTTCCATACTTGTACAGAACCCTTCTGTAACTGAAGGACTACTAAATTTACAGCTCTGTTCATGCTGGATAAGTATTAATTGTCTGCATATAGTATTAACTTCATAATGGGAAGATTGTATAGCAGAGTCTTAATGGTTTATGAAAAAATAAGGGGACTTAATACCAGTCCATTTCATATACTTTTGGAAATAATACTAGAGTCAGAGACAGAGTTGTTTGCATACATCTAAAATGTTCTTTCTTGAAGAATCATTGTACTACATCATTTGGAAAACTAACTCTATCTGCTTTATTAAGTATAAATTGGTCATCAGCTCTTTCAAAAGCTTGTCTGAGCTCCAGGAACATGGTACCAATAGTGAGCCCCTTTTCCATATTGGCAAACATTTGGGTAAATCAACTGTAAAGAGCAATTGGAGTGCAGTAGTTTAGTCTACTTCTATGTTGTTTATCAGAGAGAATGTCAAATTTGTTATTATAGTCCAGAATTTCTCCACAAGTATTTTTTCTGTATGTTAGCTAAGGAGCAAATGTTGGTTACTGGATGATAATAATTGACTGATTTAGGGGTGGATGCCCTAGGATAGGGTTAAATCATATTATGTTTAAAATGTGAAAGGATTTTGTTGGTGGTAAGAGGCAGGTTGAAGAAATGCCTCATGAGCTCTTAAATAAAGCATTGCCAATTTGTATTAACCTAGGGTAAACAATATTTATTTGAGGATTAAAATGACAGTAAGTATTTTCAAGTAGTTTTTGAATTGCTGCTGTAGAGATAAGTTTGAAATAAAACGCAGAGATATTCAAATATGGAGTATAGTAGAGTTAGAGGGATAATAGTGTATACATTGTTGAAAGGTTTTCAGTTAGGGATACAGGGAAAGATGTGTTGTGTCTCAAAACCTGATAGAATCCAATTAAAGTGTTTTTTTTTTTCCGGGGGAAATTCATTACTCTGCACCATCCCACTTATAACTGCTTACATATACTAATGCTAGGCTCACTTACTGTATTTCAGGATCAGGAGGGAATATATCAGTGTATTTCAGTCTTTACATAATTAACAGATTCACATTGTCTGACACATCCAAGGATCAATATTATAATCCTTGCAGTTTCATCAGGAACCATCCACCCATATGTGGGCTGTTACATCCCATGCTCTTTCTTACCAATACAATGCACTGCAGCCTAACAGGTCAGATGAAATAAAGAATATCATATTTGTGGAAATCCTACTTTTCCTCAGTTTTGCAGTGCTGAATGCTATGGCTCCATGTTTGTGACAACATAATGAACTGTATAATACTTGTATAAAATATTTCATAATGTTTGCTAAAGTTCCTATTGTAAATCATTCTTGAAATAACAGACCACATATGCCAAATTAAACATAATGCTTAAAAATACAATTAGAAAATAAATTTTATATTTTCACCAAACATAAAAGTCTATTTTTCACACAATATTGTTAGCAGGTAATGCTATGGCATGTACATAGTACATAGTGCTGACTATACTTTCCTTCATTGCTAACTGTTTTCTAGTGCACCCGTAATGACTGGTGTTATCACTCCTTCATTACTGCACTCTTCTGTGATGATCTGGGACTCTAGCTGACTGCTGTTCTTGTAAGACACTGTATGTGCAGTATCAGAATGAACAAAATCTGCATATTCTTGTATTTACTAAACTGACATCGGGCATTACAAAAAAAGGCAGCTTCCATTTCAAACATAATTCTTCTCAAAAACATTTCTACACTACTTTCATAATGAATAATGAATGCAGCTAAAGCATATGGAATAAAATGAATGTAAACACTGTCATTTGTAAAACAGGTTTTGGCAAAAATGTTTGATTATCTAAAGGAATACTGGCAATAATAATATGCTTTGGTTTTGTTTACATAAATGAATTCTTACACTTCCAAGTGGTATAACTGATGGGTCTTCCCATAACTGTCAGGCAGTAGCCATGTATGATGAGTATTTTGAAATGTATGCATTATTTGCAGATGAAAACAATATTTATAAAGACGTTGCTCGTGGTGCTATACCCTAGCAAAGGTGGAACAGACACCTTGTCATAGTCTGATATGAAGTAAACACATTCCTTACAATTACTCTAAATAATCAACAAGGCTTGTGTTTGAGTCTGCAGGATGGAACAGAGTTTAAAACATTACACACATGAGCAACTATTTGTTTTTGTAAAGGGATAATTACTTTTCAGTGAAATCCTCATATACAGCTATGAGCTGCTATTATGCTCCTTGTTGTAGTGCTGGGTTTAATATCTCATTCTCTGAATGAAAATGCATGAATATGAGCAAATAATGTGATGAGATACAATTATACCTAGTTAAATTCATACTCAGTATAGTTTCCCAGTTAAGAGTGACAGCAACATTATTTAACTTAACTTGTCTTCATGAATGACAAACTATTTTATAATGTGCTTAAACATTTTACACCACATGTATTAGAAAAAGTGACATACAGAGACATGGGTATGCATATGTACGTTTATATCTATAGCTATATCTATATCTTTATCTTTATATAAATATGTATATTTAATAGCTATACTAAAATTTTAGTCAATATAAAGAATAATGATACATTCTGTGATAAATCGAGAGGCTGCCAGTCTAGCTGGATAGAATTTTGTAAATTACTCTATGTCATTGTAAATAGTAATATGATTCACAGGCATGTTTGCCAAATGTAAGAAAATTGTGTTATGTGCTGAGCTTCAGAAATGTAACCACAGTGCACCTTGCTGGAAGAAAGCTGATAAGTAAATAATTTTATGACTGTGTGTGATCTCAAGCTAGGAGATAGGATGTCTGCAGCTGGAAATTCTTTCTAGTGTCTTAAGACAGAGATAATTACTAGGTTTTACATGTAAAGTGCCTTTTATTGCTGTGACTTCCTGGCAGCTGCAGATCACAAAGATATGTTACATTTTGAGTTCTGTTAGCCTGGGAACTAAATCAGAAGTGACAAGAATGATGTCATCTGAAATGACTCAGCAGTAATGTGTATTATCAATTTAAGGACTATCTCAGAAAGGGAGAAGAGCATTTTGTATTTGTCTTCAGACCTGTTAACAACTCACCAGCACTTGCTTGCTCTGTAAGTAGGATTTAGATCTTAGTATTTCTCTTTGAGATAGAAATAACAAGATTAGTCTAGCTGTTTTCTATATTTATGTCAGACTGTCCTACAATGTTGTTTTAAAGTATTTCTGTGATTTCTGAACTCTCAGTTGTCACTGTGTTGAATCAATGATATTGTCTTGTGTTTTTATTATTTATTATTAAATATTTTAAACCTTTTAACTCTGGCTGTTTTGTGTAGAAGCGATTTGGTGATATTGTACAAGCCACTCCAATAGCCTTGCTGTTCGTCACACTTACCATTTGGATAATAATAACATTGCACAGTAGAATTTGACACGCTTTGGTAAGGGCCTTTATAGTAGCTGATAACGGTGGTTGGTGGCAGGTGGTACTACTGTATAATCTGGGCAGAAGAGGCCTTAGCTGGAAAACCTGTGCCAGCCTTCCCCAGGAGTATCTATGTGCTTGTATATAACTCAAATCTCAAAGTGTGCGTGTGTCAGCTACTTGGGCAGGGACACGAAGCATTGGTTGGACAGAGAGGGTGCTGGAGGCTTTGACTTGACTACTCGGCTGAGATCTGAACTCTATAGCTGTGCCAGTGGGGAGTCTCATTGGGGTTCTGGAGGAAAAAGGGAGAAACCAGCCCCAGACTTACTGTGATCTCTTTCTGCTCTTAAGGGAAATTGTACTTTACTGTGTGTGTGTACTTGTTATCCTCCCAATGTGCACACCCCTCACTGGTGCTAGTGGTGAGGATTGAGGCTCCTTGATTACTGGGCCAGTGCACGGGTGTCACACATTCCATCACAAAAAAATCAATAAAATGTGCCACTGAAAACTACCAAAAGTCATTGAAACAGGTACTTCTCCCAAACCCGTGTTACTTTCTAAGAAAACCTGTCTTTTCCAACACTGTTCAAATTTTTTTTACTGAAGCACTGCCTTTATATTACCACAGAAACTGACAAAATAGAACTCAAATAAATTTGATCATTCCCTTTATGACACAGTATCCATGGCCAACTATATATGCATGTAGCTACACATAATGTGTGTGTGTGTGTGTGTGTGTGTGTGTGTGTGTGTGTGTGTGTGTGTGTGTGTGTGTGTGTGTGTGTGTGTGTGTGTGTGTGCGTGTGTGTGCGTGTGTGTGTGTGCGTGTGTGTGTGTGTGTGTGTGTGTGTGTGTGTGTGTGTGTGTGTGTGTGTGTGTGTGTGTGTGTGTGTAAATATATGTATGAGTCTATGTCAAAAGCTCAAGTTTTCAGAAATTCAAAATTCATATTGTCGAGACGATATATTGAGTTTCCAAAAACTCAAACTTCAAAAAACAAAAATCTACCTTTTTTTACATGTTTGCAGGGAAATCAAGCCCCCCTGCAACCCCATGTGGGCTCATGCACCCCCCACATCCCTTGCATATTCTATATACCAACTCTGAGATCACACTACATTGGGGAAAAGGGTAAATTACCCAATCTGCACTGTTCCATGATCTCCATTCAAAAGCTTTGAGTTTTTGGGAACTTGATCATTTCGTCTTGACAATATGAATTTCAAGTTTCTGAAAATTCTAGCTTCTGAAAGGGACCCATATATATATATATATATATATATATATATATATATATATATATATATATATATGTATATGTATGGGTCTACTTCAAATCATCAAAGTTTCCCAACATGGAAAGTCATATGGTCGAAGACCAGATGATCAAAGTTCAGAAACATCGAACGTGAAATTAAAAAAAAAATTAAAAAGAAAAAAAGTCTTCCCACACACCCTGCTATTTAAATATACCAACTCTGAGATCACACTACAGCAAAGAAAATGGTAAATGTCCCTTTCCGTGCTGTACAGCAATCTCCATTCAGAATGTTCAATGTTTCATAACTTCAGTCATCTGGTCTTCAACCACATGTGGTTTGATGTTCTGAAACTCTGATGATTTGAAGTAGACCCAATATGTGTGCATGTGTGAATATATAAAGAGAAACAGACAGAGACAGACTTCCCTCTCACCTAAAACTTTCCCTGTGAGCTTCATGAACCTCCCCACCATAATCCTTCAAAAAATCACACCAAACCTGTTTTTGCTGAGGCTATAAAGAAATCACTACCAAAAACTTTTAGAAACCTAGACATAAGGTTAACTATCAGCAAAAATCCATCCACTTATTCCACTTCATTCCTACCTACCCTACAGAATCACTCTATACACTCCAATCTACCAGTCAGAACCACAGCAACAACAGAAATGTATTACAGAAATGTATAACTGATAGATGACTCTCTTGTAAGGCATCCTGACTTGCTACTTGCAAGGCTAGACAAGGAGAAAGTTGCAGTGAGTTGTCTCTCAGGTGCCAGGATTAATGACATTACAAGAGCCCTAAGGATGCATACTCCTGACAAATCACAGACACTCAGGTTAAAACAGCCCTCTCCAAAGCCAAGAACACAGCATCAATGGGACCAGACGGTATCCCAGGCTTTGTCCTACACGAGCTCAAAGATGAACTAACCCCTCACCAAAACACACTGTTTAAACTCAGCCTCTCCACAGGCTACGTGCCTACAGAATGGTGCACAGCAATGGTTATTCCACTTCACAAAGGTGAAGCCACAACAGACCCCAGGAACTATCACCCTATAAGCCTGACTCGCTTGGTCAGCAAAGCTATGGAGCGCATCATCATGAATCTCATTAACAGAGACATTGGGAACCTCCAAACACTGGACCCTACCCAGTTTGGCTTTGTTAAGGGCAGATTATGCCTCCTAAACCTTGTGGACTTCTTTGAGACAGTTACCAAGGCTATAGATGAGGGAAAGGTGGTCCACATAGCCTACCTAGACCTCGCAAAGGCCTTTGACAGTATTCTCCACTCAGGTATTATAGATAAGCTCACCAGCCTTTACATAAACCCCTACATCATGAGATGGGTTGCCAACTGGCTCACGGACAGACCCCACATGGTAAGAGTTGCGGGAGCTAGGTCTAACTCTAAACCGGTTACAAGTGGCGTTCTCCAGGGCTCAGTCCTAGGACCCCTACTGTTCGTTATATACTTCTCAGAGATACAGGCAAGCACAGGAGGACTATGGCTGACCATGTTCACAGACAACTGCAAACTAGGGGCCATAATTGACACTCCGGCTGACACAGACATCCTCCAAACGGGTCTCACTGAGACAAATGCCCAGTGTCAAAACCATGGCTTCAAGCTAAATGCCAGAAAGTGCATAGTCATCCCCTTTGGAAAAAACAAAGTACCCACAAACTACCACATAGTTGGTAGCCCCTAAATACAGAAGACGTAATAAGGGATTTGGGGACCCAAGTAGATAGTAACCTCTCCTTTGATAATCTCATTGCCAAAGTGGTTAGAAAATCCTTCTATGTGGCCCACTTAATCACAAAAGGGTTTGCATTCAGATCAAAAGAGGTCATTGGGCCCTTCTACGCATCACTCATCAGACCCATCATAGAGTGCAATGCCCCATTTGGGATGTACTTTACAAGACACCTGCAACAACTGGAAAGACCACAGAAGTACCTCACCAAGAGGATCACTGGCCTGAAGCAGATGCCCTATGCAACTCGACTGAAAAAACTCCAACTGTACTCAGTTGCATACCGCCTACTCAGAGGTGATCTCTGCCTGACATACAAGGCCATGTCCAACCCAGAATTGATGGACATGCTCCACCTAAAGAAAACCATATCCCCTCGAGCCACATGCTGTAGGGATCTAAACCTCACCACAACAATAAATAGGACATGCTGGAGGGATAGATTCCTGTCCCAGAGACTTCTCATGCTCTGGAACAAGATTCCAATCTACATTAGGCAGAGCTCCTCGCTAACCCTCTTCAAGAGAAACCTTGATGAGTGGATGGAAAACAGAAAGTTTACCCCACGGATCACTTCAGTGACTCTGCTGGACAGAGGCACAGAGAACTAATCTAAGGTGGCGGCAAAAGCCAACACATTCTGGCTAGGCTTATAAATGCCTTTGGGCAGATAGCCTAGTACCTACCTATGAACCTATGAACTTAAATGTGACTTTGACATAGTAGAGGTACATCTGGTAGTGAATGACTTGATACACAAAAGTTTGAGAGACATGAAGAGAGATGTAAGAATTTCCATGCAGCTACAAATGCAGTTAAGTGACTGATCCTGAGTGAAATCCTTCTTTTACCCTGAATAATGCTTAGATATAAAAAAAAAAGATACTTGGTTTTGACAACTGGTTAAATGGCTTGTGTCATTCAACAGGGTTTTGGTATGCATCAGCATGAGATGCTGAATAATCCAACTTGTTTTGCTAAGGATTACCTCCAGCTTTTGTTCAAAGGTTTCCACATACGGACTAGTGTCTTTGCTGCTTCAATGTGCATTTTTTAGATAGAGTCCAGTTGACAGACATAACATATTGGTCCTGAAAATGATTGCAATATTCTCACTTTCATCAGTGTTCGAAGATTGAATAATACATTTCCTGATTTTGAGGTACTCCTGTACTTGGAAAACATCTGTGTCTGCATAGTTACTGAAACTTAGTTTAATTGCAGGCAGAGCTCTCTATACCTGAGCTTTGTATTGTTCACATCTTCAGACCATCTATATCTCTAATTTTGGATAAGCCCCAAACTTACTAGAAGTTATATACAAAAACTACCTTGAGCAGTTAGTAACTAAACCTAACAGAGGACTCGCCATTTTTGACATGATTCTTACAAATATGGTAGCATCATGCATTTTTCTTCTGTTACGTACTTTCTTCATGAATTCTGACCACGGTCATGTGACCTTCTAATTTAAAGTCCCAAAAACTACTGCAGCAAACTCCACTTAACTTTAGGACGTAGAAGTGTGCCACTCTCAATCTACTCTATGATCAGAGGTACATTCCATTCTGGTATGAACACATTGGGAAATTAAGTTCTCACTCTTGGAACTGTCACCATACTTTCCTGCCCTGAAAACCTCAAGCCGGAAGGGGCAGTGATATGGCAATTTGCTGCAGAATCTTTTCCATGTAGGCAATTTGGGAACCAAGGTCCCAGCCCTGCCAGTTCCTGTTGGGTGACATACTCATCACCTTCACTGGCACTAGTCCCAGTGAGTACCAACGCTTCAGCCAGCAGGACGAAGCTACCTGACACAGGTAGCACAAGAGGAGTGGAGGCAAAGAAGTGCTTGGTGCTGCTGCTGTTGATGGTGGTACCACCAGTACCACCTGTGCAGGGATAACGGTCTGAGCCACTGTGGCTGGTCTAACAGCCTGTGCTGGTATCATGGTAGGGCAGTAATGAATGTTGCGATTAAAACTTCAGAAAAAACAATTAGAAAGACTAGTGAGAAAATGGGTGGGAGGAGAGACATAACAACATCGAAGGTTATGATTGGGTCACAAGTCGTAACCATAGTATTATGTGCTCAAGTCATGGATGCCAAGAAATTGACCTGAGGAGTGAATCTTGGCATCCATGTTGATAATGAAAGGTTACAATCAGATAACTGATCATAATTCCTTCTGGTGCATGGAGCTTCATCTTCATGTACTACTAGTTAAATAAAAAGAGCAAATTGTTTTACTGGCTTTCAAAGCCATAAAGCACTTAGCAAGCGCTGTCACAAATTAAGCATAACATATCTTATGTTAAGGAAAGAAAATTAGTGTCAGATTACTGACACAGACTGCAGGCAGAAAGAAAGATGTTTTTAATTATGCTGCTGTCATTTGCTGGTCAGGTATGGCAGGTTTTATTGCCTAATGTGATATCCAATCTTAACAGCTAAAGCAAGAGTGCTTGGCAGTTGTTAACTAATTTGTCTTTTTCGTGATGTCAGGTCACAAACAGCATGTCCCATGCATTACAAAAGTATTATAGATATTTATTTTCTTTAATGTTAAGGTCACAGTCATTACACATTCCAGATACATTCTTAGGATTGTTTACATCCAGATATAAAAGTGTGACACCGTTAATTACTGTTATTGGCTCTCACATGTAACAACCATTGTCCAGGAAATGTACCTATTTTAAATTAGTTGCATGAATACAACTGATTTTATAATCTAATTGCACAGATGTGATACTATTTCAGAGTACAGCATACCTCTCAACCTGGAAACATCAAAAATCTGGACAAGGCCCATGAAAAATAGGTACAAATCTCTATGCTGATTAACATACAATTTGCATATATGATTACACAGCCCTGCCCACTCCAGTGGAATTGTGGGATACCAACTTTCAAATGCAAACTGAAGAACAGAACCAAAATATAACACCAGAGTCCCCTTGCAGCCATTCCAGTGTCCCATTACCTGGCTATTTCACCCCATTTCCCATAAACACTTATGTGTGCATACTGCTTTACTTCTTCAATGATTATTTGGATTTTATTTGTTTTTACATTCTATAGCACAATGCACAAACACCAATAGATATTTGCTAAATAAAACAATACTGCCTCACAATGAAAATAGACTTGGCATTAAAACTTATCTGCCCTTGAAACTCGCATTCATTGAAACGGTATTGAAACCCACACCACATCCAAAGAAAATGCATCTGGCCAGTGGTGGATAAAGATTACCTTTGGGCTGTTTTCAAATCAGAGGCTCCTGGATTGCACACAAAACAAGAAACATAAATGCATTCTTTAATACACCTTCCTGACTTTATTAAATTATATTCCTTGTATAATACAGCACACTTGTTAGACTTAACTTGTTTGAACATTTTTCCAGTATGCAATGAAGCAAAATGCATGCACCAGTAATGACAAAACTACCCTATTCAGAACCTTTCCATGATAACAGTCTACTTCTACACACAAAATATATATACATAAAAATATAGTCACAGTAGTGTAAGTCATAGGCATGTTGCACAGCGTCTTGCACTTATTTTCAATTAGGGGGGAAGGGGGCGGGGGGCAAAAGGCCAAAAACCAGGGACACATTTTAAACATTGCTTGTATAATTTTGGAAAGTTGCTTGCATAAAATGTGTCACCACCATGCATTTCATTGCCAGGTCTTGAACCCATAACTCTACTACAGTCAGAGAAACATACCACTAACCTAAATCAGCAGTTTCCTAAAAGACAGGAAGACAAACTTAAACGGCTATCATTTAGTGAATTCAGTTCTCACCATAGCTATCAACCTTTTAGCACAAAAAATACAGAACAAAGCTAATAATGGGGGAATACAGCCCCAAAATAAGGACACATTTCAAATACTGATCTTGAGGCATAAGTTCATAAGTGATGGTGGCTAGGGACTTGGGCTCTTTTTACCTGTATCCAAGGTACAGGATTTGAGCCTGAGTACTTCTAGCCACAGATGTATTCTGTTTGGGTATTCACACACACACACACACACACACACACACACACACACACACACACACACACACATTAAAACAATCCAACACTTTCACTTTAGAGTTAGATAAAGTCCTTGTAATTGTAACTTTTGAGTAGTCGTAAACATTTTTTTTGAAGTGGCCATCACTAGAGTTCAGAGCAGGCATGTTTCCTTTCATAAGATCAGACATCACTTTATTTAGCAATGCCTCCATTATCACATTAGTAATATAATTATTAACATCACTGCAGATAGTGTAAGATTCCTAAAATGCAAGACAGAGCACAAGGCATGTCTAGTCAAACAAGTTTTCCTACTTAACATTAAAATGGCGTTGTTTTGAGAGGAAGTTATAAAAAAGTAACCTTTTACCCTTGTCCTTTCACTGCTGACTTACCCCTGGTCGTCATCATCAGATATTACATAGCCTGTTGCACTGTCTGATATTGGCTGTGAAAGTTATGAGTGATAGTTACTCCTGGAATCCTACTACTCAGTGTTTTTGAATCATTTTTTGTATGGTCTGTTAATTAATTTGAAGAGTATAAGAATGACAGGTATACATTGTAACTACATTGTAAGTAGTCTATTTTCATACCTCTCTTGCCTGAAGGAGAGCCATTTGGCACAGTAAACTAATGTTTCTCTTTAATTGTAACCGTCAGCTTTTAAAGTTAGAATGCATGCTAGCCCAAGAAGGTGATAGAAAACAAGAAGCTGTTGTCATGTTTGCTGTTTTGCTTGTGTTTTGCATTTTTAAATCTGCTTGAAATGGTGTATATCCCTCGCATAGAAAATACATACCCGCTACAGAACTCTTATGCTAATCGTAGTTCCTACCCACAAACACTGATATGTGCACCCTGCATCTGAAATGGAACCTGGATCACCATAATCAGCCCAGTTCTGCTAAACACACACACACACCCACACACACACACACACACACACACACACACACACACACACACACACACACACACACACACACACACACACACACACACACACACACACAAACACACACACACACACACACACACGCATACACACACACACACACACGTCCTTCATGCTCTGCATTCACCAGACTTCATTTCTGTACCTTAAATCCTTCTCGCTCTGCATTCTACTGACTTCATTTCCATACCTTCTGGCTCTTGTGTGTTCTGCCCAAACAGCAGTAAAGTAATACACTCACTCAGTCACTCTGCATTTGCCGGACTTCATTTCTGTACCTTCTGGCTCTGCAGTAATCCTGTGTGTTCTGCCCAAAGAGCAGTAAAGTAAGACACACGAACAACAACTTAAACAGTAAATCCAAACCCTCCAGTATTCAAACAGATGCACGGCGAGCTGCCGTCATCGCGCACTTGATGACATCAGCTCCAAAAGCACGAAAATCTAAAAAATAGATTCGAAAAATCGGAAAATAATGGGGTGCTACTCGGGAATTGTGGCACCCCATTATTGGGACCCCAACATTCGGTAAAAACCGAGTAATTCGGGGCAGTTGAGAGGTCTGGAGTACAGCTATTCAATTTAAGCAATAAACATTTTATATTAAGTATATTTTCTGTTGGGTGGAACAGAATGAGCAGCCTTTCAATCTTTGCTGACAATTATCTGGTTCATAGCTCTGTAGCTAATCTTACAGCTAAATAGTGTTTGCGCACTTACACTAGAATATTCATACTAAGTTGTCTGACAACCACTTGTGCCCCAGTTTCTAGAAACTGCATTATCTCTTCCTGGTACAATTACTTGTATTTTCACACTGTACTCTGTAATACATGAAGCCATCCTTACCTCATGCCTCTTTGAAGCACTGCAATCAATTTTAATGAGCCTCCTTATTTTGTTTAATCTCTGCAGGGGCATCTGCACCCCCCACACCCCCTGCTACTTAAATATATCAACTCCAAGATTGCACTTCACTGCACTAAGTGGGCGCGCCCCCCCTGCTTATACTTGGTGGAAAGTAATATGATTTATCTTGTTTAAACTCAGTATATGTATGATGTGTGTTTTCACTGTTTTGAGTTTCAGTATTTTGAGTTTTCAGGATTTTGGCTTTCAGTGTTTTGGTCTTCTAAATTATGACGTTTTCTCATTTTCAGTGTTTTGGTATTTCAATTATATGAAAAAAATCCATGCTGGTTAATAGTGATATATCAGGTCTATTTCCATTGACATTCTTCCACTTCCAATTAGGATGGCCAGCTGTTCGGTTTTTGACTAGACTGTCCTGTTTTCTGACAAATTGTCCAGTTAGAAATTTAATTCAAAACCGGACACATGAAGCCCAGGGTTTTTTTGCCACTACCACAAATTTGATCTCAAGCGTTTCTCCCATGCTATCTTACTCTGCGAATCAGAAGTTGCTGAGTATTATACAGATCAAGGAGGTTCTACCACAATGCACGTATTCATGTCAGGCCCCTCTAAGTGAAGGGCAGAAGCCAATGGTCAGCCTCGTTGTAAACAGTCCAATCACATTTTGCAAAGCATCCTATTACCATGTCACGTCTGTTCCGTCTAGCTGGCAGGATTGAAGAGAGAGAAAAAAAGCCAAAATGAGTGGTGAGGGGGTGCTGTATGAAGGAATTTCAGTCTGGGGCATCTCTGTTCTTACTAAAAGGGTTGTAAAATTGCCTTAGGTAAACAAAGCATCATGCCTTTTGACTTCAGGAGGTAAGCAGTGTCTGCATATTATGTAACACTTTACCCTTTTATTTTTGTACTACTTTTACCTTTACTTTTGGTACAAAATAGAGTGGTGGGGTCAAGTTTTATTTTAATTATAGGGAATTCAAGAGTGGGGTTAGTTTAGTATTATGCTGCAGAAGTTCAAAGCATGTAGATACATTATTTCTTTATTTAGTTTTATTCCTTTAAAACAATGACACACTGGAGGCAGCTTTGCATTTTTCTGTAGAGTTGCAAATATTTCCTAATGCCAAATAGATTTGGCATCTCATTTAGCTTAATATATTATTTTGGGAGTCTGTTTATATTACCTGACATTAAAACCCTTGATTATTGCTGTTCTTAAGCGGTACCCTGTATAATGACAGTACATTCATTGTGGTTGGATCTTCTTGCACATCACATTGATCAGGAATGCCAACTGCTTCAGTTTTTGTTTTTAATTGATTTATCAAAGAGTGCAACAAATCGAGGAGCATAGTGGCATTTAAATGAAAGAGTGCATTGTATAGTGCCATCTGTATTTATTGTTTTGTGGTTTGTGGCGGGCACTGGGAAATTGCCTTCCATTAAGATAGCTTTTACTTTCCCAGGTTTACATAGTAGTTTCTCTGTTTGACAGCCCATGTGTAGGGTTCACAAAGTCGGGTTGTGGTGGTGATGGGTAACAGTTTGGCTTTAGGGACAGTGGTGCACTCTGCTGTCTGCACTGCTGTTCTCCAAAGGACTATCTGAGCAACATTTCTTTTGTTGCATCTATTATGCTGTCTATACAACTGCTGATTATTTGATTGCTCTGAATATCTGGCACTGGTAAAGCTTACACTTTGCATATTGATCACTGTTTTTAACTAGTCACAATCCAGGGTATTAAAGAAGCTATTTTTATGCAGAAGCCGTAATGGGAAATGTGCATTTGTTTGCACTCAATCTTAAGTCATACTTGCAAGCTGTCACATATCTGCACCATCAGTTGTCTTACTGAACTCCTGAGTTTATTATTTAGTTGTAAGTTAACAGTTCCAAAGAGTGCTTTGAGATTTCTGATTTTGCACTTGGCTTGTAGGATTGGAACTTGTATACTGTCACCAGTACAAGGTAATTTATTCACATGGGTGAGTGCCGCCTAAGGTACCACAGCATAAAATAATATGCACACTGTATTTCTACATTGGTTACAGAACAAACTCTTATTCTACTTCTGGTGTATGCTTTGAATGTTAATTCATACCCATTTCACTGTACAGTATTCTGCTGTCTGCTGCTGCTCATCTTTATCCTCATCTGTCCAAAGCCATATACAATTTGCTTCGCACATTACTCTTTCCAGTTAACTTCCCCATTACCTTACTGTTATCATCTATAAATCCCCCTGTTATCCTCAGACTGCATTTCTCCCTCCAGAGTTTTCATAGCAGCACTTGCTTCCCCCCACCCTGAACACACATTAGGCCCTCCAGTTACTCCTTGTCCCTATCTCTTCATACTTTTGTGTATTGCAACCCTCACCTACAGCTACTCTCTCATGCTACACTGTGTTACCCCCCCAAAGATTTAAATTTTGCTTGTGACATAAATAGGCCATGTTGATGAGACACACGTGTCTCAGGGGGTCCCCATGCACTGGAACAAGCTTCCCATCCATGTGAAGCAGAGTCCATCCCTAGCCCTATTTAAGTATAACTTTGACCAATAGGTGGGAAATTGGAAATCATCTCTGTTTTCAATGCCACCTATCCATTTTTTTTCTGGACTATCCACAAATCAAATCAATTCTCTAGTAGTCAGGAAAACACTGTACAAACTCCAATATTCTGTTTCACAAAAGGAAACAGACTATCAGTGTTTATTAAATTGGCTGATTTACTATGCTTTTTTACAGAAAAGCATAGTAAATCGGCTGAAAGCAGGCATCCCGAACAGAAAAAGAGGGCGTTCCCATCAGCTGATGGCACCATGATGTCACAAAATGGGTGGGGCATGGATGGGAGGGGGGGTGGGAATGGGTGGAGTTATGGGTGATGTGAGGGGCATGACCTTAGTCCAGTTTTAGCCACAAAGAAACCTGGCAACCCTACTTCCATTTCTAGAGATGTGCATAGGGAAAGTCTGTAACATTCATGACAATTTAAACAGAGGTTATCTTTAGCATAGTCTGGTTACAGATTTTGCTGTATCCATATCTGTTTGTGTGTTTCCTGCTGCATCTTGTGTTGGCTGGGGCCTACCTGCACTTAGTGGGAATAAGTGAACTGGTTGGAACTGGTCTGGTATTAGGTGTTTAGCTAAGAGCTCAGGAACAAGGGTTGATTGGTCAGTTCCAGTGTTTCTGTTTTACTTTAGTTTTGTGGTACTTGCTTGTTTTAGTCGAGTTACAAGGTGGTGAGCATTCTGCATCTACCCTGTGGTGATTTCAAAGCTGCTGAGAGAATCTACAAAACTAAGTGCCATTTTTCAATTTATTCTAACTTATACTGCACTTGTATTTGATTAACTGCGCTGTTTTATTAACTTGCATTACATCTGCACTGTATTTTTTCACTGTTTTGCTGGTAAACTCTTTAATTAACTGAGTGTGAACTGTTCTGCTTTTATATTTAAGTGTGTATCTGTTCTCTTGTTAAATCGATTTAAACAGAGTTTAAATATCTTTAGCATTGCCTTTATAGGTTTTGCTATATCCAGATCTGTTTGTGGGATTCCTGTGTTTCTTGTGTTTCATGTCATACCATCTTGTGTTGTCTGGGACGTACTTGCACTTAGTGAGAGTAAGTGAACTGGATGGAACTGGTCCGGCATATGGTATTTGGCTAGGAGCTCAGGGACAAGGGTTGACTGATCAGTACCAATAAACAAAAAGGACGAAGAATCAGGAACCAATTCTTGAAAAATACCAGGAATTTATTGTAGAATCACTCGAACCACAAGGTAAAACAAAACACAAATAATCCACTCCACATTAACGTTGTTCAGGAAAATTACGTTTTCGTCACAAAACTGGACTTCATCAGATGATACCAGTAACACCAACCATTCCCTTTTATAATGCATTCAATGAAATAATTATTCAATTAATGTGTTTTAATTAATTTAAAAAGTTCTCTTTAAGACTACTTTACCATAAATATTCCTTTTGAATTCATATTTTTATTTCTTGTATTTCCTATTTGTTCCCCACCATAATACAATTAAAATAAACATTTAATATATACATTTTTATTATTTTAAAAACAGTTTAAAACCTTTTAAATAAGTTGTGTCTGATAAAAACCATTGTAATACATGTTTTTCATGCCATCTAGTGCCCATTTCATATATTGCAACCATTAAATACATAACAAAGCTCAAATGTTCCCAATGTAAGGCTATGAATAGCTAAATGTTCTACAGAATCCTTATTTCTAGCTCATATCGTGTATCCCCTGTTTCCACAAACCCCACCATATGAAGCAAACCACTTTTAAAAATATTAATAAAATTAAACACACAAAAAATAGGACCAAGGTTAAAAAGATAAAAACCTTTGTTAAAAATGTTTGTTAGAGTTATTTATAATTTGGCTGCTCTTAGTTTCAAAATTGGTATTATGCTAGTATATTTGTTTAACCCTGGTGGGTTATAGGCTTCTAACGTCATTTGCCACCACAATTCTCTATACTCTAACCTTACTTCCCAGGGTCCCCCTCTTATATCCTTTTCTGTATGTTCTAGTACGGATAAACTAAAAATAGTTTGAGCACATTCCTTACTATGCTTGTATAAAGCATTAGTTTCCTTACAATTCTTTATGTCATTGAGGTGCTCGTAAACTCTCCTTTTTAGTTTCCTTTCGGTTTTCCCTATGTAGAAAAATTGGCATTTTTTACATGTTGCCAAATAAACTAGTCCTGAGGAGTCACAATTATAAAAATACCTATCATTAACAATGGTTTTCCTTCTACTACTAATATCAATGGTGTTACTATTAGATATATAGGTACATTGGGCACATTTTCCACATTTATAAGTGCCTTTTCTCCTTCTGTCCTGTGAATTTAAAGAATTTTTACTTTCTACAAGATTTGTTATGTATTTAATGGTTGCAATATATGAAATGGGCACTAGATGGCATGAAAAACATGTATTACAATGGTTTTTATCAGACGCAACTTATTTAAAAGGTTTTAAACTGTTTTTAAAATAATAAAAATGTATATATTAAATGTTTATTTTAATTGTATTATGGTGGGGATCAAATAGGAAATACAAGAAATAAAAATATGAATTCAAAAGGAATATTTATGGTAAAATAGTCTTAAAGAGAACTTTTTAAATTAATTAAAACATTAATTGAATAATTATTTCATTGAATGCATTATAAAAGGGAATGGTTGGTGTTAATGGTATCATCTGATGAAGTCCAGTTTTGTGACGAAAACGTAATTTTCCTGAACAACGTTAATGTGGAGTGGATTATTTGTGTTTTGTTTTACCTTGTGGTTCGAGTGATTCTACAATAAATTCCTGGTATTTTTCAAGAATTGGTTCCTGATTCTTCGTCCTTTTTGTTTATCAGTTTGGATTTGCACTTTTTGTTTGGTGATCAGTACCAATGTTTCTATTTTACATTCGTTTTTTGTGGTACTTAAACCCCACTTTATCCAGGTTTTCACTTGTTGCGCATTATGCACCACCGCTGCACTGTTTTAACCCTTTGTGAGGTATCTCAGCTGCAGTTTTTCCCTTACCAGCACTCCTGTGTAAGTGAGGCCTTCCCTAGCAGCTATTGTACTGATTTTATCCAGCCTTACTCACACCTGTAAGTTCTCTCCTCAGATAGTACCCACTCTACTATCCCTGACCTTTCTTCCAAAGACTCCAACAACCATGGATGGTCAATTTCCTGTGGTTTCTCCTGCTAGTCTGATTGATTTGGGCATCCTTAGACAGTGTAGCAACTGCCTCATGTATATGGGCAACCCTCTACTACTACCACCTAGAAACACAATATGTGAGAGATGCAATTGCATTAAGAACCTAGACTACTTGCTGTCTCAATCACAAGCCAGCACATCTGGCACTGAGAAGGTTGTCTGCTCAAACACCACAAACACCACACCTCTAACACCACCCACACCTGTATAACACACTCTCACATATGCAGAGGTTCTCAGCAAAAGCATACCTAAACAAAAGAGACCTCAGAGGCAAAAACATACACTTATATCACAACCCATAGCACCAAGCACCACACATGGTACACGTCTGTGTCTCACAGTCTCTAAGGCCCAGCCATAAACCCAACATTCTAGTCTTAGGAGACTCTATCATGAGACACACAGATGTGCCCCTCACCAGGCTAGACAAGGAGAAAGTCTTGGTAAGTTGGTTGTCAGGTGCTAGAATCCACCATATTATGCATGTACTCAAGTCTCTCAATAACAGGTACTGTTATGACTCTGTCATAGTCCATGTTGGTGTGAATGACTTGAGACGTACCTCTCTGGACTATATGAAGAGAGACATGATTGAGCTCACTGATTGTGTGTCACAGGCAGGTATGTCCCTAGCCGTAACCCGCATCCTACATCACCCAGAATGATGCCTCAATGCCAGCAGAAAATGATTGACTTTAACAATTGGTTTAGTTTCTGGTGTCATTCCAAGGGGATCCAGTACCTGACAGCCTGAGAGGACATGATTGACACACCGCGATGCTTTACCAGAGATGGCCTTCATCTGTCTTCCCTGGGCTTCAGGCTTCTGGCAAAGGTTCTTGCCTCCCTCATAGTGTCTATTTTAGGCAAAGTCATGAGGACAAAATTGTCAGTGTGAAAAATTCTTCTAAACAAAATGTAAAGGTCATGCTGCTAAATGCACCCGACAGGCAGCTGACAGTAACCTTCTCCTTGTTTAGCCTGGTGAGTGGGACATCAGTGTGCCTGACTATAGAGACACCTATGACTAGTGTGTTGGCCACGTTGTTTTGCCTTATTGGCTGTGGTTGAGTGACACACTGAGTCTGCGGGCTATGTGTCATTTGGGTTGTGTTGGGGGATGGAGGTTGCTTGCATTTCTACTTTGGAGGTCTCTGTTGCTTAGACAGATTATTATTGAGAGCCTCCGCAAATGTTTTTGTGTTACTTTGTGTGGATTTTGGTGGTGTAGATTTATTGAGACTATGTGATGATTGTGGTGTGGTGCAAGTGTTTACCTTCTCCTCTTGACTGTCAAGTTCAGTCTTGATTGGAGAGAGCTTTACCTCCAGTTTGGCTAGATAAGTGCATCTCTCACAGGTTGTAGTGTTGGGTGGTAGGAGGAGAGGGTTGTCTATGTACATGAGGCAATTTCTACATTGCCCCAAGATGCCCAGATTCATCAGATAGACAGGCGAGAACACTGGGAGCTGACCCTTGGACATGCCTGAATAAAAAACTATTTTCCTCTAGATAAGTGAGGAAAGTGAGTACAAGAGCTGTTTTTCTCTAAGCAAGTGAGGAAAGTAAGTACCAAAATTGTTTTCCTCTAGGTAATGAGGAAGGTTGAGTGCTGCAGTAATTAGTAGGTTATTTAGTGCTTACAAGTTCTGAACAAGTGCTGATCACGAATAAGCAAATTCAAGTGCTAAAACTAAGAATCTGTATCTGGACTAAACTAGTAACAGGAAAAGGGGGAAACAAGTGCAAATGCGGGCTTTTAAATCAGAAAGTTGAGAGAGATGGAAAAACTGCCCATCAAAACAGCCAATAACTACAATTTCTGGGCCAGAACCACTCCTTATGTGGCAGATAGGTTACCTAGTGCTTACCACTCCCACTGATAAGCTAGAAGGCTTCCCTCCAACACAGAAAACTTGGGGGGCTCAGAAGCTTACATACAGTCCTGGATACAGCAAATCTGAATCTGGACTACACTAGTTACAGGAAAGGTATATTTATGGTTCTACCTTACTTCAACGACACGCTGGAACATCGACAGGGAAATCGCGAGCCCCAGAAGATCGACAGCGCGAAGAAGCGACGCGACGGACCTACTAGATCATACAAGCAGAAGACCGACCCGACGGATGAAAGCACCGATGCCGAGGATGAGGAAATGGGAAAAGGCTGGTAGTAAGTATGTAGTGACGGACGCGTTAGGGTCAAGAGGGTAAGGTGGTGGTGGGGTGGAGGGGAGTTTAAGTGAGTTAGAGTAAGGGGGTAAGTGTGTGGTGTAGTGATTGGTTTTGGGTGGATAAGGGATGTGTTTGGGTTAGGAGGAGAGGAGCGTAGTGAGTGTGTTTGGATTGTGTTTGCAGTAGGCTGTGTGTTAGGTTAGGGGGGTTAGTAAGGGAGTAGTGAAAGTGAGTAGTCAGGTAAGTGTCGGGTCAGGTTTGTGTAGTGTGTAGTGTATTGTTGAGGTAGTTAGGGTTTGGGTTGTGTATGTGGGTTTGTTGTGGGTGTGTGTGTGGTTGGGGTGTTTTGTTGTGTTTGTGTTGTTTGTGTGTGGTGGTGTGTGTAGTTTTTGGTTGTTCATTGTTGCGTTTGTTGGTCGTGGGGTGTTTTTGTTTGTTGTATTGTCGTTTATGTGGTTTCGGGTGGGTTTGTGTTTTTGTATTTGGTTGTGTGTTTATGTGTTTTTTCGCTTTGAGGTAGAACCATATATATATATATATATATATATATATATATATATATATATATAGAAAAGTAGCTAAAACAGCAGTAAAAACAATTCAAATGCAGTGCAAGCTAGCACACTTGAGTATGTAGCAATGTTAGACCAAACAGTTTAAAAAATGCAATTAAATTAAAAATGACTAAAAACAAGTGCAGAAAGAGTCTATTAGGTAGAATGAGGTAAAGAGATGGGACTGAGCGGAATGTCCCAGATCAAATCTACAGTGGGGGCGGGCAACTGCAAAAGCCTCCAAATTTAAACAAGACAGGAATAGGGAGGGTGGGTATGGGAAAACCAACACCTTCAGCAGAGATCTGAAAAACTATACAGTGAAGCAAAATATAGTGGACTTACTGACAATGTGTAGTATTGTACTGAAATATATTATATTAAATGACTACTCACATCTCATACAAGTCTGCAAGAATATGATACAGTACACATGACATGCCTACAGAAAAGCAGTTGCTACAGAACAAAGCAACACAGCTTCACACAGCAGCTATACTGAATTCTGACATACTTCTCAACTTCTTAACTCAAGAAATCTGGACAAAGCCAAAAATGATGGGAGGGGGAACAAAGGCCCAAAAATAGGGACCAATTTTAAATATTGCTCTTATGAACTTAGAAAGTTGCTAGAATAACAGGTTTTCCATTAGTATGCATTTTTCTGAAGGATATGATGTCTGAAACTTAAATATCTGTCATTTTAATGACTTCAATTCTCAGTTTTTTTGCCAGAAACTACAAGTTTTATGAGGAATGGAGCAAAAATATGAACCAAAATGCTGGACATTCGTTGGAAATCTGAACAGCTGAGCGGTATGAATGCTGATAGTGCACTAACAGCTTCCCTTGTATTAGTAGCCTCTAGTAACAAAATCAGAAAACAAATCCCCTCACTTTGATAACTTCTGCATACGACATGAAAAAACAATTTAGCAATAATCCATGGCTGGGTGTATCTATCACCAGATTTACCCATGGTTGGCATGATTTGATCACAAGGCTGAGGTCTGAGTGATTAAATAAAACCAAATGTGGGTACATCTTGTGATACACCCATCCAAAAGGGAGTTATTGCTATTATATAATTACATTATTTAAGAAAGAAATTGCTTGCCTTTCTTAAATAATGGCTTTGTATAATGGCATTTTAGTCTTCCGTCTTCTATTTGCTGATGTACTGCATATGCATAAGCAACTGGCATTCACATGCTTGCACAGTACATCAATGCAGTCCAAGAGATGTGACAGAAAAAAGAGCTTCTCGATTGCTGTTTTATTTATTTATATATTTATTTATTTATTTATTAATTTGCACTGTATAAAATATAAATCAAAACTTTTACAAGGGACAAGGCAAAAATATGAGGAAAATCAGACATGTTTCTGTTTAATCAGTTTTGTAGAACATATCTCATTGTTCTAATATTTTGCTCTTTCCCCGGTAAAAGAGAGTTGCAATGCTCTTATCCAGAGTATTCCAACAGAAAGTGTGGCTGCACAGTCGGACTTCAGTGACAGGACTTCCATCTATCAGTAGATACTTGGTTTACAATGAGCACACTGTTTGGGATGTCCAGTCAGATTGCTTTTTTGAATAGTAATGATCATTTATTGTATAATGGTCCATATTATAGGACAGAGTCAGCATGCTATTTCCATATCATGTGTACTCACTACATATGCATAAAGAGCAACAGCCGATATAGCAACATACCACAGACAAATGTACATTACCAAAATAGTGACACATAAGAAAAATACTATAAACCTGAAAGTTTTACCATATGTTGCTATGTGGTACGTATGCAATGACTGATATACTATTGCATACACCATGTCACACATATGGTACTTTGTGTAAGGAATGTGTGTGATTATGTATCCACAGCATGTTACATAAAGATCAGTTGATAAAGACCATGTGTTATATTCAAAATATAGGTTAGTGAAGTATGCATTCTAAAACTGTCTCTGTCAATGTTAGACGTACAACAGGGTAACCTGTGGTAGCAATGCAGGGAATATGTACAACTATTGTGAAAAAAAATGTAGAGAATGACTTCCTGCATGTCTTTGAACACCTTAGTAGAAATGCACTTTATATACAACATATAGCTATATGTGTTGCCACTAATTGCAGAGGTACATATTGCCAGTATGTTTATGTGCACAGACAATGGATTAGTATATACTGCAAACATCAATACATATCACCTGGTAGGATGACTGGGACTGAAAAAGCCATCCACAATCAAAAGATCAGCATGTAATAACAGAAGCAGAGTTATTGGAACTCCATCATGGTCATTCCCAGCAATAAGCAGATCTAGTGTAAAGTGATTGATGAAAGTAGATGGTTATATATTGCCAATAAAAAGAACTTAGTGTGACCAATAAGGCACACTCTTTTTTTCCTTGACCAGCCTACTGCAGACATCAAATCCTCTGTTTCCTTTATAGACCACTCCCATTGGCAACACTGCATGTGTCATCACTAGCCAAGTTATGTCCCTAAAAATAGAAATGTCATCTTGGTTGTACTGGCTTACTGTCCTCCTGCACCTTGGAAAGGATCGAGAAAACCAGTACCATCACATTGTAGTCAAGCTTGTATTTTTTCCTTACTCTACATTCTTCCCTATGTGCTAATAACACTGTCAGACTGGGCAGGTAGTGGGAGTTTCCTATGCACATGCTCCATTACCGGGGGGGGGGTCTATAAAATGGCCACATTCTCTCTATCTCCTTGTCCCCCAACCTGGCATCAAACCCCTGAGCTTTTACCTCAACCAAATCTCCACTATGGAGATCCAGGCACTGTTCTTCCCACCCTCAGAATAGGCACATCCATCAACCCCACCGGCAGCACCTGAGACACTAATCAAACTCAGGTCTCCTAGGGTCAACGCTAAGCCTTTGTCCTTCTGTGTCATCAGTCTGGCACCATTAAGAATGGTTAAAGAAGAGTCCAGCTAGGGCTAGAGTCATTAGTACAGTTACTTTATCTAATATGTGGGATGTTAGTTTATGAGTCTTTTTGGTTCAAGGTGAGAGTACTGACACTTTTGCTTTTTGCAGGTTGTTGTCTGTGAAACTATGGTAAGAATTAGCTATCAAAGGCAAAACCTAGTAATTTTCATTTAGACTGGTTTCAGAAATGTTGTTTATTTTTGGTTTATATGGATTATTCAGTCAAATTTCAAGATTTGTCCTTTTATTGTTGATACTCCCTATAGT
Organism: Protopterus annectens; assembly: GCF_019279795.1. NCBI lineage: Eukaryota > Metazoa > Chordata > Ceratodontiformes > Protopteridae > Protopterus > Protopterus annectens. Next base: position 890,293,815 of record NC_056735.1, read on the forward strand.
CATATAAGCTATGCTCAGTTTACGCTTGTTATGTTTTTGGGGTGAGGGAAGATAGAGCAAAGATTAAGCTGTATATTTGTTGTTTAACCACAGCAGAAAAGAAGCCGCTAATATTGTTGCATGAAGGGATTTACAGATGACAGAGCTGAATTGTTCAGATTTTTTTTTTAAATAGCAAACAATACTGCAGGTGACTGGGCCACAACAGGGGGATATTTATGTAGTAGTAGGTTTTATTGTCATATATATTTTTAAGTAAAACAATTAAGAAGAATAGTTATATCCACTGGAATGTTGTGACGGAAATGGTAAAGGAAAGAGAAGGATAATTAGAAGAGGTAAGAACAGAAACATTGTACTTCTGCCTTGTAATTAATTTGATCTGTACGGGCATGTCATAACTGAATGTATAATGAAAGTCATATAAAGTTGTACAGCACTTTATGTGAATTTGTTAGTGTAAAATAAGTTTGCTTGGTATGGAAATGTAAATAATAGAAGGTAAAATAAAAGTTGTGTAAAGGTCAAAAAGTGTAACTTTGGTAATGTGATAGTGAATTTATTATACAGGAATTTAATAACCATAGTTTTGCCTGTAGACTGAGTTACTGTAGAGGATTATTTGGGGTAGCAATGTACTGATTTAATTGTTGCCTCATGAAATGCAGGGGGTGTTCATCATATCTATAAAGGTGGGGATCGTGGGGGTAGTTGGGGATGAAAAGAAGAAAAGGAGTGAAGATGGACACAGTGAGGAGCAATGTGAGTGGATCTGCTTGCTCATGTATGGACAGCTCCTCAACTTGCTACCAACTGCCATCTAAAAAGGTAACCAACAGAATAAAAAGAAACACAGTGCACCTCATTGTAATGCTATGGTTTGCAGTTTAAAGTTATGACCTATATTTTTAAAAGACAAATAATTTCACCAGTAAACCTCAAGAAAATTTAAAAAAGAATGCAAAAGAGTGGGACATCAGACAGGAAGGCATTATTACAGAGCTGGGAGTGTTATGTGCAGATAAGAGGGAATAGAGCAGAGAAAAAAAAACAGAAAATTAATCAAATGGAGAGAAGGCAAAGGGAAACTAAAGGGTGAAATAAATTGATGAGACTATGAGGACAAAATAAAGGATGATGAATGAACGGTGACAGGAATAAAATTAGACATGATGAGAATTGTAGAGATGAGTGACAAGTGGATGACTTGGAAAAGGAATACAGCACAATAAATAGTAACAAATAAGTAAATAAGGCTTCACTGCAACAAGTGCTTGGTCATAGATGAAAAATTGCCAAGCAGACAATTCAAAAGAGTAATTGAGGATATAAGTGGTGATTTAAATGTAACCACTAGTGTTTTTGTGCTGTTCCAAATTATATGAACTTAAAATGCTCTAGTACAGTCAAATGAAAAATATTCTTAAACCAACTTATTAACCTCATTGCAAACAAATGGAGTATTAATAAATACAAGAGAGGACATCTGGAGTATTTCAAGAAATTTCTCATTTGACAGCACTTATCAGCCCCGTGTGTTTGACCATGATTTAAACAACAGACAGCTCGACATTCAGATCACAACCATTCTATGGCTAGAACTAAACTGCGTAACATTATATGTGTGATCTAGAAAGTGGTTACTATGAGTGCTAAGCTTAGCTATGAGTGTCTAACCCCTTGCAGTAACACTTGCACATTCAGAGACCACATTATCACACTGATTTTCCATGAAATCTTATGTTCTCCTTTAAAAATGCCTGCAACTACAGATCTATGTCACTGAGCAGTTCACAGAGTCACTCAACAGAATAAATCACCTTGGATGACCAAAAAATGTAACTCAGCCAAAAGATGGTGATCTACCACCAAAGTCAATGGAAGACACCTCACTGAAGGTCCATTTAGTGTAGTTTTGCAAAGATGCAAGGGTGGGAGTTGTGAGTGTGTTTGTGTATCCATGTGTGTGACATTATGTGAGCATGTATGTCTACAGGATAGGAATGGAGTCAGATGAGTGGTGTGTGTGTGTGTGTGTGTGTGTGTGTGTGTGTGTGTGTGTGTGTGTGTGTGTGTGTGTGTGTGTGTGTGTGTGTGTGTGTGTGTGTGTGTGTGTGTGTGTGTGTGTGTGTGTATGAATATCTTAATGCGTGTGGAGGAGTCATCATATTTTTCAAACCACTGTTTGTACTGCATTTGTCTGCCTTACTGTGCCTGTTAAATCATATTTTGTTGCTGTTTTTACTGTTTGCAAAGTAATTGTTGCTGCTTTTCCACTGTTTGCAAATAATCTCTTCTGTTTATATTCTGTTTTTCCACCAAGCAGTGCTTTAAATAACTGATTAAAGCATTCTTTAGTGTCTCCTTGCTGTTTTTCCTGCTGTTTAAAACATTTTTTAGTGTCTCTCTGCTGTTTTTCTGCTGTTTAAAACATTTTTTGTGTTTCCCACCTCTAAAATAATGTAGCTAGTAGCTGTAGCATAATCCAGATGCAAGTTTGCTGCATCTGGGCCTGTTTGTAGTGGCTGTCATATTCTGAGCACATTCGCTAAGCCATCTTTGGTTGGAAAGAGCCCTTCTACACCCCGGTGAGAGAAGTGTGCTGATTGGAACCTGTCTAGTGAAGGCTGATTGGTCTAGGGCTTGGAGTAAGCCCCCCCATTGGTTCTTTTGATTGTGTTATAGTTTTTTTTAAAGTTTTTAACTTCTGGTATTTAAGCCCCGCATTTGAGTGGGTATATGCTTGTTTGCACATTGCACAGCACTGCTCACTGCCACACAATTGTGCACTATAGCAGGACAGATAATTTCGACAATTTTTCCCTTAGATACAGCTGTAGTATATTAGTGTAGTCCACATCTTTAGTACATCTCTGGTCTAAAAAAAATTGCTAGTGAGCTGCAACTTATTAAACCACCTGCCAAAAATCCCATCAGAAATATCCATCTACACAGCACCACCTAGATCAGTCCTGAAAGCACCCCCTTTGTGATAACAATTCTTCAACCTAGCATTATGGACATAGGTTCATAGGTTGGTATTAGGCTATCAGCCCTAGGGCCTATAAAAGCGTACCCATAACAATTCCCTGGCTATTTCTTCTCACAGTATTTACTTCCCTGGACCCCTGTCTAGCAGGGTGACTGACGTGATCCCCATGGTGAATTTCCTATCTCCCATCCAATCATCAAGGTTCCTTTTGAAGACTGCCAACAAGGTGCTCTGCTTGACATGTATGGGCTGTCTATTCCAGAGTCTGGGAAGTCTATGGGTCAGGAACCTATCCCTCCAGCATGTTTTGTTCATTGTGATGACAAGGTTTAGATCCTTGGAGCATATGTCTCTCTGAGGGATTGGGATTTCTTTAAGTGTAGCATGTCCAACAGCACTGGGTTTGACATGGCCTTGTATGTTAAACAGAGATCGCCTCTAAGTAGACGATATGCGACAGAGTATAGGTGGAGTTTTTTTAGACAGTCAGCATAGGGCATCTATTTTAGGCCTGTGATTCTTTTAGTGAGGTATTTCTGTAGCCTTTCCAGTTGTTGCAGATGTCTTGAGAGGTACAGACCAAACGGGGCATTGGATTCTATAATGGGTCTAATGAGGGATGAGTACAGTGGGACAATGACCTCCTTTTTTCCTGGATGAAAAGCCCTTAGTGATGAGGTGTACCACATAGAAGTATTTCCTGACTGTTGTGGTGATGTGGTTATTGAAGGTGAGACCACTGTCCACCTGTGTCCCTAAGGCTCTTATCACACTTTCGGTGTTTAGTGTACTGCCACCTATGTGGTAATTCACAAGTACGTTTTTTCCCAAAGGGGATAACTATACATTTCTTGGCATTGAGCTTGAACCCATGGCTCTGGCACCAAGCAACTGTTTCTGTAAGGCCCTTTTGTAGAATATCCACATCATTTGGGGATTCAATAATGGCTCCCAGTTTGCAGTCATCTGCGAACTTTGTTAGCCAGAGTCCCTTAGTGTTGGCCTGTACTTTGGAGAAGTAGATGCCAAACAAGAGTGGTCCCAGGACTGAATCCTGAGGTACCCTACTTGTCACTTGTCTCGAGCTGGATCTGGAGTCAGCTAATTTTACAGTGTGGGTTCTGTCAGTAAGCCAGTTGGCAACCCATCGAGTTCAGTAAGCTAGTTAGATTACCCTTGTTTTCCTACCAGCCTTGTTAACTTGGATCTCCTGAGGCAGTGTAGCAACTACCTCATGTACATTGACAACTTTCTATTAATAATTTACTCTAGTACGGAGTGCGAGAGATGTATCTACACCAAGAATCTTGAATCCCTGTTCTCTTGCACTCAAAACAGTAACACTGAAGAGGTTGTCAACTCAACCACCATTACTCATGCACATAGTACCACTACTCATACACATAGTAGGCATCCAACACATAAATCAACATACAGAGAGGTTCTCATAAAAAACTTACAGAAACACCAGAGACCTACAAAACAAAAGACTGCTACAACTAACACAATTCCCACAGTACCCAAGACATATAATAACACAAGTGTCTCACCCACCAAGCCCTTAAGGCGTAACACTCAAAAAACAAATGTTATTGTCACTGGAGACTCCATAGTGAGACACATGGAAGTCCCACTTACAAGGTTAGATAAGGAGAAAGTCATGATCAGCTGCCTGTCTGGTGCCAGGATTCATTACATCATGCATGCACTCAGGTCTTTCAGCAACAAGTACCATTATGAATCTGTCAAAGCTCATGTTGGCGTGAATAACATACCTCCATGGACTATATGAAAAAAGACATGATTTATCTCTCTAAGTATGTGTCCCAGGCAGATATGTCCCTAGCCTTTAGTAGCATATTACCCTCATCTAGAATGATGACACAGTATAAACAAAAATGATCAATTTCAATAACTGGCTTAGTTTTTGGTATCATTCAAAGGGGATCCAGTTTCTTTCAGCCTGGGATGACATGATCAACAAACCTCGCTGCTTTTCCAGAGAAGATTTACACTGGCACCACTAGGTTTTTGGCTGCTGGCAAAGGCTCTTGCGTCCCCCATAGTGCCTTTTTAGGTAAGGTCTCAAAAACAAAATTACCGATGTGAAAATTGTCAACCATAACAAAATAAGGTTTATTCTGCTAAACTCTAGGAGCTTAAACCAAAACCTGCACACCATGCAAGCACTTCTATAACTGGTGGATGTAGATGTCTGTGCAGTCACAGAAACCTGGTTCAATGCCTCAAAGAGTACCCTGACCTTGCATTGCTACAATGCCTTCCACACCTTCAGACCACAAAACGAATGTGTGAGAACCAAAGGAGACAATGTTTCTATTTATATTAAAGATAAATTCACCTCCTGACTAGTTAGACTGGACAACTCCATAGAGTTATTCCAAGTTCAGATTACTGTGGTTAAGATCCCCATTCAAGTCATAGCTAAGTATATATCTGCCTCCATGGATCATGATGTTCATGAGGCCTACTTGACCAAACTGGAGTCATTCCAAATATTGTCAAACACTCTGGTCATGGAAGATTTCAATAATCCCACCATCTACTGGGAAACCTACTCTAATCCTAACTCGATAGCACAAAAGTTCCTTGACTTTGTTAACTCAAATCCCCTGATACAAGTTGCTCAAAGCACAACAAGAGGAACAAATGTACTAGATCTGGTCCTCACTAACATAACAAACAGATGCACCACCACAACTGTCAGACCCTCATTAGTTAAGTCTTACCACAAATTAGTCACCTTCGAACTGGTGCTATTTCCAGAATTCACAAAGGGAAAAGTCAGACTAAAAGACTTCACCAAAGCAAACTATACCCTCCTAGGGGAAGGTATAAATGCATTCCAGGCCCCACCCCCAGCTGGAAGTGGTTACTACACCAAAGCTCACATTAAAGCCCTGTACAATCACTTGCATAAGTGCATAGATCAGCTGTCCCAGAGCGAATCAAAGCCAGGGCCCCAAGTAAAAAAAAAAAGGCACTCTGGTGGACATCCAGCATAAACAAACTTTACAACAAATGCAAAAAGAAAACTAAGGCAAGGCCCCTATAATGGAAAAAGGGGTCTATATTAGATCATCAAAACAGATGAATTTCGAATGATCTAATATCAAACCCAACAGTGAAACTGCACAAAACTGAATTATTTCCTAGGAAAAGAATTTGGTTGGCCATTGTTGTGGCTTTGCTGTTTTCAGTGATGCGGTGGAAAGTTACGGGTTGGGTTAAGGTAAGTGTGTGATTTTGCAGATGTTCAGATTAGGGCGCGGGTTGGGTGAGTTAAAATTAGGGCGCGGGTCAGGTAAGTGTGCGATTGTGACAGAATTTGGGGTTAGGGGCAGGTTAAGTGAGTTAGGGTTAGGGAGCGGGTGAGGTGAGTATGCGATAGTGATGGACCTTAGGGTTAGGGTCTGGGTTAAGGTAAGTGGATAGATAGTAGTGTATGTGCAGTGTAGTGTAGGGTTAGATGTAGCTTTTAAGTGTATGTGTGTGGATTGCTGCTTTTTCATGTGCTTGTGGTGTATGTGTGTGTTTCTCGGAACAGCAATTTTTTTCCCTGGGAAAAAAATTCGCTATTTTGAGGTTTCGATATTATTAAGGTTTGGGTTTTGCAGTTCGACGTTACGGCATTCGATAATGAGCCTTTTCGTTGCTCTGATATAGACCCTGGAAAAAGCGCCCTTCTCAGCCTCAACAGGCAAATAAGATAACATGTCAGCCAAGGATAATCATAAGGCCTTTGACAGCTATGTACATAACCTAAAAGGTAGGACCCAAGCATGTACTGAGCTAGTATCAGACACAGTAATCTCGCAGAGGTAGCAAACCTGCAAGTGGAGAGATTTGGTGAAAATTTCACTCTCTTATCCCCTCTAAACTTAAAGCAATCCTTACCCCCAACTTCTACCCATACCATACATATCCGAGGAGCAGGCCATTAAAGCCTTGTCTAAGGCAAAAAATACAGCCTCTATTGGACCAGATGGCATCCCAGGCTGTCTTCTAAACAAACTAAAACATGAACTAGCATCACCATTAAGTACCATATTCAATCTCAGACTAACCACAGGCTTTGTCCTGTGGAATGGAGAACAGCAACAGTTATTCCCCTCCACAAAGGCAACTTAGCAACAGGCCCAAGGAATTAAAGACCCATAAGCCTCATCTGTAAATTCATTGAACACATCATCATGGACCTCATAAATAAAGATATAGGCAACCTCCAGACTCTGGATCTGTCCCAATTCAACTTCATCAAATGCAGATCCTGCCTGTTAAACCTGGTGGATTTCTTCAAAATTGTAACCAGGGCCATTGATGAGGGCAAATCTGTGCACACAGCATACCTTAACTTGGCAAAGCCTTTGACACAATCCCACACTCAGGCATTACCGATAAACTTAGCAAACTGAATGTAAACCCCTTTGTTGTAAGATGGGTTGCCAGTTGGCTCACAAACCAGTTACACACTATCAAAGTGGGTGACTCCAGATCAACCAGCAGACCTGTCACCAGCTGAGTGCCACAAGGGTCAGTGTTGGGCCCCCTACTGTTTGGTATATATTTCTCAGAATTTCAGGCCAAAACTAAGGGGCTGTGGCTCACCACGTTTGCGGATGACTGCAAACTGGGTGCAATTATTGAATGCCCAAATGATGTCAGCATACTTCAGGAGGGTCTTACACAGACCAACAACTAGTGTCTTAGTCACAGTCTCAAACTGAATGTAAATTAATGCATAATTCCCTTCAGTAAAAACAATGTCCCTTCACATCATCAAATTAACAACAATATCCTATGTACCTACAAAGTGGTAAGAGATCTTGGATGACAAGTAGACTGCGATCGTAACTTTGTCAACCATGTGTCTACTGTAGTAAGGAAGGCTTTCTACATAGCACACTTGATTAGCAAAGGCATTGCCTCTAGAGCAAAGGAGGTTATAACCCCTCTATACTCGTCACTAATCAAGTCCAGAATTGAGTATAACACCCCTTTCGGCATGTACCATACAATGCACCTGCAGCAATTTGAGAGACCTCAGAGGTTTCTAACTAAGAATATCAAGGGATTCCAGCACATGCCTTACACAGACTGACTAAAGTCACTGTCACTATACCCAGTATCATATAGACTTTTTAATGGAGACTTATGCCTGACTACCAGAACATCTCTGACCCAAACCTAATGAATTTGCTGCACATCCGTAAATCAAACAGGACTAGAGCTACCCATTCCAGGGACCTAAATATGGCCTACGACTTGAATAGGATCGGCTGGAGGGACAGATTTGTCTCTCAGTAACTGCCTCATCTTTGGAATATGCTGCCAATTCATGTGAAGCAGCAGCAAACTAGATCTGAGATAACTCTAGGTGCATCATGGGATAGGGACTTGGCCTTGAGCTGTCTGAAGACTTTGAGCTTTGTAGTAGGCTGACTCAGAGCTGAGGATCGGCTATGAACCCATCTGTAAGAATGAACGGCAAGATTGAACAACTTCACATCAAAAGTTTAGTGCTGCTTATGCCAAGTCCACTTGTGTTGTTAATAGCACAACAGGTAGTGTGTTTGCTTTTTATGCAGAAGGCTGTGGGTTCTACTCCCACAGTAGGTAAATACATTGCTGATACTGTGCTGTGTTGTAAAGGGGGTGGATGCTGCAGTCCTTTTTAGCAAAGATACCTAGTAACTATGAACCTGTTATCAGGTTGCCATCCATTTCCTATTGCAATATTACTAGATTATCATTTTTTAATGCAACATAGGCAATTTATTCCTCAAAAGCAACAGGCACTTTATTTGTAGATGAAACAATGAAATATAAAGTTGTTTGCTAGTAGCAACCTCTTCATTAGTCACAGATTTCTTTAATGTGGAATTATTTAGATGACTTTTACTTCTTCAGAGATTGTGCATATTTGCTGATACTGGTGAACTGTAGAAGTTTGAGTAGGCTTTTATGATGGAAATGTTCTGAACTGGGCAGTTTTGTCATTATTGTTGCATGCATTTTGTTTCATTGTTTACTGGAAAAATGTTCAAAAGAATACATTTAAAACACCCTCTAGCAACTGTACTGTATTACACAAGGAATATAATTTAATACAGTCAGGAAGATATATCAAAGAGCACGTGCATCTTTCATGTGCAAGGGACCTATAATTTGAAAACAGCCCAAAGTTAATCTTTATCTGCCACTGGCAAAATGTATTTTCTTTGAATGTGGGTTTCAGTGCTGTTTCAATGAATGTGAGTTTCAAGGGCAGAGAAGTGTTAATGCTAAGTCTATTTTCATTGTGAGACTGCATTGCTTTGTTTAGCAGATATCTATTGGTGTTTGTGCTGTAAAATGAAAAATAAAACTTTCAAATTATATCCAAATCAACGCAGAAGTAAAGCAGTATGCACATTACAGTGTTTATGGCAAATGTGGTGAAATAACCAAGGAATGGGACATTGGAATGGCTACAGGGCGTAGGCTCCATATGACCATGATTTCGTGAGGGGGGAAGGGCAGCAAACTCAAAGACAGCTCCAGCTGAACTATACCTCTCAACTGACCAGATTTTTGCAGAATGAATAGATTTTTGCTTCTTATTTTTGGTTTGTTTCTCATAAAATTTGTGGTTTTCTGGCAAATCATTTAGGATCTAAGTCACTAAATAATGACAGACATTGAGTTTCAGACGTCATAACCTTCATAAAAATGCATGCTAAAGCAAGACCTGTTATTCTACCAACTGTCTTAAGTTTATACAAGAGCAATTTTTAGTACTGTTCGTATATTCCCCCAATATATTTGGCCTTGTACAGATTTCCTACATTAAGAGGTTGAGAGGTATGTGCAAATAAATCGCTTTATAGAGTTAGGAATATCTAAACCTCTCAACTGTCCCCAATTTTGGCTCAAAAAGTTGCTCTCCCCCTAATAATCCCACCGCAAAATTGTAGTTTTGGAAGAAAACATGGAGGGTTTACAATTATAAATAACTGTAATGAATAGAGTTATAGATTACTTTTATTTCAGAAATGCATGTAGATTCTCTTATTTTGTCAGCTGCTCAAGTTAACAGTATTAATATTAAAAAGGTGTCCCTTCTTTGACAGGTTCCCAGCTGCATTGTGTGGCAATTTTATATTTTTGCATCACATTTTTGGTCTGTGTTTCATAAAATTGTGGTTTTCTGGCAAATTAGTGGTAAATCATTAAAGATTGAAGTTAGAAAATAATGGCAGACATTTGAGTTTCAGATTTCATACCCTTCAGGAAATTCATACTAATGCAAGACCTACTACTATTCTATTATCTTTCTAAGTTTATAAGAGCAATATTTAAAAATTATCCTTATCTTTGGGCCTGTGTTCCACTTCTGTGTACGGCTTTGTCCAGATTTCTTGCTCTGAGGTTGAGAGGTATGAGTGTCACAGCCAGCACCGTCAGCCAGAGACATTTCAAATTGTGACATACTTGTTGCACCCCACTCCCCATGGCCTCTGGATGTGTCCAAGCAAGGCAAGGAGCAGTTATGCAGTGTAAGTGTGCAGAGTATTCCCCCATCCAAGGTAGATACAAGTACAACAGTGACTTTTTATCTGTCCTTGATTTTGCAGAATGTTCTGGTTTTCTGTCATATTTTTATACTGTTGATTTATGCATCTAATTATTCAGAAAATGCATGCTGCCGTAGTGTCCTGTTGCTCTGCATTTAAGTAGCAATGCTTTAATGACCATCAGGTAAGCTTAGAGATTTTAAGATGCAAGTAAGCTTTAATAAGCATACTGTTAAAGAATTACCAACATTGAAAGCCTTTCTGTTTTTGCCATGCAGAGAATATTTACATAACTAGATAACATATAAGCCTTACGTATTGAAATGCATATGACAGTATTTGTAATAAAGGAGAGGATTACAGTATTTTCAGAAGAGCTTTACATTTGTTGGAGACTTGCAGTCCTCTTTGCAGGCTTTACCCGTAAACTAATCAGAATGCTAATCTATCATGTGTGGTCCATAACTTACGCAGTAATCCTTTAAGCAATTTATCTTGAGCTTGTTTCTTGCTTGCTGTTCATTTTTTACTTTGATCATGTTTTCCCCGTGAAACAAGTAGATAGTTGTTGTTGTCAGGCAGCAGTTCTTTTTTGGATAAGAAACATTTTTACAATTGGGGGTATCACAGAGATTGCTACCTTCAGCATGTTACTTGGTAATTTTATAAAGCTGAATATAAATTATAATTAGAACTGTTTGAGCTGAGTGCTGCTTGTTTTTATACTTGATTTTGACTGGTATTCCAGTAATGTATTTAAAAGTAATTTATTTTTCATGCCTCACAACCTTTGTGTTTCCATATAAATCATGTAGCCAATGCATTGAAATATTTATTTCTTCTACACTTCATTTTGTCTTGATTCCCACCCATTCAGCTGTCTCCTGCAACCCATCATAAATCAAATCTCCAGGCCCCTAAAAATGATGGATTTCAGATGAGGCAAATATTTGTCCCATCGTGCAGAGTTTAAACTCATCACAAGACCATTAGTCTCTGTATGGTAGGGGGTGTTTTTTAGGTGTTTCACCTCGCAGTGCTTCCACAGACAAGCCAGCAGGTCTGACATGAAATTGGCACCTCTGTCAGTCAGTATTGCTCTTGGGAAACCTACCCTGCTGAATATCTCTAGCAAAGCAATTGCCATCTGCTCTGCCTCAAAGGAGGACAGAGCCACTGCCTCTGGGTATCTAGTAGCATAATCTACTACTACCAAGATATACTTCTTCCCTGTGGAACTTGGAGTACTCAGAGGTCCCACAATATCTGTAGCTACCCTCTGAAATGGCTCCTCAATCACAGGCAAAGGCATCAAAGGAGCTTTGACCATGTCTCTTGCCTTGCCTACTTTTTGGCCCTGCTCACAGGTCCTGCAGTACCCTGTTACATCCCTTGCAATTCCAGGCCAATAAAAGTTCTGCATAATAAGTCTCTCAGTACACTTTATGCCCATATGACTTGCAAAAGGAATGTCCTGTGCTATGGCTAGAAGTGCCAGATGGTAGACACTAGGCACTGCCAACTGCTGTATTACCTCACCCTCTAGCCCTCCCTCAGAGGTCTACTCTCTACACAGCAACTCTTTGTTCCAGTATACAGTTTCTGCCTTTCCCTGACAATCAGGTGCCTCCTTAGCTACCTACCTCAAGCCTTGTAATGTAGGGTCTGAGAGCTGAGCCTATCTCAGCTCAATGTTTATGACTCTTCCCAGCTCCCTTTCCACAGGTATTCTGGTATTCTATCACAGCAGTGCCTCACCATCAGCCTGGGCACTACCACTCACCTCTGTACTTGCAATCACTTTGTCCAAGAAAACATCAGTACCTACTACTGTGCTCACCTTCAGGATCACTGCTACATGGTAGCCCCCTCCCTGAAATAGCCACAAAACTACCCCTGGCTGGGTCTCCCCAGGCTACCAGACCCATATGCCTGTCTCCAAGCCTGAGTGCATCTAAATGCATGCACACAAGGTACTGAATTATCAGACTCAATCCCTATCAGGACATCTGCAGGGATATCCTTAAACACACCTACTTGCTTGCTTCCTTTTCCACCCTCCCAGTCAAGGTGAATCCTGGCCAAAGGCATTTGGAATGAGGTCCCTCCTAAAGCTCTAACTGCAGTGGACTGCCAAATCAAGTACTGCTCCTCTTTGAAAACTGCAAGCTTCACAATGGTTATGTCAAAGGTTGTATCTCTCTTAGTAGTGGCTTGTTTTCCATCCACTAAGATACGATATAACCTCTTGTGACAGATTAGTACCCCTGTTGTCTCCAAACAATTTACCACTGAATACTGTTATTCCCACTTGCTGGATCCCCCACCATTTGTTCCCCACCTTGCCTCCATGGACATCTATATGATACGTTGCCCCACTAGTTACATTTAAAACTTTTAATCCTTGATCCTGGCCATGTACCTAAACTAGTGGCTTTCTCTGTTACTGGTGGACTCAGTTGAGATGGTTTAGGCTCCCCACCATGTGTTCTCTTATATCCATGTACAGCACTGGTATCCCCTTCCTGTGCAGTGATGTCCCGTTTGCAAAATAGAGATCTCCTTTCTTCCCCAACTCAACTACAAAGTTACATTTGTGGTCTGCCAACCAGATTCTCTTGACCTCAGGCAAAGTGCTAAGGGCCTATTCCCTCACCAAAAGGTCTACCAGCCCTTCAAAAGTGGTGATTTGACACCTACTGACCCACCTATGAAAATAAGTGCTTAACTCAGCACACAGACTTTCATATGCCTTCCGCCTATGCTCACAAAACTTTTTTCTGTAAGCTTCGGGTGCTAACTTAAAACATTCCAATAAACATTTTTTAACTGTATCATAGTTTAAGTAATCAGTATCAGACAATTTACAAACAGCAGTTACAGCTTCACCATGGAGTAAAGTGGTTAGAAACCATAACCAGACCCCTTGGTCAACATTATATTGTTTGCATACTCTTTGAAATATATGAATACAATTATCAAGAGTATCATTGTCTGTAAATTGTGGAAGAAATTTACTGACCTTTGTTGCTTCTGGGGTTCAGTTATACCCTTCCCCATTACCTCCATGACCTTGGGGAAGAGTCAGCATCTCCCTCTCATGTTGACACTGCTTCTCATTTTCTTCAGCCTCCAAATGCCACAGTCTGATATTTTCTTCAGCCTCCAAATACCTCAGTCTCTCATTTTCTTCAGCCTCCAAACACTGCAGTCTGTCTCTGCTGATTCTAATTCCAAATGTTTGGCCTCTGGTTGAAGTTTCTGAGCCTGTAAATTCCCATCACCAAACTGGTTATCCTACTGGATGCTGGATGCTGGTCTGAGCTGCAACTAAGGCTGATCTCATTTCTTCTTTAGTCAGGTTGGCATGTACCAGTCCTTTGTCTTCACACACCTCAGTCAACTGGTTCTTTGTCAGCTTGCCATAATCTTCATATCTTTTCCTGCTTTTCCTGACTAAACTAAACTAACAAAAAAATAAATAAAAACTGTTTTGATATGAAAGTCTGAATGTTTACCATGTGGATGCTGACTGCTTACAGGATACAGAAGTTCAATATTCCACCACTGCCACCAATATGTGATGTCCCCAACACTGGGCCAGTAATCAAGGAGTCTGAATCCTCACCACTGACACTGAAGATGCACATTCACTTGGAATACAAAAGGATACACTCAGTATTTCCAGATGCAGACATCTCTACATCAAGCACAATTTCCCCATAAGAGCACCCAGGGAACACAGTCAGCCCAGGGTCTGTAATTCTCTATATCTTTCTCTCTCTAGGTCTCCAATAAGGCTGTCCACTGGCACAGCTCTGTTCAGATCCCTCTCTGTCAAACCAGTGTTTCATGTCCCTGCACTCTGTAGCTGACACATACACACTTTGAGATTTAATTTTCATACACATACATACCCGAGAAAGGTTAGCACAGATTACCCACATACCAACTTTGCCCAGACTATAAGGTAGTTTCACTGCCACCAGTCAGTTACTATAAGGCTGTTAAAAGGGTATCCAATTATACTGAGCAAAGTAAATATTAATACAAATGGTAATGTTGACCAAACGGCAAGACTTTCAGGAGTGGCCACAGTTATCACCAAATAAATATGTGCAAATACTCTAAAAAACTTAAACATTTTTTCTAAAAAGGACCAACCACAATGAAAAGTTTAAGTATATTTAACAGTAAATAATAAAAGAACAATAAAATACTAAATATATATTTACAGTAAACACCAGAGTTTCAGTCAAAGGAAATATTAAGACAGCTGGAAAGATTCACAGTTACAGAAAAATAATACTTAACTATTCTCACTATATTTTCATAACTGATCTAGAGAATTACTGTTCCTACTTACTGAATAGAGCAAGATGGGTGAGTGGTCCTTGTTATCAGATCCAAGACAGAATACAGAATACTGAGAGCAATCTCTTACTAATATCTAAATATTATTTCTGGCTTACAAAATGACATCACACAAATCTGATCATTTGACACTTGTTTCCCCACATTATCCTCATCACTAGAAGCTGCCAGGCTTTTAGTACATACTTGTCAATAATACACACACAAGAGCATCTGGAAGCCATAAAACAATATAAACCATTCCACTCTTCCTACAGGAGCTACAAACTATTCTCTAGTACAGACATTGTATCTGTGGCTCCCTTCAAAACTGTGGAATAACATATTTATGGCTTAACCCATAAAGCAATTAAATTTCAAGCATACTTTTTCAAAGTCAGGTTGAATAATCTCTTCTCTTCCAGTATATGTAGTTACATTGCATACATTTAAACAGTTACAATAATGCATGTACATTTTTTTCTGTCCTTTAGGAATCACTGTTGATACATTTTAACATAAGCAACTTTACAAATACATTTTTAAATACAAACATCTGTACAAATCAGTTTGATGCACAAATGACTTTACAAAACTCCAGCTATCTCATGCTTGCATACATTGCATATCCACTGCCCCACTTCTCCTGGCATGGCTGGCAATACATCCTATTGCCACAGTTAACATGGTCTTGCCTTTTTGGAGAAATTGTGAGTCAGTTAAAGTTCAAATAGCAACACCCATTTTACAGTTATCTGCAAACTTAGTTAACCATAGGCCAGAAGTGCTGGCCTGAAGGTCTGAGAAATATATGCCAAATAGGAGAGGTGCCAAAACTGTGCCCCGTGGTAAATCTTTGATAAATGTTTTGCTTTCAGAAGTGGCAACTGCTACTCTAACCACATGGTTCTGTCAGACAAGCACTGCAATTAAATATTGGCAGTGATGGAAAAGGGGAGTATTATAGGAGGACATACACAGATGTGGCCTCATTGTCAGTGATGATAAGTTTTAACTGAGTACAACATAGTCATTGGTATATAGTATCTAAGGTTTCTACTGGGGAATAAACACTCAGAAATGTTTCTGAGTGAAGGAAAGATTAACTAAATAATTATCTTGGAGATCTCCTGCGGACAATATAAACATCATAAAAAATGTATGTAAATTTGATCCCTGGCCTGACTTACTTTCAGAGTAGTGTGATAGAACTGAATGCTCAGAACCACCTCCTTATGCCCAGAACTGTAATCACTCACTTATGCTCAGTGAACCAGTCCAGAACAGTAGAGGAGTAACCATAGAAAGAGCCAAAGCCACTCAACATATGGCAATCAGTTCCATCAAATGATGCAGAAAACTATAACCTAATCAGAAATAAATAGGAGATTTTTTCTTATGCCAAAATAATACCACTAACAACATTAACAAGGGTCATCTATGTACTATGCAGTCTACAGGAACAGACCTTGTCAAGATCTATAACATTTTAATGTTTGTTAGAATCTGACCTGCAAATAAGCTACATTCTCTATAATTTTGACAAAAAGGGTAAGTTAGTGGTATAAAAAATGAGAAGAATTGTGGAGGAAAGACAAAGAAACCTATCTGTAACCTGGTAAAACTGAAGCCTCCTATATGAGTGTGCACTTGTAGTTAGGCAATAATGTTCCCTGGTAGTCTTTTAAATATCAGGATAGACCAACAGTTTAATCAAACAAACAACTGTATTTAGAAAAGCATGGCAAAACCCTCAAAAACAATGTTAACACTTCAAGTATCTTGAAACAGCTAACCATAGCTTAAGGCAGTGCATTATAGGATATACGCAGTCTTAAAATGAGAATACCACATAAAATTCTTAATTAAAGGTGCAATGACACTACCATACATTTACAAAATGGATACAAAGCTTAGCAGCTGTTTTTTCAATTAACATCTCATCTCCCCTAAGAGAAAAATCTCTTTTTCAAATTAAGAAGTAGGTTGTCAAATGATCAATGCACTATTCAAAAATCTAGACTGATTCAGCAACTGCACGTAAGTAATACAAAGGTACAGTGCAATTATTTATGAAATATTTGAAAATGCGTGACTAGCTAGACTTGCAAAATCATTTGATCGTCACTATGACTCTGTCACATATCTTTTAGGATTGTGCATAGAAAGCTCTCAACCATTCCTGGCCACTAAAAAAACCCACAAAAAGTAGAAACAGAAATGGAGTGAAAACATTCAGAAAGAAAACTATGAGACATACTATTATAGCAAACATTATACTTTTTATAGACAAGAGAGAACCAACAGGATTATGAATTGAAACAGTTAACACTCAGTTGCTTTGGGTGGACAGCACAAACATCTACCCTTGTCCTGAATACTTGTATGGGTTGTTTTGTTTGTTTGTTTGTTTGTTTGTTTGTTTGTTTGTTTGTTTGTTTGGAATGGGCACAAATTTATTGTAAATTGGTCTGGTTATTCTTCATTCAGCCTAATTTGATAGGTTCTCTGGAATACTGCATTGTGGATGATACTCAAAGTTTTCTATGTCTTCTAACCATGCTGTCATATTTTGTTTGTATCATGAAGGATCACAGTTTGATAGTTGTCTGCACTGTGAGACCTGATTTACTACATTCTTTCTCCTCTTTTAACTTCAAGTGAACATTTTGGCTAGATGTATTTCATACATTAGTTATCTATGTCATGAGAGCAAAACTGAACTACTTAGGGTAGTTTGTGCATTCCAATTCACAGAAGTCATCATGTATCTTTTGCCATGGACATTGGAGATAGGGGATGCTAGACTCAGTGGCTCTCATTTCTGTGATAGTTTATGCACAATGCAGAATTAACAATTGGACATCAGGTATATGACATAATGATTAATTTTTGACCTCCACCCTGACATTTTGGCTCTTTCTCAACATTTTGTGAGACTCAATGACCTTTTTCATATTTGACATAACACTTCTGCTTGCCATGCTAAAGGTACTTTGATTTGTCTAGATATAAGAGGAAGCAATCATGATCAGATAACTTTAGTCTAACTGAAGAGTAATTATGCATGAGCCATTAGCTTTTAGTCCAACTCTTTGGCCATCCATCTTACACACAGCTTGCAACTCCTGACATTTGATTAGCTTTCTCAGACTTGTTTAGTCTTTTAGTAGTTATTGGTTTAGTCATCATCCTGCTTTGCACATAAGAAGCATTGTCTTTTTTGTTATCAGATAATGATTGATCATGTATAGTATTTCCAGATAACACAACTGTGCTACAACTAGTTGTTTCCAGACACATGGATTTTCAAGCAGTAAACCTTCTTAGTATCTTTAAGTCCTTGGCATCTTAGTGGAAATTAGTCTAAGTCATATGAAATGATGAGCAGAACTAATAGTTTGTGTTCAGTCTGCAGCTGGAAAATCTTGAGCCCTAAGAGGTATATGGAGAATATTTCATAGGCCCTTTCACTTACAAGGCACATTTTCTCAAATTGTGAATATCTCTGTTCAGCTTAAAAAGTGCAATAGTTCTAAGGAGACTTGACCATCCATTTTAGAGTAAGGCTACAGAAAGGCCATTGCTACTAGCAATAGTACTCAATATTGTTGTTTTAAAAAACATCATAACATATTAGTTCTGGACCTGTTGCAAGCATTTATTTTACTCTTTTGAATGTTTGGACATTAGCATGACCCTTAAACCAATGTAAATTTTGTTAACAGGTCAGTTAAAGGACAAAGGATGGTTAACCAGTCTGATATGAACTTGGCAAAGTAGATACTCATGAGCGGGGCCTGACAACGCAATCAAACAAGATGAATTTATAGTATGGCTGTTGTTATGATCATGATTGTATCTAATCTGATTCTATCAGTCCTCATATTGTGACTAAAGTACTGTAACATATATATATATATATATATATATATATATATATATATATGTGTGTGTGTGTGTATATATACATTAAATCAGTCTGTAGCACTGTCTCACACATCTAGTCATGCATTTCTTTATCAACATCAAACACCAGTATGTCATCCATAATGACAGCACCACCATGTAGCTCATTGAGCAAACCAGCCCATTTATGTGGAAAGAATTTAGCTGTTGAGATACCAAACCATAACCATTTAAACAACAGAACCTTCCCATTATAGTAATAGAATATTATGAGCAACAATATGTAGGTATGTCAGCAAAGCTGAATGAAGTATATGAACAAATGAACAACCATTTTGGAGATACAGCTTATAATGAGAGATTGCAATGTATGTTAAGGAAGTGCAAAAAATAGAAAAAGAGCTACAAGATAGGAAGTCAAAAAAGTTTTTAGGGATTCCAATGATTATCAAAATGATGTGGCATATACATGGAAAAAAGCTAAGCGAACAGTTAGATTTACAGAAGGGTCAAACAAGGGGATGAATAGACCCAAATGGAAGCGCCCTAGATCTACCCTTAGTAAAAAAAATCCTGATAGTTCTAGTGCTTCAGCGGTATCTTCAGGTTATTCTAATATTGACACTGAGGAATCAAAAACAGCTAAACGCTATTGTGTGGATATGCTAGCAGAAAGCACAAGTCCAGCAAACAATAATACTACCAGTTTAATAAGAAATAAGAAACAAAAAAACAGATCTTCTTTAAAACATTTGATTAAGCGCTTTCATCCACTTCAATGTGGACTTCTTCAGAATAACCTTAATTGATTAATTAACCCAGTTTATACACTTTTTGGTGCCAAATTCACCCAATTTTATGTTCTTAAACATTCTTTCATTAAAAAGACATACACCATATAAAGTCAAGTTAAAAAACTTGTCAAAGACCATTATTATTCCAAAAGCAATGACTTACCAACAATTCATACTGGACTTCCTTAAACATACTGTTTAAAAAACATTATCATAATATTAATACTTTGTTCATTCATGTTACATATTGCTTCTAAATGTGCTCAAATGACTTAAAATTTGACCATCTATTTATTGCTATATATATATAAAATAAATATACACAAATGTGCAAAAATGCATGATCTACTATATGCTTAAATAAATAAATTATATAAAATATACCTAAAAAATACACATATATTAACTAATGAAATAAAATCTGACTATTGTTGCAAGTTAGGCTCTGGTATCTAAAGTGGACACTATTATAATTTAAAAAAAACATTTTTAAAAAGATTTTTTTTAAAAGATTTTTTGAAAGACAATAAAATATCCTTATTTACATGTATTTCTGTAACATTGGTTTAATTGTAATATAATCATTCAATCCTGGTGTAGTGGAAGAATCTGTCAAACTTTGCCATCTCACTTCCTTTTCTCCTAAGGTGGCTTTGGTATTTCCACCTCTACTATTCACTTTTAACTTATCCAGTATAGCAAATCTAAATTCATGACTGCCCCCATATTTACTAACATGTCTGGAGAGTGCATTAGTAGTGTCATTTTTCCATATAGCATATAAATGATCATAAATTCTTTTTTTTAATTTTCTCTCCGTCTTCCCTATATAAAAACTAGGACATGTCATGCATTTTGCAATGTACATAATATTACTAGTATTACAATTGCCATGCTGTAACACTATTTTAGTCTTATTAATATTGTCTAAGTGAATCTCTTCTCCTTCCAATATGACTTTACATTGTCCACAGCTTCCACATTTTTTGTTCCCTTTCTCTGTATATTTTCTTCATTAGTAATAATATTCCTTTCTAAAATCAATTTGATGTTAGTTCCCATTTTAAAAACAAATAAAGGTGTCACTCCTACTATTTCTTTAATTTCGCTATCTACTGTGAGAATGTTCCAATGTCTACTTAAAATACTTTTCACTTGTTTTGCCTGAGGCGTGTATTCAAGTATACATGCTCTACTATATATTCCTGTTGCATTATCATCTGTCTTAAACTGATTCAGGGACTGGTTGCCTAGAACAGGTGCATATTTTTCCCCCATTCATTTATTACATACATCTTTGTATCATTTAATAATTTTTCAGGGTAACCTCTAGCTCTAAATAACTCCTTCATGAAATCTATTTCTTCTAACATCTCCAAATATTCTGATGTCATTCTAATTGCACGTATGCATTGTCCTTTGAATATACTTTTCTTAGTTTTATATGGGCGATTACTGGAGAACTCTAAATAATTATTGGAAAAAGTTTTCTTTCTATAAATATGAGATTTAAATCCATTATTTGCACTGGATATATATATATATATATGTATCTAAATATGCTATTCCCTCAGTACTGCTATTGTAGGTGAATTTTAAATAGTTACTTGTACTGTTAAGATAGTCAATAAAAGAACTAATAATATTTTCTGGTCC
Source organism: Protopterus annectens (assembly GCF_019279795.1). Lineage (NCBI taxonomy): Eukaryota > Metazoa > Chordata > Ceratodontiformes > Protopteridae > Protopterus > Protopterus annectens. The sequence continues at coordinate 890,315,096 of NC_056735.1, forward strand.
ATCCCATAAAATAAAGATGTCATCCAAAAATCTCGAGTAATATCTAATATATATATAAAATCACTTTTGAAACTTTTCATTTTCCCAATCCAGCATGTGCTACCCCGTTTTCTTATAATACTCTCCTTCAAGTATATATAATTATGCTCAAGAACAACAATGAACATATTTCCCATTATTATAAAAACTTTTTTTGATCCCAGTTAGAGTATTGTTGCATACTGTTACAAAAACTTTCTTTCCAACCCTTGGTTGTTTTGAAAATAAATCTAATAAATCTATTTTTATTATTATAGACTGATATCACTTTTCATAAAATCAGCTGCTATTAAAAATCCCAACAACAGAGTCCTTAGTTAAATGTGGTAATGTACTATAAAACTATAAATGTGCTTTATATATTCTATTCTTGAATGGTTTTTGAATAATTTTGAATGAAATGATGGGACAAAATGGACAAATGGGAATGTTAAAATGTGTGCCTTGTAGTTTTATATGTATATGTATTTGCCCATAGGATGTTCTCTAAATAAAAAAAAAGTAGTATCATTTGTAATACATCCATCTAATAAAAAATTCTAAAAAAAACATACTAATCGTTTATCATGAATGTTGTCTTATTGATTGGATTGATGTGTGATGTATGATTCCTATTAAATTTATTTTTTTGAATTTTTATATTTATATTGTTCCATTCTACCGTATACCACACCCTCCATTATCTGGCTATCTGCTTCTGAGCCTTTTTCCTTTTCTTTCTTTTTTAACTAACTAAATTTCTCTCTCTTTATATAAATTTTTATAATTTGTTATCTTATTTCATTGTGTAAACTATACTATATCCTTTTGCTACTATGTTTTTAAATAGCCACATTTGGATTTTTATTTATATATTTTTTATGTTTTTTCTTTTTAACATTTTTCCTTCCCCATTCTAACTGGTTTCAAGAAACATTTTATCTCAGTTGATTTTCCTCCTGAGATTTTTTTTTATTTCCTCTAGCTGTCTAATCAAATTTTCTTTCCTTTTAGGTATATACTTACCTTTCACCAAAATAATTGAAATATTCATACTTTGTTGTGTACTTGTAATTATAAATGTTTTCATCTCCTACTAATTATTTCATTTCATTTCATCTCATCTCATGTAATGTCTACTTCACATTCTTCCTATGTTTCCTATTACTTCAACCTCTATCAATTCTTCACCCTCAGTTCCATTCCCAATTGGTGGGATTCTTCTTCCTTCTCCATTTTCCTCTTCTTTCTTCCTTTTTTTCTTTCTCCTTCCCTTTCTTCCCTTTCTTGTATGTGTCATCTCCCCTCCCTTTCTCTCTTCATTCTCCTCCTAATGTCATTCCTTGTAAATGTTGTTGTACAATTGTTTAACATTTATTAATTGTTGATTGAGAAAGAAATTGATGAATATAATAATATAGATAATGAAGGATATATTGATTGACAGCTGGAAAGAACAATTTTTTAATATTTTTAAAGAAAATGAACAAAGTTACACAATCTAATAGAAAAAAAAAAAAATAAAAAGGACATTCTATAAAATAAAAACATGAAATATATTTGACAGAATATAAATAATGGACATGAAAAGAAAAAAATGGACATGAAAAAAATAAATTTGAGAAAAGAAAATTATTTTATATTAATAATTATTCTATACAGATAATACTATTATTTTAAAATTCACCTACAATAAATTCACTGAGGGAATACAATTTTACGATAATTATATATCCAGTAAATAAATTATTTAGATATTCAGAGTATTCAAAATAAAATATTGAAATAAAATATTTAAAGTCTCCAGTAATCACCCATATAAACTAATTATTTAAGGTCTCCAGAGATCAGGGGAATAGGAAATAGGCCCAGGAAGATCAAAGGGTGGGTCTGCTTGACAAGGGCACAGGAAAATAATTTTTGCCGGGTGCCTAGGCTTGTGGGTACATTTTGGCTAGGCTTGTATAGGCCCTAGGGGCAATAGCCTAGTACCTACCTCTAGAACCTAGAAGAATAGGAGAGATGTTAAGAATATTAGAGCTCATGGAATTATTTAATGAATGAGGTTACCCTGAAAAATTATTAAATGAAACAAAGATGTATGTAATAAATGAATGGGGAAAATATGCACCTGTTCTAGGCAACCAGTCCTGAATGGGCAACAAGAAGAATAACAATGCAACACCAGATGATGTAGAGTCAGGAATACTTAGTAACACATGTATATTAAAACAAGAAAAATATAAACTCTCAACACAGATAAAAAATCACAGAAACAATAGAAATTTAGACAAAATTATTTTTACAAATTGATTTTGTTTTTAAATGGGAACTAAAATCAAATAGGAAAAAGAGAAAAAATGGGAATTAAAAAAGAAAAAAAATTATTGGAAGGAGAAGAAAATAGAAAGGATGAAATATTAATAAGACTAAAACAGTGTTACAGCATGGCAATTGTAATACTAGTAATATTATATACATTGCAAAATGCATGACATGTCCTAGTTTTTATTTAGGGAAGACGGAGAGAAAATTTAAAAAAAGAATTTATGATCATTTATATGCTATAAGGAAAAATGACACTACTAATGCACTCTCCAGACATGTTAGTAAATATGGGGGCAGTCATGAATTTAGATTTGCCATACTGGATAAGTTAAAAGTGAATAGTAGAGGTGGAAATACCAAAGCCATCTTAGGAGAAAAGGAAGTGAGATGGCAAATTTTGACAGATGCTTCCACTACACCAGGATTGAATGATTATAGTACAATTAAACCAATGTTACAGAAATACATGTAAATAAGGATATTTTTATTGTCATTCAAAAAATCTTTTTAAAAAAATCTTTTTATTTATTTATTTTTTAATTATAATAGTGTCCACTTTAGATACCAGAGCCTATCTTGCAACAATAGTCAGTTTTTATTTCATTAGTTACTATATGTGTATTTATTAGGTATATTTTATATAATTTATGTATTTAAGCATATAGTAGCTTATGCATTTTTGCACATTTGTGTATATTTATTTTATATACATAGCAATAAATAGATGGTCAAACTTTAAGTCATTTGAGTACATTTAGAAGCAATATGTAACATGAATGAACAAAGTATTAATATTATGATAATGTTTTTTAAACAGTATGTTTAAGGAAGTTCAGTACGAATTGTTGGTAAGTCATTACTTTAGGAAAATAATGGTCTTTGACAAGTTTTTTAACTTGACTTTATATGCTGTATGTCTTTTTAATGAAAGAATGTTTAAGAACATAAAATTGGGCGAATTTGGCACCAAAAGTGCATAAATTGGGTTAATTAATCAATTAAGGTTATTCTGAAGAAGTCCACATTGAAGTGGATGAAAGTGCTTAATCAAATGTTTTAAAGAAGATCTGTTTTTTTTTTATTCTTATTTCTTATTAAACTGGTAGTATTATTGTTTGCTAGACTTGTGCTTTCTGCTAGCGTATCCACACAATAGCGTTAAGCTGTTTTTTGATTCCTGGTTGTTTCCACGCTATTTTGGGATTAATATTGACACTGAGACTGAAGGGGGTGAGAGTCAAACACTGGTTTCCCCGATATCCAAGAGACCTTGGGGCCCTTTAGGAGAGGCGGGCGGAAGCACTGTCGTCGAATTAATGGAAGACATGTTTCAGAAAATATTGACTTAATAACAGACAGGGTTAATGCTCCTGATTTTATCCAACAAACAGAAAACCAATTGGTTGTAAATTTAACAAACTATGAGTTGTCAGACTTGGAATTAAAAGTACTTAATAAAGGATTGGGATTTGTTCCAGCTACTTATGTGTCTTTTTTAAAGCAGTGAATGATTTGAAAAATTTCACTCATAAGTTAAATTTGAAGTATTACTTTGCACATAGACTACAGGTACAAGATTCAATAGATCGGTTTAAATTTAAAAAATCTGATTTTCAGCCTCCATATTATAGGGCAGTGAAGATATCCGAACAGCAAGTGATGCAAGATTTGCAACTTAATCAGTATGAATTATTTAGAAGTTATTCCAATAATATGACAAAGGATGAGAAGGAAGCATTGAGCCAACTGGCAGCAAATGACAGTTTGATCATTACTAAAGCAGATAAGGGGGATCTATAGTTATCTGGGGTAAGGAACAATATTTACAAGAAGTTTATAGACATTTAACATATGTAATATCATACTGTCAGCTCCCTCTAGTTCCTACCATGGTATTTAAACAACAGATTGATGCCTTTTTGAACAAGCTAGGGAGGCTGGTATTATATCTCTGGAGATAGAACAGCAATTAACAGTGGAAGATCCTCAATCACAATATTTCTATTTGGTACCAAAGATACACAAGTCTGCAGCTATGCCACCAGGATGACCCATAGTAGCAGGGCGTGGTTCAGTTATTGAACCACTGTCAGTATATCTAGAAGCAAAATTAAAACCCTTGTTGACATATTTGTCAGCTAGAATTAAGGACACTAACCAATTTTTATTGTTAATGGATGACTTGTTAATCCCTACAAATGCTTATATGGGCACATTAGATGTCCAGGCATTATATATAAGAATCCCACATTGGGGAGGGATTGAGGCAGTTAAATATTGGTTTGAAGTCTCGAACTACTATGGATCGACAGAGCAAGAATTTCTATTGACATTATTAGGCATGGTTTTAGAACACAATGCCTTTAGATATGGGAAAAATTGATATTTGCAGATCAAGGGTACAGTGATGGGTGAACATTTGCACCCATCTATGCCAATTTATTTATGGGGTATCTGGAAGTAGAGGATATTTATCAACAACATGAGTTCAAGGAAGAACTAGGGGTGTGGCATAGATACTTGGATGATTGCTGGGCAGTACGGCAAGCTTCACAGGAGAGATGGCAAATGTTTGTGGAATATCTTAATAATGACAAATATGGTATTTGGTTTAGTGGTAAAATTGACAGTAAAAATGTTGAGTTTTTGGATGTACAGGTTACCAAAGTCATGGATGGTACCATGATCACTGATTTATATTGGAAGCCATTTACTAAAAATTCCCTGCTATGGGCGGGTAGCTGCCATCCAGGTCATATAGCCAAGAACATCCCAAAGGCTCAATTTAAGAGGTTAAAACATATTTGTAGTAGAATAAAGGATTTCCAGGTACAGGCTGAAAAATTAAAGTCTAGATTTTTTACCAGAGGGTATAGGACTAACTTGGTAAATTCAGCTTTACAGTCAGTTAACTCAATGCCTAGGACACAGTTGCTACAGTTGAGGGAACATTAAACTAGTGAATCTTCAGACAAATTAAGATTTATTACCAAATTTGGAAATAATACATTCAAAATTAAGAAAATAATAGCCAAACATTGGCATATTTTAAAGGCAGATGGTTTCTTGACTTCCCTATTAAATAACCAGAGTACTTTTGGTTATAAAAGAGGAAAAACTATAGGGGAGAGTTTATCCAAGTTTAAAAAAGCAAAAGCCCAACAGAGGGGAAAACTGAGAGTTGATTGGTGGGAAGTACTTTTTGTGGACATTGTATACATTGCAAAGTAATCTCAAAAACTAAATCGTCACTTCAGTCAATACGACCAAAGTATATGACATTAGACATCTTATAACATGTATGAGTGAGTGGATGATATATATGGCTATATGCCAGTGTGGTTCCTTTTATGTAGGACAAACATCTTTAAGTTTGAAATAGTGTATAGCACTACATATTAGTGATATTAACTGCAAAAGGGTACGCAGTGTATTATATAAACATACACTGGTTCACCCAAAGGCACATTTCATATACTTAGGGATTGACAAAGTAGCAGGAATAGATTTAACAATAGCTCATAGACACAAGATTCTGACAAACAAAGAAAGAATGTGGATTATAAACCTAGGAGCATTATTTAAACCTGGTTTAAATGAACACTGGTAAATGGATAGGAATATTTGCCATTTTTGACATCTAGTAATTTGAATTATAGATGTGAACAGACGTTTTCATATTTATATTCATAAATAAGCTCTTTCGGGGGAATAATGGTGTGAATTAAAGGGCTGACCAATATATGTATAATTTATGATTATATGCTTATAACATGTATAGTGTTAAATATACATTTTGTGATATCAGTCAGTAATGCTTTATAACAATATTGCTTTAAGAGCAACACATATAAAAAAGGAGCTTTCTCTTTCCGGAAGTACACACTGATGACGCCATGAGGCGAAACCTTGGTTTGTTGAGCGCAGCAGTACATGTCTGCCAGATTAAAGGATGGAAGGCTATTTTTCAGAGTGTTGTGGTCTTTTAATTTAGCCTATTTGGGCTTTAAAGTACAGTGCTGGAGAACAGAGTTGGTTTATCGATCCGAGCACTTTCTACATCGTACACAGGATTTTGGATTATGGGCATATATATATATATATATATATATACACACACACACACACACACACACACACACACACACACACACACACACACACACACACACACACACACACACACATATATAACTGGGATACAGATAATATATGGTGAAGATACAAAGAATCAAAAGGTTCAGGTGACAAATCAGTCAAAGAAAGATACCTCTGAGTGGACAGCAAATGAGAAGAAGCTTGCAATTTGTCTTGCATGCCACTACAAAACAGTTGGTAAGGTATTCCCACTACTTACCTGGCTCGTATGAACTGCAGATCTAAATCAGATATCTATGTCTAATTTTGCATTAAAACATTTAAGATATTTATGGGGTATTACTTTCAATAATAGTTTATTAAAAGAGTTTTATACATTGATTGCCAGTTATCTCTCTCATTCTGTGTTTTCACTCTTCCAGATCTCCTTTTATACTAGTTCCTTTCTCTGGTCTACCTACATTATAGGCCTTCTACCTCAGAAAATGTTGCATATGTTTGAGCTGACCTGCATTCATGTACTGTGCTTGCTGTTCTTAATGGTCAGTTAACTGATTGTTTCTGCAGGGTTTTTGTCTTTTGTGTTAGTCATCTCTCTTGCACAGTGCTGCATCCAGCTTTGCCATCTACCATAAATACTGCCCTCCATGCACATGAATTTCTTTTGTTTCAAACACCATGCCTCAATCTAACACATTTAGCCAATCACTCAACCTAATACTAATCACTATTGTCCTATCTACATCTTTCCCTTCTTACAACTTCCACACCACACACTCTGTAAATGTTAAGGCATCATCAACCTAAACCCTTTACAAGTCATATATTCTCACTAAACAAAATGTAACATTAGCACAGTTTGTACATCAGCCCAAACCTTAGCTACTTCTACTAACAGGTTCATAGGTTCATAGGAGATTACTAGCCTAACGTCTCAAGAGCCCTTACAAACCTAGCCAGTTTTACTCAGATTTTATCCAATTTTCACATGAATAGGAAGCTGATTCCTAAAGGGGGGGGGTCTTTGGGACACATATCTGTCTCTTCAGCATAATCTATTCATGTCAGAGATCAGGTTTAGATCTTTAAAGTGGGTAACCCTCATGCAGTTAGTTTTATGAATATGCAACATTTCTATCAGGGCTGGGTCAGAAACTGCCCTGTAGGTCAGACACAGATCACTCCTCAGTAATTAGTAGGAAACTGAATGCAGTGATAGGGTTTTTAATAAGCCCACATATGACACTTTGTTTTTTTGGGTGAGAAATCTCTGAGGATACTCCACCTGCTGCCAGGGCCTTAGAAGTGCAATCCAAAGGGTGCATTGTACTTGATTATGGGGCTGATGAGGAATGAGTACAGTGGTATTATGACATCCTTATTTATAAGCTGAGGCACATAGAAGGATTTACTAACCACCGTGGACACATGGTGATCAAAGTTCAGATTACTATCTGTCTGAGTATCCAGATCTCTCACCACTTGGTCCATTCTTGGGAGGGGGTTATCAAGGTTGTCATTTGTAGGGGTATTTAATTTCCCAAAGGATATTATTATGCACTTTTCATATTTACTTTGAAACCATGGCTCTGACACCAATCATCAGTCTGTGTCACACCTTTCTGTAGGATATCAACATAATTTCAGGAGTCAATGATTGCCCCCAACTTGCAGCCATCAGCAAACCTGGTCAGCTAAAAAACATTCTCATTTACCTCGACATCTGAGAAGTGTATTCCAAAAAGGAGGGGGCCCAGTAGTGAGCCCTATGGTTCTCCACTGGTGACTGGCCTTTTGCTGGATGTGGATTCCCCCACTCTAATGACATACGTCCTATCCATGAGCCATTTGGCTATCCATCTGGTTACATACAGGTTTATTCCCAATTTTGTGAGTTTATCTATAATACCTGAGTGGACTACTGTGTCAAATATATTGGCCAGGTCAAGGTAGGCAGTATGCACTGGCTTACTCTCATCCATGGTCTTGGTGACCTTCTCAAGGAAGTCCACCAGTCTGAGCAGGCAGGCAGGACCTGCCCCTCACAAAGCCAAAATGGCTTTGATCAAGAGTCGGAAGATTTCCTATGTCATTGTTAAGCATGTCCATGATTATTGTTTCCATAGCCTTGCATATAATGCTAGCAGACTTATTGGTCAGTAGTTCCTGTGTCAGTTGATGGCCCCATCTTGTGCAGAGGGATGACTCTTGCTGTCCTAACTGTACTGGGACAAAGCCTGTCTGAAGACTTTGGTTAAATAGAGATCCAAGTGGTTCTGCTAGGTCAAGTTTCAATCTAATTAATTGGCTCCCTGGGATTCCATCATGACCCATTAATGCTGTGTTTCTAGCTTCATAGAGCATAGTGATGACCTGTTCTTTTGTGGTAACAGGCAAAGGAATGGTAGGGGTATTTCATGGGCAGTAATCGGAGGTGATGAGGAAGGTGAAATTTGAGCTGAATTTATTGACCAGCAGGTTTGCTATTTCTTCTGGCTTAGTATAGGTAGTTCCATCTACAGCCAACTTAGCACATTGTTACCTGATTTCCTTAAGATTTCAGACATAACAAAAAATGCTTTGTGATTATCATTTTGATTGAAAGGTTATTTTGGTTTCGTATTTAACTTTTGAAGACTTGACTAGTCCCCTGATTTGCCTGTTGAGACTAATTAGAGATTTTTTTTCCTCTGTTGAGCTCTTTCTCACTTACTTATAAACAGAAATGTCTTCTTTCTGTTGCATAGTCTATTTATGCCAGGGCTCTAACACGATAGCTTGTTTTTCCGGATAGACTTTTGTTTAGTTTGGTCAGGTACTGCCATTTCTATGCAGTTGTTTAAGTGGTTGTATAGGGAATTCGTGTATACTTCTGCATAGGCCTGCATGTTTTCAGGGGAGCTTTAAAATTACATGTGCAAGCATTTAAGAGGAGGTAATATCCTTGGAAAAAATCTTTATGGTTTTAGGGTTTGATTACTACATTTATTTCAAAGAAGATTAATTTATGATCCAAGCTTACCTAGGGGGACATTATACTGGGGGATGGGCAATGCTCCCTCATGTTTGTGTGTATTATGACAAGGATATTTGAGCCGCAAAACCTTGTTCTATTGCAAGTACGGCAAGTGCAACTGCTCAAAACAATTCCAGTGCTCCAAAAAGACAAAGCCAGCACAATAAGGTGGTTGTGAACCAACAGTTTAATAATAACTGTTCAGAATATTACTAGGGGTAAAAAAGCCCCTATAAAAACACTAATACACTAATAATACATATTATGCAAACTGGTTTTGGCTAACCAAGCCTTCCTCAGTTCAACAAAGTTAATGAATATAAGCAGAGTCTAAGCTGTATATAAAGACACCTTAATTATACAATTAAATATAATTGAACAATTACAAATGCTCATTCAAACCAGGGCTAAACAGCCCACCTAATTTAATTATCCATTTCTTCTCCTTAGAATTGAGTATGGAGTGCCAACCCCCTTTACAATTTCTATCCCCACCAATTTTGTCTATAATGGTAAAATGAAAAGAGGCTGTTGGATGCTTTAAAGTGTGTTTATACAAAGAGCTGGTCAACTTGTGGTTCCTGACATCACTCATGTGTTCAGAAATTCTGATTCTCAATGGCCTAGAAGTTTGCCCAACATAAAATGCTGAGCGTGAACAAGAAGCCAGATAAACAACCCAATCTGAACCACAATTTGCCAAAAACTTGATGTCAAATACTTGTGCTGTATTCTTACTGGTAAATTGTTTGGTCTTTAATACTCTGGGACAATGGGTACAATGCCCAGAAGGATAAGATCCCATTAGTTTCTCTCCAGTTATAGTGCTTTGCCAGACTGTGTTTATAGATCTATAGGAATGTTTGTAATGACTCAAACAAGAACCCAAAGGATATTTGAGCCCCTAGTTGGAGTGCAGACCAGCTGTTTCAGAGCACTTGCATTGACAAGGTCAAGGAATGCAAACATGACTTTAAGTGGGTATAATAAAAGTAACTTTTATAATTTGAGCACTGCAGAACATAAGGCATTGAATGATTTGAAAAATAATGTGGCTCTTATAATTCAGCCATCCGATAAGGGTGGCGCTATAGTATTAATGAACAGGTGTGATTATGTAAAAGCAATGTCTATTTTATTGAATGACTTGGATAACTATCATAAGATAGATTGGGCATGGGTTAGGACCATTATTAAATATGTGAATGGTTGTATATTTGATTTACTTATGACCAGGGAGATTAATGAGGGACTGTTTGAGTTCTTCAAGGTGCTTTATCCTATGATACCAGTTATCAAAGGGCTACCCAAGGTTCATAAATCCTTGATTGAGCCACCTATGAGACCCATTGTTGCCAGAGGGGGCTGGGTAATGGAGCCCCTCTCCATTTATGTAGAGGGGCTACTTAGTCCAATAGTTAGGTCTATAAATACCATTTTGAGGGATACTGCACATTTTTTGAAGGATCTTGATGAATTTGTACGGTTGAATGATATCACTGATCTGCTATTGGTTACCCTGGATGTTAAAAATCTTTTCACTACCATACCCAATGAGTACGGGATAGAAGCGATAAGGCAGATTTTGAGTAGTGATACATTCTCATTGAATCTAGATGTTAGTTTAATCTGTACCTTACTTGACTATTTTGAATAACAATGTGTTTCTGTTTGAGGAACAGTAATATCTACAGAGATGGGGATAGCCATGGGCACCCCCTGCCCCAATTCTTATGCAAATCTGATGATGCATTTTTGGGAGGATAATAACCTGACTGTGAGTCCATTATATAGAGGTGTGAGACACTATAGATGGTTTGTTGATGATGTCTTCATTGTTTGGGAAGGTGACGCTGAGTCCCTTCTTCTATATATTGTATATTTAGAGTCTACCACAGAGTTTCTTCAGTTTACTGTCATCCATTCTTTTTTACATGTAGACTTCCTAGATGTATCAGTAACTAAAGATACAATAGGGGGCATTAACACCACACTGTTTAGAAAGCCATGTTGGCATAACAGCCTTCTGTCTAGAGATAGTATGCATCCTGGACATGTGTTTTCTAGTGTAGTGAAAAGCCAATTCACTAGAGTGTCCAGGATTTGTAACAGTGAGAGTGACATGCAATGGGAATTTGATACTCTGGAGGCAATGTTTATTGATAGGGGATATAATGGCATTACTGTTAGGGAAATACGTGATAGCCTTGAAGTTTATAGGCTGGGTGATTGTCAATCATCCTTTGTGGAACAGAATGTTGCCACACCTAGTGCCACTCAAGATCGGGCCTTGATAGTCAATGCTTCAATTTTGAGGGTTAGGGATAACACGATCAATAGAAGGAAGACAAAATGTCATACTTCATTTATAACTAATTTTACCAGCAATAACAATGTTATAAAAAGTATCATACAGAAACATTGGGCTATCTTAACATTTGACACTGCAACGCCTGGCTTAGTAGGGGCTGCACCATATTTCATCTATCAAAGCAACAACAATCTTAAACGGTTGCTGTGCAATGATACTAAATGCCTTGGACAGTCAAGTCAATGCACTGGGACTTATCCCTGTAGGTCTTGTAGCGTGTGTAGGGTTTTGACTAAACAACAAACATATAAACACCCCACTTTAGCATTTGAATTTATTCCCAAATTCTATGCAGACTGCAATACCCGCTTTATAGTGTACTTAGCAACATGTGATGTATGCTCTTTCTTCTATGTGGGTAAAACCATCCAACAATTGAGGGATAGGGTGTACAAACATTTGTCAGATATGAGGAAGGGTGATATAAACAATGCCCTTGTCAAACATCAATCTGAATGCCTTGGAAATGATTTTTCCTTTAGGGTGTTACAACATGTTTTGAAAAATGTGAGAGGTGGTGACTGTAACAACTATTTGGAGCAGATGGAGCTAAAATGGATTCTTAGGATGCAAGCTTATAAGCATCCAGGGTTGAATAGTCAGGTTAACATCAAACCCATTTTGAGTGGGCGGAGGCTTAAGGCACATAGGAAGTTGCATTGATTGTATGAGGAAATGATGTCATTGTTTTTTGGCACAATTTTCTCATTTTGATAGGTCAAGTGTTAGTTTAAAAATGTTCATTTTTTAGTCTCTTATAGGATCTGAAGAAGCTGCATGTGAAAGCGCTTGTCCTTTTTTATCTGACTGTTACATGGAATTTGTTTGCTGCTATTTTTATCATCATTTTTATTAAAGCCTTGTCTTCAGTTGTGGTTGTCCAGTTGGTATATGTTTTTTCTGAAGGTCAAGGAATCACTGAGACTGCATGTTATTGGCCATATATGTTACCCAGTTTATATGGGGAGGGTAGTTAAAATCATCTATGAGTAGTGTGTTGAGCTGAACGGTAAGTGATTCTCGTAACTTCAGGTATGCAGAATGGATTTCATGGTCCATGGCTGGGGACCTATAGCTAGCAATGATATAGTGGGCGATCTTGCCTATGGTCAGCTGGACACGGAATAGCTCAAGTGAGTCATCCTACTTGACCAATCTGAAGATGACATTGCTTTTTTTAATAAATGAAAACAATTCCTCCTTTCCTTTTTTCTTTTTCAGAGGGGTGGTCTAAATGTGTGATATGCATTGAATCCATGCAATGTTGGGATGTTTACATCAGCCTTGAGCCATGTCTGTAACTGGACAGCCATCAGTATTCTCCAGGGAAAGGAAAACTTCCATGGAGAGCAGTTTCTGAGCAGTAGTACCTTTAGCTTGGCATTAGAAGAATTTGTTATGTTGGAAGGTCTGTTGGTTTGGCACTGCCTAAAAAAGGCACTATGGGGTGGCTAATTCCTTGACCAGTATTCAAAAGCCTAGAGGAGACAGGTGCAGACCATCTCTGGCATAGTGGTATTTTGTCGATCATATTGTCCCAGGCTGACAAATACAAGATCCCCTTGGAATGATATCAGTAGCTAAGCCAGTTACTGAAGTCAATCATTTTCTGTTTGTATTGTGGTATAATTCATGGTAAGAGGAGAATGCTGCTCAATGCGAGGCTCATACCAGCCTGCAACACATATTCAAAGAGGTCCATCATGTCTGTCTTCATATAGTCCAGGGAGGTACATCTCAGGTCATTCGTACCTACATGAACTTTGACCAAATCATACTGCTACTTGTGGATGAGTGACCTGAGTGCCTGTGTGATCTGGCGAATCCTGGCCCCTGACAGGCAGCTGATTGTAAACCTTTGTTTATCAATCCTGGTGAGGGGGCTGTATATGTGTCTCACAGTGGAGTCTCCTATGACCAGGATGTTTGAATGTGTGGTGGTTTGCCTTAGGGGCTTGCATGTGGAGACACTGTGATGTGTATTTTTATGTGTAGTAGTTGGTGTTGACTTGATTTTGTTTGCATGTGCTTTCAGGGGGTAACATATGGGAGGCCTCTGAGGTTTTGTAAATTACACATGAGTACCTCCACATATGTGGGTTTATGTGTTGAGACCTTATTTAGTGAGGGAAATGATGTCCTTGCTCTGGCAACCTATTTGTCATTTGATTTGTCAGTATGTGAGAATCATGTTTCAATTTTCATAATGTAGCTACATCTCTTACATACTGTGTTTGTTTCAGCATTAAGTGGCTGTCAGTATATATGAGACAATTGCTACATTGCCTCAGGATGCCCATGTTCACCAGGCTGGCTACAAAACTAGCAGAAAAGTGCCTATCCATAGTTTCAATTTTTATATATGTGTTTAACCAGGGAGAAGAGTGGGAGATTTAACTGGAATGGGATTACAGCACACATACGAAGAATGGGTGCTAAACCCATTGTAAACTGCAGCTATCCAACAAGGTGACACTGCTCTGTGCACAATCTAGATGCTCCTAGGGCAGTAGGGGGACTGGAAAAGGATGCAGAGATAGTTAGTCTAAGGGAAATTTTAACTTGATCGTGAGTAATCCATACAAGTCACTGCTAGCTACCACAGTGTAGAGAACAACCTAGGACAAACATCGCGCTTATATAAAATCAGAATAATAAGTTTTACAACAACAAGGCCTACAGACCAACCAGGAAAACACACAATAAGCTTTCATCCTGCAGCCCCCAACTCAGATAGATTTGCTAGAGCACACTTCTGCCACAGGAATGCAGTCAGAAAACTCTCTTAATGTAAATGCTCAAGAGCAGGGAAACACAATCTAGATACTGCTATCCTTAAAAACTAGCAGATGCAATGTAATTAGGTACTACAGCAGTAGTGGAAACAGTTCAGCTTTGAAACTCTACTTAAGTGTGAGAAATGTAACAATTAATACAAAAAAGTCTTATGAGATACAGTAACAATAATCATCAGAAGTGCAAAATGATACTTATTTTCATTCTTTTACCAGCAGATGGTTTTAGATGGAGCTGATCCAGTGTCAATCTCAGGAGTAGCCAAAGCAAGAGCAGTTCTGAGAAAATGAACACAAACCCACACTGACATCTGTGCAGTAACTAAAACCTGGTTCAAGGCTCCTGAGAGCACCCCAGTGCTACCAGGCTATACCTCGTATCATGCTTTTCGGCCCCATAACCCGGGCCGAACCACAAAGGGAGGGGGAGTGTCCATATTCATAAAGGACACCCACACCTCCAGGTTAATAGCAACACATGAAGCATCAGAGACCATACAGGTGCAACTAACCATAGGCAAAACTGCTATACAACTGGTAGCATGTTACAGACCACCCTCCCAATCTCAAGAACCCCACTCAGCCTTCCTGAAGACATTGGAGGATATGAATGTATCACAAAATACCATCATACTGGGAGACTTCAACTACCCAAACATAGATTGGGTACATTATTCTAGCCCTAATACCCTAGCCCAAAGGTTCCTGGAATTCATAAATTCAAATGCACTGGAACAACTAGTCACCTCTCCCACTAGGGAGATAATATACTAGACCTGATCATCACAAACATGGGGACAAAATGCTCCACACTGGAAGTATACCCCTCACTAGTGAGATCTGACCACAAACTAATCACCCTGGATATACATATCCCACCTCCACCCCCAGCACAAAAGACCACAGAGAAAAACTTCTCAAAAGCAGACTTCACTCTTCTTAAGATGGAGATAGTATCCTTTAAGCCCACTGTGCCAGTGGATACCACATCCCGCAATGCCGAATCCTTCACAAATGCTTTCTGTGGACATATCCAAGAATGCATGGATCATGCAATCCCAAACAAATCCAAGTCCCTCTCCACCAAATGTAAGCATCCTGTCTGGTGGACCTCAGCCATAAACAAATTGTATAACAAAAGAAGGAAGCTACTGCACATCAGAGTGAAATCCCACGAAGGGAAGACGTCTCTGATCAACATTAGCAGAAAACGATGTTCTCTCATAAAAACATCCAAGGCAAACTTTGAGAGAAAAATCGCTAAGGACACTAAAGATAACCACAAAGCCTTCTTCAGCTATGTTAGAAACCTGGGCGGAAACCCTCAGATATGCTCAGAGTTGGTTCACAACAACAAAAAATACACTGAACCCACAGATATTGCTAACATTCTGGCTGACAGGTTCAGTGCAAACTTCTCGCCTCCTTCACCCCCAAAAGAAGAAATACATATCCAAGCTGAATGTAATCTCCCTGTCATCTCAGATGTCCAAGTGAGAACCGCCCTAAACAAAGCAAAAAAACACAGCATCAATGGGACCTGATGGTATCCCAGGGTGCGTGATACGTGAACTCCAAGAGGAGCTAAACCCACACATAAAAATGCTATTTAACCTTAGCCTTACTTCGGGATATGTATCTGTACACTGGCATGCAGCAACAGTGGTCCCACTCCACAAGGGGGGTGCCTCTACAGACCCTGGAAACTACCGACCCATAAGCTTAACTAGCCTGGTATGCAAAGCTATGGAAAGAATCATTATGGAACTCATAAACAGAGACATAGGGGACCTACAGACACTTGACCCCACCCAGTTCGGCTTTGTGAAAGGCAGATCCTGCCTTTTAAACCTGGTTGACTTTTTTAAAACAGTCACTAGAGCCATTGATGAGGACAAAGCAGTCCATACAGCATACCTGGACTTGGCTAAGGCCTTCAACACAATACCCCACTCAGGCATCATAGATAAGCTAAACAGCTTAAACGTAAACCCTTATGTCACTAGATGGGTTGCAAACTGGCTAAAGGACAGAACCCATAAAGTTAAAATCGCTGGAGCAATGTCAGACTCAAAGCCAGTCACAAGTGGTGTCCCACAGGGATCTGTCCTGGGACCCCTCTTGTTCAGCATTTATTTCTCAGATGTTAAAGCAAACATGGGAGGGCTGTGGCTGACAAAGTTCACAGATGACTGCAAACTAGGTGCCATAGTCAATACACCAGCAGACACACACATCCTACAAAAAGGCCTCACTGAAACGGACAACTGGTGCCGTAGTCATGGCCTTAAACTAAATGCCAAAAAATGTATAGTCATCCCTTTTGGAAAAAACAAAGTACCCACAAATTATCACATAGACAGAAACCCACTGTGTATGGAAAAAGTAATCAGAGACCTAGGGACCCAAGTAGACAGCGACCTCTCATTTGACACCCACGTTGCCAAAGTGGTTAGAAAAACATTCTACCTTGCACACCTCATCATAAAGGGATTCACATCCAGATCCAAGGATGTCATTGTACCCCTATATTCCTCCCTCATCAGACCCATGATTGAGTACAATGCCTCATTTGGTATGTACCTCACCCGGCACTTGCAACAGCTGGAGAGACCACAAAAGTACCTCACCAAAAGGATCAAGGGTCTCCAACATATGTCTTATTCCGCCAGACTAAAGAAACTTCAGCTCTATTCAGTAGCATACCGCCTGCTCAGAGGTGATCTCTGCCTGACGTACAAGGCCATGTCCAATCAGGATTTGATGGACATGCTCCACCTCAAAAAATCCAAATCCATCAGGACCACGAGAGCTAAAGACTTAAACCTCGGCACAAGTATGAATAGGACATGCTGGAGGGATAGATTCATAACCCAGAGGCTTCCCATGCTTTGGAACAGGATCCCAGTTCGTATTAGGCAGAGCCCCTCACTGACTCTCTTCAAGAGAAATCTTGATGAGTGGATGGGAGATCGAAAGTTTACCCCAGGAGTCACATCTGTGTCACTGCTAGACAGGGGCACAGTAAACTAATTCTATTATATAAGGGGACCTTCATTGTGTCACTACTAGACAGAGGCACAGTATTCTAGATCTATTCTGTACATTTTTGTACCATTTCATGGGGTGGCAAAAGCCACATCACTATGGCTAGGCTTACAAATGCCCCAGGGCAGATAGCCTAGTACTATACTATGAAACTATGAAACAAGCATTGGGCTTATATAGAATCAGAAAAATAAGTTTTACAACAGCAAGCCATATAGACCAATCTAGAAAACACACAATAAGCTTTCAACCAGCAGCCCCCAACTCAGATAGGTTTGCTACAGCACACGTCTGCCATAAGAGTGCACTCAGAAAACCCTCTTAATGTAAAAATTCTGGTTTTAGAGCTCAAGTGCAGGAAAACCCCTACTGTCCTGTAAAACTAGCAGATGCAATGTAATTAAGAACTACAACATCGGTGGAAGCAGTTCAGCTATGAAACTCAGTTACTGTGTGAAAATGTAACAATTAATACAGGATTCTTATGAAACACAGTAGAAATAATTGGCCAAAGTACAAAATGATACTTATTTTCATTATTTTAACAACGAATGGTTTTAGATAAAGTAGGTTCATTTTAAATCTGAGGTGAAGTAACCAAACCAAGAGCAAATGTGAAAAACTGAGTCAAACATTGCCCAAACCCTTGTTCATCTTACACCACCTATTTCCATTTTCTACACAACTCATTTTCTATAGCACCCCACCCACCCTTGCCTACAAAACTAGACTTTTCCAATCCATCTGTAGCACATTTCTGGCCCCCCTTAACCACACTTCCATTAAATTGCTGTCAATGGCTTTAATCTATTTACCTTAACTTAACATTACATGGCCAAAGTAGAGTATAAAATTACTTTAACCATTACTCTTTTAAAATTTCTTTCCCCAACAGCAGTCCTTCAAGCTATAGATGCTTGCTGTATTCTCATAAATACCAAAATAGCACCAGTCTGCATCATCTCATATTTTGCATACTAAATTTCCACAGTCATATGACCCTCGCCTTATGTACATAAAAGTACTCCACTAAATAACCAACAAACAAAAAAATCTGCTTAGAATACAACCTTGATGATTCCGTCCTATTCAAAAATGGTTTTCTAAATGCTACTTCAATCATTTGATCTTTCAATGGAAAGAATATATGGTTATCTGTCTAGATATCTATCTATTGAGCTATCTATATTGCCTTTGATGAATGGATTAGTCCCACAAGGCTAGTGGCTCCTTTTCAGTGGAAACCCAAGGTGATATTTATTCTACTAGGGGATATTTGGCCAGGGCATCAGGGAACTTCCTCTTCTCTTTTCAGTACATGCCATGGGATCTTTTACATCCACCTGCACTACCACTAACTCAAGCAGATTGGACCATGGATTAGTACCTCATCAGAAGGATGAATTTTAGTGTATTGACTTGAACTCAGGACCACTTTCTGCTAAGCTGTTTTCCTTTTTTGTTTTATTCCCCAGTCTTTATTGGGCATGTTAACACTAATACTTGCCTTATCTTCTAATCCTTTCTGTTTATGTCATAACCCCCCCAGCTCACATTCAGTCACCTCCTCACCTAATAATTAAAATACAGCCACCAAGCACCACCCATACTTTTAATTTATCGCACAGGGCATCAGTTTCAGCACCAGTGTATCCCCATTGCACAAACTACACTCCCTGTCATCTACTGTATCTCCAATGCAGGAATTCATTACCACAAACACCTTACAACATCACCCCAGTATTTTTTAGGCTCCATCTACCAATTACTTGCCCACAACTGAGAGTCTATACCCAACCCTCTCTTAATATTGGATTCCCAACTCAGAAATGCTTTTCCAAAAAAATGTTACACCATTCTCTTAATAATTGCCATTCCTAAACCCACCAATTATCTATCCTGTGAACCATTGCTAATACTCAGCAGTCATGTTCATTTTCTACTTTGCAATAATCTCCCTGCTAGTTCCCACTAAATAAAATAAAAGCTCAAGTACTAAGGCAAAATGACCCAGCAAAGTTAATACTAAAACAGGCCTGATGTTCTGCCATATCAGTGTTAAAATATCACAAACAAAATGGATATTATAGAACACAGAATAAGTAGCAGCAAGTCAGACACTGTAGTGAAAACCATCTTTAATGAAAATACCTGCAGTACCAAACTCATACCTAAATAATAATTTCTGCATTTTCGCAGAAAATCATCCATGAAGTGGTGTCATGCTTCTTGTAAAAGAAACCCAGAAGGTGCCATCTCCCTCACACTAAATTGTTTCCCAATTAGAAAATGCAAATTAACCAAAACTGGACCACTGTCTCAGTAGTTGTATGTTCTATCTTAAAACCTTTTGTAGCAGTGGTGTGCATTTTTCTCCACCTCGCCTTTCCCTATACCAAGATAAAATAACAAACATACTATAATTATTCAACCAAAGTAAATTCTGAATTCTTTCAGTGTCATTTTAACTAAATAAAATCAAATGTGCACATTCCTGTACCAACACAACTTGACAAAAAAGATCTTTACCTTTACTAAACCTAAACCAAGAATAGAAATTTCTTTCCTCTTTACTTAATCCTCACCAATACCTCATATAAGGTTATAGAAGCATCATACTTATACAGGTTCCTCAGCAACCACCTCCTATTCAAGTCATCCTTTAATTCAAAGCTCTGTACTTCCCTCCTATACTTTATAGAAACAAAGCCAGTTTTGGAATCCAGAGAGGAAGACAAACTGTCCTGATTTTTTTTTTAATTCTAGGCACCTCTTTACCATACTAAAATCCCATTCACTGGTCTCCAGTGCTTTAACACCATCACCACTTCTATACTAAACAAATACTTTCCACAGTTAAAAGACAACTAAAGGAACAAGGCTGTCAATGGCTTAATCTGACAATAAAAAAATCTTCAATTTAAGGGGCAAATCCTATGCATAGCGTAAAGCCACAAAAAATGAATAGCATAAAAGCCTACTTCATAGCCTTAAATCAAAAATGAAAGATATATACATAGCCTGCTCAATCCACTTTCCTGAAAAATGAATTACAATCTACTTACTTTCATTTATGAAAATGATGGCAAATTATACATGACAATGCTTTCTTTGATAGGAATAAACCTAATACTTCATTTAAAATACCTAACCTACCCCCTGTGATAAATTTCATAACTTTGACAAGCTCTGCCATAACAAAACTGCTCTCTTTTGCACAATACATCAAAATTCAATTAATATGGCCCTGTCCATCACCTACTACTGACCATCAAAACTCAAGAAATACCTTTGCATCTGTCTCTTCTCTTTTATTGCAGAATAATGTTTGATAAGGCTCTGCCATGACCTATCCATTTTTGTATCTGGTTTATGCTTTTGTGACACCAAATAATTTGATCATAAGTAATCCCAGGATGTTTAAATGTGGGAAGTGTAGTATGTGCAAGTTTATTTTGGAATGTAATAGGGCAAGTATTAACAACTTTGAGATATTTATGCAAGGCAAATATAATTGTGATACAATGGGAGTGGTTTACAGGGGCCCTATGTCAATTCTGCAAAGCCTTTTATATAGGGGAGACAGAGCGTAAGCTCCAGAATCGAATTTATGATCATATATATGACATAAAAAAATATAAAACCACAAACACACTGTTTAGGCATGTTGAACAACATGGGGACCACTGGTTTAAATTTATAGTCTTAGAAAAAGTTGAGAAGAACCCACGAGGTGGTCCTTGGTCCATACTATTGGAAAGACAGTAGTTAATTTGGCAGTTGAGTCTTAATTCAAGCAAATGCCCAGGTTTGAATGATAGTGTAAGCACAGCTCCACTTTTAAAATTAAAATCTTTGATTAGGTAGAAAAAATGTGTGTATGATGAAAATGTTTTTTAAAATGTATTGTGGAGATATTTTTATCAGGTGTGATTTTTTTTTTTATTTGAAACATATGATGGATTTCCAATGCAGATCACATGATTACTTTTGTAGCATAGGATAACATGATTTTTAAGAGGATGTCACATGATTTTTAATTATGAGTATGTAAGTGTAGATATGTGAGAAATTTTGTATCTGATGAAGTTTTATCATGTTTAAAATGAAAGCACTTATACGTATATTAAGAAATAAATTAAGTTAACTTATTTTTTGGGTGGCTGTTTTTGAAGTTCTAACTGCAGAGCTGAGTGTTTTGTTTTGTTTTTTCATATTTTTTGCTACTTTCTGTTAACCTTTCTTCTTTAGTCACACTCTGCTCTCTCCTGTTTTTGAGCTAGTCCACTGCCATCTCCATTTTCCATTTTTCCCAGGAAACCTCCCAATCTACTACAGATCCCACAGCCACTGCCTCACCAAAGGTCAGTGAGCCAGGCAGTTTGGTCATATCATGAGCACCTGACAAATCTCTGCACTACTCTTCCTATCCATCTTGTGCTCTTGCTTTCTCTTGGATCTCTCGTTTTTTTCTCCTTAGCTAAATTTTTCCTAGTTTTATTGCAGTCTTACTGTGCAAATTTTGGACATGTCACAGAGTAACAGTAACTAAGGAAAGAGGACAGATAGTTATAACACACACACACACACACACACACACACACACACACACACACACACACACACACACACACACACACACACACACATTGTGTGTGAGAGAGAGAGAGAGAGTGTGCAAATGGGATTATTTTCCTCTTCAACATAACCCTTGAAGTTAAAATAGCGGAGATTGAAAGCTTTAATTAATTTTTGGTATCTTTCCAAGTACTCTGCATAAAAATGACTAAGAAATTTCATCACAAAATATATAAATCTGCATTACAGTGCATTTAACTGCCCAATTATCTTATCTACACTCAACTAATTCATGCTCACAAACTCATCTTCAGTCCCTCTCTATGCCCCTCTCTTGCCTCAACCTTTACAATGCACCTACCGAACAGACTTCTAAGAACCAATATCCAGAATCTGATTGAACTTCACAAACCTAGCCATCCAGCAGGCAAACTTCTCCTCTCTTTTTCCTTAGCACGTCTCTGAAACTCCCTCCCACCTCATATCAGCCTCACTAGCAGCCCCTCCACCTTTAAAACTCTGCTCCACTCACACCTAACATCTCTCTAGGAATGTTCATGCTCCCATCCTGCATAATGTCTCCAGTAGCTACCTTACTCCCTACCCTCTCTCCCTTTCTCTTTTTATCATAACTCAACTCCATACCTTCCCATTTCCTCTTTCTCTCTTCTCATCTCTCCCTTACCTCATTTAGCCTATATACCCCCCTCACTGTTCATATCTCCTCTGTGGGAACATATATATTTGTAAATAGCTACTTATAGTCGGAACTGACTTGTAAATACCCACTCATTGTTGTAATAGACTTAACATCTATTTAGCAATGATAGGGACTATTTATTTGTAAACTTTTACTAATGGTTATATAATTTCTGTTTTTTATCTTCTAAATTGTATCATCAAATACTTTGTTTTCATGTACTCTTCTTGTACTAAAACAACCTGTTATTTTATACATTGTATCTATGGAGCTTTTCTCCCCAGGACTCTGTTGAAAATGGGCTCTTTCAGCCAAATGGACTATCCTGGCAAACAAACTTCAAATAAATAAATACAAAATAAATAACTGCTTTGTAAGGCAAGGTAATCTAAAATGCAAGCCAACAGCTGTAATTAGCTATACATAAACTAAACTGGAAATTTTCATGTGCTTATTGTATGTTTAAGTATATTCTAAATGAAACTAACAAAATTCTGATAATAAAATAATGTGTTAAAATATATGTCTGTGTTTTGCATACAACTTATATCTCAGGAAAAATATATCCTGTCTACAGAGCCAACTCATGTCTATAATCAAAGCAATCTGTAGTAAGCAGAACATGAGCTCTATTCAAACAGTTGCTAACCAGATTGTAAGCAAGCCAAGACATCTAAAACGTAATCTTATTGAAAAGTTCTTTGTTGTTGTCATTGTCATCATCAATCCCCCTTTACCCATTTTTAAATGAGGTCAGGGATTTAATATACAGACATCTTAGCTTTATAGAAAAAAATCTCAAATATAAAAGTTCTCTTAGCTAAAACTGATGCTGTAAATCATCATTCCACTGTCCAACTGTTGAGTTGCATATGCATCAATTGCAGGTCCTCACTTCATGAACATCAGATAAATTGATAGACTATCATTTCACATTCTCTGCAAAGTATGTAACCGCATAACTTGGCTATGAAAAAAAGAGACATTTCACCTACTAAAGGTTGGAGGAGCCCTGATTTCTGGCATAAAAAGTATTCGCTGTCCGGGGATTCAATAAACTCCTTGTAGGCTTTGCAAGAAGCCTCCATGGAGTTTATGTGTTAGTGCGATGAGCAAAAGAGCTAATTGCATATGCATGCCACACATTGCACTTACACAAATATAAGTGATGCTTCATGGCCAGCAACAGTGTTGCCAGCCAGGAATGCATGCAGAGCTGCAGAAAGTCAAAAGAAGATGCATACAACTTTAACCTGCTTGACGAGATTGTGCAGACAACCACAATGACTACCAGGGGAGAGAATACTGCAATAACAGCAGTATTCATGCATTAAAGAAAAGTGTACTCACTGCAATGTACAATACAACAATTATTTGCAGAATAAAATAATGGATGGGGTTGAACAGCTAGGGCAAATACAATGAAACATACACGAGGCAGGGAAATTGTGTTAATGAAAATTGGCACAAATATGAAAGACAGGAATGAAGAAAGTGGAAGAGGGCATGTTAAATGTGGCACTGTACCCAGGATAGGCTATGCCAATATATGTACCCTTCCAAAACAAGTCAGTAGTATAATATTAAGCACATATATAGATAGCACAATACATACTGCTGTTTACACCTCCTGAGCTAGTATATTTATATCATCAAACATGGTTACACAAGGTTACATATCAATGGAGATGAATGGTTGTGACATAAACATCACTGGCATGCTCACCGGAGAAGACATTTAGCAAGTATAGTATATAAAACGGGTTATTTGCATATTGTGAAGATCTGCAAAATGACTTGCTTGAATATGACTGAAATGTCAGCATACTCTCAACCAATTATGGATACATAGCAACAGACTCATGACAACTGTAGACATGAAGCAGGCACAATCAGAAACAATTTTAGAATATTAACATCATTAATCTGTGACATTGACAG
Source organism: Protopterus annectens (assembly GCF_019279795.1). Lineage (NCBI taxonomy): Eukaryota > Metazoa > Chordata > Ceratodontiformes > Protopteridae > Protopterus > Protopterus annectens. The sequence continues at coordinate 890,339,989 of NC_056735.1, forward strand.
GATATGTGAGTTTAAGTTATCAGACATGTCCTGAAGGAGCAAACATGTAAAACTGTAATGATTGTCAGTATTCTATAAGGGGGATTCACCACCCTTTCTGTAGAAATTACCTCTTTTTGGAGAGGTTAAAAAGGAGAGTGTTAAACCTGGAGTTGAAATCAGGGGTATTCCTGGCCAGAAGAGCGGCTTGCATGACACATAAGCCACAAGCCACACCTGCAAGAATCAAACCCATGCCATCAATGTCGTCAATGAGCTGTGTATTTACTGAGTGCATCACATAAAGACATCACACACATGCATCTTGTGCAACATCTTGAAGGGAAGTCTGCACTATCAATTTCTAATAGGTATGCATACCAAAGAATAGTTCTGTATGGGCAACAAAATATGTACAAGCTTACTGTGCTAAATGGAATACACTTGACTAAAGCATCCCTTGACTGACATAGGTATCAGTTATGCAGATAACACTTACAAAGAACACACTGTTATGAGTGGATTCCCTACACACAGCTGTGTACTGCATGCATCTGCCACATGTAATAGCAATGGATATTGTCTTAAGCATCTGCAGTTGATGTGTGAATTAAGTGATCCATTATAATGTATAGTACAGCAGTATGTAACACTGATGGCAATGCATCAATTATGCCTATGTGCACAAAAACTGCAGCAGTGCAAAGTCTAGCATCAATGAGTGAGGAAGCTGTCACTGTGTTATTGTTCACATACCAAACAATACATGGAGAACATTCGATAAGCACATGTCATACCTCAAGATATGTGCCACATGATCACTGCCCCCCCCCCGATATTGCCAGTGAAAATGTTATACTGCCATGAAATCCCGACATGTATGCGCTTATGTGATATACTCGTGTGATATACTGGTATGACTGTGGTGCTATGCAGTCACACTATAGCTGAGCCTAGGATACAATTGGACTTCATAGGTTAATAGGAGAGTACTAGGCTAATGTTCCAAAATCCCATAAAAGCCTAGCTGTATTTAACATGAGTTTCACAATTTTCAATAGCTAGGTGAATGACATTCACACATGTATGAGCCTATGCTATGTTATCTAAGACTAACTGCCTCTATCCATGAGGAACATGGGTGCAAAACCAGGACTACAACTACAATTAATCATCTATTGATCTAGATTGCACTTGACAAGGGTCAGGAAAGGTCTTTGTTTTATGTGAATTCAAAGCTTGCTCCAGAGAGGAGCAGTGTCTGAGAGCTGTATATATCTCTCCAACATGATTTATTATGTCAGAGGCTAGTTTAACATCCTTGAAATGAGTGAATCTTGTGCAGATTAATTTACCACTTTGTAACATTTCCATCAGTTCTGGATTAGAGACTGCCCGGTAGACCAGACACAAACTAGTCCTTAGTAGTTGGTAGGGGACAGAATACAGTGATAGTGCTTTCATGCTTTCTGTGTAGGATTTGCTTTTTACTCACTGTATCTTCCTTGTGTGAAAACTCTGGGGTTGTTCTAGCTGTTGCAGATGTGTGGTGAGGTACATGCAAAAGAGTATGTTGTACTCAGTTATTGGCATGATGAGGGCTGAGTACAATGGAATTATTACACCCTTTGATCTGTATGCCATGCCTGTACTTATGAGTTGTGCCACATAGAAGGGATTTGTCACCACAGTGGACATATGGATGTTGAACTTCTAATTACTATCTACTTAAGTAACCAGATCATATACCACTGTGTCTATTCATATGGGTTTGCTGTCTATATTGCAAGTAGCTTGGGTATTTACTTTCCAAAAGGGAATAATTTTGTGTTATTGGCCATTTAGTGTGTCTCCATGACTCTGGCATCAATCATTTGTGTGTCTTAATACTTTCTGCAGTATATCAATAACATTAGTGGATATGAGGGTTGTCCACACTTTGTAGTCATCCACAAAGTTGGTCAGACAAAACATGTCTAAGGTTGCCTTGACTTCTTGAAATTTAATACAGAGCAGGAAAGGACTTACTGCAGAACACTGTGGTACTGTCCTGATCACTGGCCTCTTTCATGAGGTGAATTCACAGGGTTTATATCAGTCTGTTGAAATGGCTGAATATCGAATACCAGATGTTCAAACTGTAAAGTTCAAACACTGGTAATCACAAAGTCGCGGCCCACCAAATTCTTTCCCAGGGAAAAAATTCAGTGGGCCATTTCTGTGGCTTCTCGAGTATCAGGACTGTGGTGGGAAGTTACGGGTCAGGTTCAGGTAAGTGTGCAACTGTGTGGATGTTAGGGTTAGGGCACGGGTTAGGGTGCGGGTGAGGTGGGTGTGCGATAGTGAAAGACTTTAGGATTAGGGAGGGATAGGTGAGTTAGGGTTAGGGCGCAGGTCAGGTGAGTGTGCAATAGTGATGGACCTTAGGGTTAGTGTTTGGGTTAAGGTAAGTGGATAGGTAGTAGTGTATGTACAGTTTAGTGTAGGGTTAGATGTAGAATTTTGAGTGTATGTGTGTGGATTGATGTTGTTTTGGTGTGTTTGTGTTGCGTGTGTGTTTCTTGGAACAGCAATTGTTTTCCCTGAGAAAAAAATCACTGTTTTAAGACTTCAATGTTTTTGCAGTTCGTGGTTTGAAGTTCGAACATATGGTGTTCGAACTTCAGACATTTCGATGAACTTATATAGACCCGAATTCACACACATGGACAGTATGTGTCCCGTTGATGAATTATTTGGCTACACACTCAGTGATGTAGAGTTTATGCCCAGTTGAAACAGTTTTTCTGTAATACCTTATTGTGGAATTCTGTCAAATGTCTAGGCCAGGTCAAGTTAGGTGGGATGTACAGTCTTTCCCTCATCAATGGCCTTGGTGACCTTCTCGAAGAAGTCAGCCAAATTTAACAGACATGATCTAGCCTTAACGAATCAAAAATGGGTTGGTTACACAGTTGGGAGATTTTCAATTTTCTTGTTGACAAGGTGCATGATGATTCTTTCCATTGCCATGAGGCTAGTAAGGCTTATGTTTCTATAATTCCCTGTCTTAGGTGATGGTCCCCATTTGTTCAGATGGATGACTGTTGCTGTCCTCCATTCAGCCACTTTATAGCCAGTCTGGAAGTTTTGTTTAAGTAGGGATCCAACTGTGTCTGCTAGGTCAGGTTTTACGTTATTGGAAAGGCAACCTAAGATGTTGTCAGGGTCCATTGATACTGTGTTTTTAGCCTTAGAAAGGACAGGGATGAGCTGCTCTCTTGAGAAAATAAGCTGAGTAATGTTTGCATGTATACTCTGGGTGACAACTAGTGGGGACAGGGGGCTGAAGTTTGATCCAAATCTGTCAGCTAGCAGGTCATCTGTTGTCTTCAGATGAATACGAGTGGTGCCATCCACAACCATCTCTGCACATAGCTATGTATTCCCCTTATGATTTTGTATTTAGTTAAAATATGATTTGGGACAACACCTCCAAAAACAACCTTGGCTATGTATCACATGCCACACAGTGGAACTGTTAATAGAATCATACAACTCTACCTATTTCATGTCATTACATCAATTGTGTATCATATGGCTATAAAGTTATGACTGGAAAGGTGTGTGTGAAGGTCCTGATATTATATATGGACATATTACAAATTAAGTGGATGTGGTCCATGCAGAACAGTTAATGACACAAACACTGACAGTCAAACAATGCTGCTGGGGAATACCTGAATAATCCTTGTGATTAGCAACATTAATGTGTATACAATGAATTCCCCAAAGTTGCAAGTGAATCTGAACTTGTATGTTTGTGTATATAATACAACATGTGGATGAAATAAGGTGTATCTGCCCATGCAATCAGTATGATGTAATATTGTATGTCACATAGCATTTCATGATGGTAGTTGTACACATGCACATGTGTCATACTGCAATTGTTGCTGTGATGGTTGAATGCGAACTGTGTAGAATGTTGATATACCACAACAGCACATGCTTTACTAAGGCAACAATATACATAGCATCATCTCATGTCAACAGTCCTCAGGAGACATATTACTATTACAGCTATTAGGGAAGGAACATGCAATCAAATGGCAGCAGTGTCCATCAATAAATTACCTTAAATAACAGATTGGAATACACTGTTGTAGGGCTACCATACGTCCACTCCTCAACATAGCATATGTGGATGACAACAACATTGACATGTGCAATGCTCATATGGTCATATGACATTACTAAGCTAATGGCCAATATCACATACAATCCTAGCCATTATTATACCATTGAAACCAAAATCACTATATCCATATGATGGAAGATAGTAGAGGTATGTGCATATGTGTGTATATCTTTGATTGTATTACAAACTGTCTCTGTACATATGTGACATGTGCAGCATCCCATGACAGAATTGGCAATCAGACATCCAATGGTCTAGAGATGGCTTGCAGAGGGTCATGAAAGGGCTCTGCTTCATGATGTGTCTATGCCTCTTTCAGATGATGACATCAAACAGTGTTCTGCAGAAAGGATATTATGTGGACAGAGGGAAAAATGGGATGTTGTATTCATGAAGTTATGTTAAAGGTTATCCTGAGTAGGGGTCAAATGAAAAAAGATTAAGAAAATCATATAATGACCATAATATACCACCAACCACACACACAGCAGTTGACTAAGGTCAGATTTGAACATTAAACCATGTAGGTATACAAGCTGGATTACATACAGCATACGACTAGCACCACCACAGATGTCTGCCTTTAACAGTGTCACAGTGCACTTTTTAGTGGATGACAGCATCATTGTATGCTAAGAAGAAGATGTTGGGAGGAGGTTAAATGTGGAGTCACATCTCTGAGTAAAATTGCCTTCATACTAATATTTGAATGAACTCACACACAAGTTGTCTGCTGTGAGGTTAGAACCCTTACTTATGTAGATACACAAGCTAAAGAACACAACAGTTAATGTTTATGCAAAAACAGACATCTGAGTGAAACCCTGTTACAGTGTACGTTATAGAGATCACATCATCACTGTATGTTAAGAAGAAGCTGGAGGAGTGATTGACATGGTTGTGAACTCACATGACATTCTAAAATTGTCTTCAGACTAATAGTTGAATGAACATACACACACTTACTTTGACTGCTGTGAGATTAGAACCCCTATATATCTAGTTACATAGCCTGGCAAACACAGTACTTAGTGATAGCACCATGGCATAAACCTGACTTTAATACCATCAGAGTATATTTTATAGCAGATGACAGCATCAGTGTATAATGAGAAAAGGATGTTGGTAGGAGTGTCTCACATAGCTGTGTACTCACATGCTGCTCTAGAATCATCTCCTGGCTGATAGTTTATTAAACATGCACACAAGTTACCGCTATGAGATTAGAACTCCTACCAAACTCATTCCACAAGCTAGAGAACACAGTACTTAATGCTAGTGCCATGGCACATTTCTGACTTTAACAGTGTCAGACTGCACTTTATAGAGGATGATATCTTCAGTGAATCGTGAGCAGAAGATGTCAGGAGGGTGGTATGAAATTGCTGTGTAGTCATGTACTTCTGTAAAATTTTGTTCTGAATGATACTTGAGTGAGGATATTGATTCATGCTTTTCTGACTACGCACATACACAGTTAGACACAGACATACACACAAGTTGACTGTTGTGCCATTGGAACCCCTACTTAATTAGTTACTCCAGCTGGAGAACACAGTACCTAACATTCAAGCCATCACAGAAGTCTGGTATTATCATTGTCATAGTGGTCTTTATAAAGGATGACATCATCATAGTATCACAGGTAACATATACTGTAAGAGACTTGTGTGCCAAAGCTGGACTTCAGATTTGATTTTGTGATTGCAATGTGCAAACATACATTTAAAAACATCCTGACCATATCAATGTGATATGATCATGGATGACCAATGTCCAGTGTCAGTATAAACCCATACCAGATATAACAATGCACTTGTCCTATTTATTTCTATAGTGTCCTTTACAGTACACCAGTTACTGTTATATCATTTGCAGGTGCATTGCTATGGACACACATGACTCTGAGTAAATATGTCTTCAGTGAAGCACACATCCCTGACCTTCTCTTGTGTTTATGAATGCCTTAATTAGAGATAGAATATAACTGGTCAATAACAATAGTAAGACATGCAAAATACATCTTTACATAGCGCATCTGTGAGAAACGTATTTGCGCAGACAATGGCAAAGTGTCAGCACGTGTAATTCCCATTTCATGAATCCACTTGAACTTGTGAAGCAGTTTGGTAGATATGTTAAGGGTGAAAGAACTGTCAGATACTATGCTGTTCATACTGAAGTTTATATTGGAAATGCTGTGTCATAAGTTTTTTATATTAATAGCTTTTGCTGTTGTTTTTCCCATTTGCATGGAGTTAAGTGACAAGCAAATGTGGTTCCCTGCTTAAATGAAAAAAAATAGTTAAATATCAATTGGTTCACCTCACTTTGTGCAAACAGGCTAAGCACTGATGCATTGCCATCAGCACTCTGGATAGTAGTGAATGTAGAAAATCCACCTGTTGTTTGTTTTCCCTGTGTCAGTAGGGAGCTCCTCATCAGAACACAGATGAGACAGGGTTCAAATCCAAATCATTCTCCTTTTTTTTTTTTTTTTTTTTTCCAAATGGTGTCTTGATGGCATTAGCTAAGTAAATGTGATCAGGACTGCAAATGTTACAATCAGTAACTATAGTAAAGTATGTCTCTTCCCCAGAGTTTATCAGTAATGCCTACCTCAGTACAGTTGTACAACTATTAGCTGTTTTGCAGGCCTCACTGCAAATCACAATTTCATTGTGTGCACAGCTTTCTGGAAATGACAAGGGGTGGTACATCTTTTTAAATTATTATTATGACTCAGCAGACATGCTAACTATTTGTGTATGGCCAGATAATCCTGAAATGTGTGTGCAGTAGTCTTTGTCATGGTAAGTACAATTTTCACATCACATTAGATGAAGATTTCATCCATCATCACCCAAACATGACACAAACAGAATCCTACAGAAGATTTGAAAACATTGTACAGTACAGAAGCACTAATAAACTAATGAATTAAGGAAAAATATTTGTATTATCCATCAGCACAGTCAAGTCAGTCTGCAGACACCATCCATCAACCTAATAGATACACACATAAAGAGGGGTTGGAGTGATGGGATGGATGCAATGAGAGATGAGCATACACATAACATTGTTTTGTTTAAAGGAACATTAATGGTCATTTGTTTGGTCTATTGTCATTAATGGGAGGTTGGTATAATGGTTATGGTATGTGCCTTACAAACATAAGGTGCTGGGTTTGATTCTCACATGGGGTAATTGGCTAGGTTTAAAATGGCCCACAAGGGCAGTTAGCCTAGTACTAGTCTATGAACCTATGAACCTGTTGACCATACATGCTGTGTAGCATTAAATGACTGACATAAGGGTAAAGAAGGCTTAGGAGAGGGGCAACAGGATTATGACAAGCAGAACAAGGTTAGATAAATATGTGATAGCTGCGGCTATGGATGTCACTTCAGATACTCATTTCTGAGCAGTAACAATATTGCTCCATGATAACTCATATCTATGGCAAATTTTAATATGTGGGTGATTAAATATATCATACACATATAACATCACACTAAGAAATGGTGAGATATGCATCTAGAATCAAACCCTTGAAGCTACTGTCAAAAAAAAAAAACTTTAGTCAAGTGGTTTATATCAATAGCCCACATAGGGAGTTGCATTTTGTTTCATTCAGCAGTCTAAAGAGCTGTATCTGAGTAACTGTTTAAAAGTACTACCTATGCTCTGGTTTAAATCTGTGTTCCTTTAGTGCAGCAAGTTTAAGCAGCATTGTGTGGAGATAAACAGACTAGTGAAGCTGATGGTAAAACCTCACCAGGTTTTGCTATAGGATGTATAGAGTCATTCACATAAGCCACTCGGCATTAGAGCATGATGCAAACTCCGTTTAAAAGCAAAAGACAAAATGTGAAGGATTATTATGGACCATTTTGGTCATATGTGTGTGGTGTGTGATTCTGTTTTGTTATGAAAAAATAAAAGTTTGATTCATATGAGATATTTAATGGTAGGATGGTGTTATATTAATAATAACGTATTTTAACTGTATAACATTTTGTAAAAGTTTTTTAATAGGGTTTTGAATTTTTTTTGTCTTTTTAAATAGGAATTGAGTTAATTGATTTATTGTTTTATTGATGGGTTGATTAATTGCTTATTTAGATAGAGAGTATTTAAATGTACAGTGGAAATGGTCTGGTTGTTCTGATGAAATCAAACGTTTGATGAAAGCACTCAACATTATGAATTTTGTATTTTACATTGGTTTTTATTATATTAAATGGAATATTCCACAGTCCTTTTGGTGCATTTCTTTTTTGGTTTTGACATTTTCAGCACCTACACAAAATATTCTGGTTTCTGTGATTCTATTTTTTAACCAGATTAAAGGTGTGAAAATAAGGTAGATAGGAAGGGGGTGAAATGGGGGCAAGCTGGGGGAAGAACAAAGATGAAGCAATAAAATAATTTACAGGAAGGAAGGAATTAGGAAAGAGCCACAGCTATCCACTTCTTTAACACTGTAATGTGAACATGTATAGAAAATTGGATGAATTTGCATTGTCACCACAACCTAGATGGGTGACAACAACACAGTCATATGTGTATAGCCAAATGGACCAAATCAAGAGTGTCTAGAAAACACATATGCAAAGTGGAGAGCTATGCATTGGATAACACACACACACACACACACACACACACATATATATATATATATATATATATATATATATATATATATATATATAGATATATAGATATACACACACACACACACACACACACACACACACACACACACACACACACAGCTTATCATTTTTTAATGTAACATAGGCAATTTATTCTTCAAGGGCAACAGGCACTTTGTAGATGAAACAATGAAATATAAAGCTGTTTCCTAGCAGCAACCTCGTCATTAGCTACAGATCTCTTTAATGTGGAATTATTTCAATGACTTTTACTTCTGCAAATATTGTGCATATTTACTGATATTGGTGGATTGTAATAACAGAAGTTTGAGTAGACTTTTATAATGGAAATGTTCTGAATCCATCAGTTTTGCCATTACTGGTTTATACATTTTGTTTCATTGCTTACTGGAAAAGTGTTCAAAACAATAAATTTAAAACACACATTAACAAGTATGCTGAATTATACAAGGAATATAATTTAATATAATCAGGAATGTAAATCAAAGAACACAATGTATGTTTGCATGGCCTTAAATACGTGTGCAAGGGACCTATGATTTGAAAACAGCCCAAAGCTAAACTTTATCCATTACTGACCAGATGCATTTTCTTTTAATGTGGGTTTCAATGCTGTTTCAATGAATGTGAGTTTCAAGGGCAGAGAAGTTTTAATGTTGTCTGTTTTCATTGTGAGACTGAATTACTTTGTTTAGCAAATGTCTGTCAGTGTCTATGCTATACAATTTAAAATAAAAGTTTTAATTAAATCCAAATAATCATTGTAGAAGTAAAGCAGAAAACAGTTCACATTACAGTGTTTATGGTAAATGGGGAGAAATAGCCAAGTAACGAACACTGGAATGGGTGCGGGGGGGAGGGGCTGTGTATGGAGAGCACCATTTGACCATAATTTTGTGAGTGGGGAGGGGCAGCAAACTCAAAGACAGCCCTGGGTGCCACAATCTCTAGCTACTCCACTAATTACACTTGCCTGATGCAGTTACCAAGAGCTACAGAAAAAATCATGCTTGTTTGCTTTTACAAGTAAGATCTGCATGCTTAAGTTGATACTAATGTATAGAAGAGCAATGAATTAATACAATCAAGTTATTTGTGCTGGTAAGGTACCCCTTACCTCTCTGAGTCATTTCAATCTTTCAGCGTGTGCCTCCTTGTTTGCTGAAATTTCCTGAGAAGATGTGAAATAAAGAAGGAGTGAAAAAGTGACACGAAAGCATTATGCATACCAGTCTTGGCTATTTTTTAGCTTTCAATAACATTTAAATTTACTTCATCTGTAGAGTTACACAAATATGGGATGTCAGCAAGTCTAAAGTCATCCAGCCACTGGTTGAGTTGTGTCTGTTTACACTGTTTCAGGTCATTATAATGGTACCTGCATTGTTCACCAGTGCATGGTAGGCCGGTTGCACTAGAGACAGCCTTGACTAGAGTGTTCTATGCCTCAGCCTTATACTGAAACCTGGTAGAAACCCCCTGCAGCAGCCTATAGCTGTATTGCTTCATGAGCAGTACAACAAGTATTTTGGACTCCTCAACACCCCACATTTGTTCCCTGAATTTGACACCATCCTTCCCATCTCCTGCCATGTCTGCACAGGTCGTCCATCAACAGTAAAATTGTTTTCCTGCCAGTTCATAATATTGCACTTTACAGCCAATGAGCAAACCCACACAACCATGCCAACTCTTTTTGCACAATGTTATGCAGAGAGAAACATTGCCAAACTAAGAGGAAGGCAGTTTAAGAAACAGGAAGACTAATGTGACATTTCGCATTAATTTATGGCTTGTGTGCTGCTATTCATGACAACACGTTGTCTAATGATCAACACTGATATGCAAAAAGACTTGGCTTTTAAGACATGACTTTGGAGAAATCTGTGAAGATTGGGGAAAGATGAGCAAAGGCTGCCAGCCTAGCCAAATAGAATTTTATACATAATTCTATCATTTGTATAAATAAATGTAAAATACAGGCTTGTGTTTTTAAATGAAAGAAAACACTGTAAAATGTGAACTTCAAGATTGTTGCAGCATTGCCATCTGCTGTAAGGAAAATCAAGCCAAGCATTTCAAATGCTCTTTGAAGTTACAATTATCTAAAAAAATGGTGCTGAAGCGTCTGGCTGAACACATTCTTTCTATTGTCTTAACTTAAGGAATAATTGTTAGAGTATACATGTGAAATGTCTTTTATTGTTGTAGTTTCCTGAGCAGGTGTTAGCTTGCTAAATAATGCAGTTTGTTTGCCTGGGAACTCCAGACTAAGTGTCAAGATGATGTAATGTCAACACTGGGAAAACCTAAGTGTCAAAATGATGTAATTTGGGAGGGCCATAGCAGAGCTGTTTGTTAGTGTTTTAAAAACTATTGTTCAGTGAGAGACTAAAAACATTTGTCTTGGACTATCAACCCAACACTGATTATGCTATATATGTCTTTAAGTAGGATTATAGCACTGTGTTTTCTCTTAAAAATAGCTAAAGATTAGAAAGTTAGATTAAGTGTTTTTCTTTGACATCAGACCTGTCCTACTGTATTGTTTTAAGTTTCTGTGTGATCTCTGAACTCTTCGATATCTCTATGGTGTAGTAGTATTGTCTTGTGTTTTAATTATTTATTATTAAATATTTAAAAAAACTTTACCTTTGGCTGGTTTGTGTAGAAATAGGTTCTAGAGTACATTGCATATTTATAGCAGTTATCGTAATAGGCCACTCTAATAAGCCTTAGACTGAATAGTCACATTACCAATTGGATAATAATATTGCACAGTAATAATTGGACACCCTTTTAAGGGCCTTTGGGTAGCAGATAATATTAGCTGGTGGTGGCAGGAATTACTACCGTATAGTCTCGGTGGTGGTGCTGCGGTAGCGTTGTCACCTCACAGTAAGACGTTGTCCTGTTCGATTCTCAGCTAGAGCATCTTCTGTGTGGAGGCATGCATGAATGGACATACCTACGTTGAAGGTTGTGCATCAGGGCCAGCAACTTGGCATGTAAAAATCTACTGCCAATCATTAGTGGACCGGAGTTCTGCTGTGGTGACCCCTAACCGGGAAAAGCCAAAAGACACAACAACAACAGTCTGGGTAAAGGGGCACAGCTAGAGAATCTGTGTCAGCCTTTCCCAGGAGTGTCTGTGAAATTGTATAAATACTTATCTCAAAGTGTATGTGGTGTGCTCGCTACCTGGGCAGGGACACGAAGCACTGGTTGCACAGAGAGGGTACTGGAGGTTAGCTTGCCAGGTAGGCTGAGATCTGGACCGTATAGCTGTGCCAGTGGGGAGTATTATTGGGGACCTGGAGAGCAAGGGAGCAACCAGCCCCAGACTGACTGTGATCTCTGTGTGCACTTAAAGGAAATTGTACTTTACTGTGTGTATTAGTTATCCTTTCCTCTTCTAGGAGACAACCTCCCTGGTGTTAGTGGTGAGGATTGAGGCTCCTCGATTGCTGGACCAGGGCACAGTCATCACAAGGTCAATAGGTTGACTTGACACATATCTTATGGGGCCTTACACACTATTAAAAGTAATTTGTACAATGTGGGATTTAAACTTATGTAACAAAGAGAATGCACATTATTTCCACATGGGTAATTTTTCCTCATTGCCACAGAAGAAGTGTTTGCTAAGTATTGTCATTAAAAATATACACTTTAAAGAGTTTGTGGTGATGTACTTCTACTAAGTATGTATGTATGCGACATGACAAGGTCCTGGCTTATGCAATCTCAGGTGTGATGCAGGAGTAATGTGTGACAATATACTGGAAATGGATATACTTGTATTACTTTCACAGTAGATTTTTGAGTGCTGGTTCAAACCACACAATACATTCTGTTTTACAATTATACTTGTGTTATGGCAGGTTTGTATATGATTGCCAGTAAACTATGACGTCTATCACAGGTCTAAAAATACATTAATAATTACATAATCATCAGTGTCATGTTACATCAGTTATAGATATGATAAATATGATACCATGTGTATGCTCAATCAAAGTCAAAGTCAAAGTAAACTTTATTGTCATACAGATCAAAACAGTCAAAAAATTGTGTATCACTGCACAAAATTTCAATACTCAGGCTCATACCATAAGAATGACAGTTTACAATAGATAAAATTAAAAATTTACATAGTAACAATAAAAATAAAAATAAAAATATGATATTAAAAATAATTAAAGTAAAAAATTAAAAACTTTTTTACAGCAGAAACAAAACAAATGCAACAACAACAGGAACAGACATATTAGAAATATAAGGATATATAAAAAAACAGTACTATAAATAAATAAAAGAAGCACACATGTAAAACTTACCCACCAACAATATATGCCATAAACTTACAGTTCTCATAGTGCAGACAGAGACATATAAAGTGAACTATGCAGAGTTATGTAAATAACAATGACATATTGCACATAAATAATCTTTTACCCATTTAGCGGGTCAGTCTGTGGGTTTGTTGTTCAGCAGTCTGATAGCATGTGGGAAACAGTTGTTATGGAATCTGGATGCCCTGCATCTAATGCTTTTATACAGCTTCTTTGTTGCAGGAGTTTGAACAGTCCATAAGCCGGATGGTGTATATCCCTCAATAGTTTTTGGACTCTACCATAGCATATTTTTGAATATATCTCCTGTAGGGATTGAAGGTTGGAGCCAATGATTTTTGTGGCCTGTTTAACGATCTTATCCAGTGACTTCGGGTCAGCTTGAGAGCAATTTCCATACCAGACAATGATGTTGTTTGTCAGTATGCTCTCATTTGTGGCTCTGTAGAAGGTAAGTAGGACCTGTGGAGGGAGGTTAGTTCTACGACATCTCCTAAGGAAGTGGAGGCATTGTTGGGGTCTCTTTATAAGGTATGAAGTGTTTCTGGCCCAACTTAGATCTTGTGAGATATGTATCCCTAGAAATTTGGTGCTATTTACTTTCTCCACTGTGGCACCATTGATGATAACTGGGGTGTATGGCTTATTCTACTTCCTAAAATCGTAGATATCCTTGGTTTTCCCAACATTTAGTGCTAAGTTGTTGTCAGTACACCAATGAATGAGTTGGTTCACCTCCTCCCTGTAGGCTCCCTCATCTTCCTTCTTCATAAGGCAGACTACTGTGGTGTCATCTGCAAATTTGATGATTCTATTTTACTGATGCATAGCTGTGCAGTCATGTGTTAGAACTCTGAAAAGAAGTGGATTGAGTGGGACCCCAGTGTTTAGGGTGATGTTTGAGTGATGTTTTCCTTTTCAAACTATTTGTGGTCTTTCAGTCAGGAAGTTGAGAATACAGTTGCATATTTTGTTTTCTATGCCTAGATTACTCAGCTTAGACAGCAGTTGTTGTGGAATTGCCATATTGAAGGCAGAGCTGAAGTCTATGAACAGCATGCATACGTAACAGTCCTTATTTTCCAGGTGGTCCAAGGTGTGATGAAGTGTTATGGCTATGGCATCTGGAGTAGAACAATCTGGCCTGTATGCGAATTGTAAAGGATCAAATGTAGGAGGTAGGCAGGATGTTATGTGATCCTTGACCATTTTTTGAAACACTTCATCACTATTAAGGTAAGTATAATTGGGCAATAATCATTTAGTGATGCTGGAGATTTTTTTTGGGGGGGAGGAGGGATGATGTCGGTGGTCTTAAAGCATTTGGGCACTTTTTCCTGGCTGAGAGATATATTGAAAATGTCTATGAAGACTGGTTACAGCTGATCCACACAACATGCTATACATAGGTATTAGTATGTAGAATTATCTTTATATTCTAAGTTTTGCAGGGGCGGCCCATGCTATTGGACTGCCGGACTGCAGCCCCCTCAACTGTAAAATAAAGAAAAAGTAAAAAAATAAAAAGATAAAAAAAATTTAAAAAATTGCAGACTTTCGCGCATGCGCACTAGTCCGGACTGCTGCTGAGACTGTCTGGAGCATGCGCAGAGTGTCTCAGCAGCAATCCTGACTGGGAAACATGAAGAACGGAGCCCCCAGAAATCTATGCAGTTTTAAACTGCATAGACTGTCCTGGAACTCGCTGGGAAAACACATCGGGGTCGGACTGCAATGTCAGCAGTTTGCTACAGTCTCGTCGGGGGAAGATCTCGCAACAGGCGGGGGTCTCATGATGGGCAGGGTCTGGATTTGCATGAGTTTTCATAGCTTAGGGATTTGGATATATGGTGGTTTGCGCGGGTTTTCATAGCTTAGGGATTTGGATATATGGTGGTTTGCGGACAGGGATTTGGAGTGGTTTGCTACTACAGGTAAGTGTGTGGACAGGGATTTGGATGTATGGTTTGCTACAAGATCTAGGTGTGTGTGTGTGTGTGTGTGTGAAAATGCCCCAGGTTAGATTCATGGTGGTGTGGTAGGGAATACCTCAGGCTTGAACCCTGTACCTTGTATGCAGGTGTTAAAGACCTGAATTCCCTGCCCACCACCATTTGTAAAAAAATTGCAGATTTTTGCCTCATATTTGATCTGATCTGTTCCTCATAATATCTGTGGTTTGTAAGTATTGCAATGCTTAATATTTGATGGTGCAGTGGTAGCATTGTTGCCTCACAGCTGCAGATTCTCAGGTTTCATTCTTGGCTGGGGTGCCTTCTTTGTGGGGTCTGTATCTTCTCCCTGTGTTTGTGTGGGTTTGCTTTTGTGTCCTCCCATGTTACAAAGACATGTCTGCATTATTTCTTCCTGGGCCTCTGCTGAAAATTGTTTTTTTGTTCCAAGTCAGACTGTCCTGATTAACAAATGTTAAATAAAATTGACAGGCATTTGAATTTCAGACTTCAGGTTTCTGAATGTTTAATTCCTTACATATTTGATGATGCAGTCATGCAGTGGCAGTATTGTTGCCTCACAGCTATAGGTTTTCTGGTTTGATTCCTGGATGGGGTGCCTTCTCTGTGGAGTCTGCATCTTATCCCTGTGTTTGTGTGGATTTGCTCTGGTGTCCTGCCATTTTACAAATACATGTGTCTACAGTATTTCTCCCTGGGCCTCTGCTGAAAATTGCTTTTGTTCCGTCAGAAGTAAAATTGACAGGCATTTGAATTTTATTTCAGACTTCATATTCTTCAGAAAATACATAATAAAACAACTTTTTATTCTAGCAATAAATATATAGTAACACAACCTTTTATTATAGCAATTTTCTAAGTTTATAATATGACTATTTGAAATTTGTCCTTATTTTTGGGACTATATTACCCTGTTATTGGCTTTGTCCAGGTTTTTTGTGCTAAGGTTGACAGTTATGACAAGAACTGAATTCACTGAATATGTTTGAGGGCTGTATTCCCTAATTACTGGGTTTGTCCAGGTGTTTTGTGCTAAGAGGTTGACAGCTATGGTGAGAACTGAATTCACTAAATGATAGCCATTTAAGTTTCAGTCTTCCTCTCTTTCACAAAGCAGCTGATTTGGCATAGTGGTATGTTGCTCTGACTGTTTTGCACAGGGACCTTGGCAGTAAAATGTATGGTGGTAACACAACATTTTTCTTTCACAAAGCAGGTGATTTGGCATAATGGTATGTTGTTCTGACTCTTTTGCACAGGGACCTTGGCAGTAAAATGTATGGTGGTAACACAGCATTTTATTCTAGCAGCTTTCCAAGATTATACAAGCAATGTTTAATGTGTCCCTGGTTTTTGCCCTTTTGACCCACCCCAATAAATTTGGCTTTTTCCAGATTTCTTGTGCTAGGAAGTTGAGATGCAGTTGAGTATTGAGTAGATTTTACAAGGAGCTGAGAGCTGCAGGGTAAGAGAAGTTTAGTGCTGATTATGCAAAGTCAGCTCACATTGCTAATAGCACAACAGATTATGTACTTGCTTTTGATGCAGAAGGTTGTTGGTTCTACTCCCATAAGGGGTGAATGCTGCCGTACTGAAAGTTAAGATACTAACTATGAGCCTGTTATCAGTTTGCCATCCATTTCCTATTGCAATATTACTAGCTTATTTTTAATGTAATTTAGGCAATTTATTCCTCAGGGGCATCAGACACTTTATTTTTCGATGAAACCATGAAATATAAAGGTGATTGCTAGCAGCAACCTCTTCATTACAGATTTATTTAACGTGGAATTATTTAGATTACGTTTTTACTACTTCAGAGATTGTGCATATTTACTGATAATGGTGGACTGTAGAATTGTGCATATTTACTGATAATAGTGGACTGTAGAAGTTTGAGTAGACTTTTATGATGGAAATGTTCTGAATTGGGCAGTTTTGTCATTGGTGCATGCGTTTTGTTTCATTGTTTACTGGAAAAATGTTCAAAGCAATAGGAAGGTGTATCAAAGAGCACATGTATGTTTCATATGCAAGGGGCCTATGATTTAAAAACAGCCCAGAATTAATCTTTATCTGCCACGGGTAAAATGTATTTTCTTTGAATGAGGGTTTCAATGTTGTTTCAATGAATGTGAGTTTCAATGGCAGAGAAGTTTTAATGCCAAGTTTGTTTAGCAGATGTCTTAGTGTTTGTGCTGTAAAATGCAAAATAAAACTGTCAAATGAAGTTCAAATCATCATAGAAGTAAATCAGTATGTACATTAGTGTAAACTGAGTGAAATAGCAAAGTAATGGATCATTGGCATGGCTGCAGGGGGAGGCTCCATTCGACCATGGTTTTGTGAGGGGGAAGGGCGGCAAACTTAGGCAGTCCCAGCTGAACCATACCTCCCAACTGTCCAGATTTTCAAAGAATGAATAGATTTTTTTGCTTCTTATTTTTGGTTTGTTCCTCAGAAAATTTGTGGTTTTCTGGCAAATCATTTAGGAATTAAGTCACTAAATAATGACACACTGAGTTTCAGACTTCATAACCTTCAGAAAAATGCATGTTAAAGTAAGACCTGTTCTATCAACTGTCTCAGTTTATACAAGAGCAATTTTTAGTACTGTTTATATGTTCCCCCAATATATTTGGCCTTGTCCATATTTATTGCATTAACAGGTTGAGAGGTACATGCAAATAATTTGCTTTATAGAATTAGGCATAGCCAAACCTCTCAACTATCCCTGATTTTGGCTCAAAATGTTGCTCTTCCCCTAATGATCCCTCCGCAAAATAGCAATTTTGGAAGAAAACATGGTGGGTTTATAATTAAGAAATAACTGTAATAATCAGTTAGATTACTTTTATTTCAGAAATGCATGTAGATTATTTTATTTTGTCAGCTGCTCAAGTTAGCAGTACTAATATTAAAGTGTCCCTTCTTTGACAGGTTCTCAGCTGTATTGTGTTGCTATTTTATATTTTTACATCACATTTTTGGTCCATTTTTCATAAAATTGTGTTTGGCAAATTAGTGACAAATCATTAAAGACTGAAGTTAGAAAATAATGACAGACATTTGAGTTTCAGATTTCATACCATTCAGAAAATTCATACTAATGCAAGACCTCTATTATCTTTCTAAGTTTATAAGAGAAATATTTAAAAAATTGTCCTTATTTTTGGGTCTTTGTCCCATTTCTTTGTATGGCTTTGTACAGATTTCTTGCTCTGAGGTTGAGAGGTATGACAAATGTGTCAGGGCCATCACAAGTCAGCCAGAGACATTTCAAACTGTGACATACTTGTTGCACCCCACTCCCCCATGTAGTGACTCTGGATGTGTCGAAGCAAGGCAAGGAGTAGTTATGCAGTGTAAATGTGCAGAGTATCCCCCCCATCCAAGGTAGACACAAGTACTAGAGTGGCTTTTCATCTGTCCTTGATTTTTACAGAATGGTCTGGTTTCTGTCATATTTTTGTACTGTTGATTTATGCTTATTACTCAAAGTGCCTGTCGCTCTGTGTTTAAGTAGCAATACTTTAATGACCATCAGGTAAGCTTGGCTGAGATTGCAAGATGCAAGTAAGCTTTAATAAGCATACTGTTAAAGAATTGCCAACATTGAAAGCCTTTCTGTTGCCATGTAGAGAATACTTAACTAGATAATGTATAAGCCTTGGGTATTGAAATGCATATGCCAGTATTTGTAATAAAGGACAGGATTACATTATTTTAAGAGTCTCATTACACTTGGAGACTTCCAGTCATCTCTGCAGGCTTTACACATAAACAGAATGCCAATCGTGTGGTCCATAACCTGTACAGTAATCCTTTTAAGCAATGTATCTTGAGCTTATTTCTTGTTTGCTTTTCATTTTTTACTTTGATCATGTTTTCCCCATGAAACAAGTAGATGTCAGGCAGCAGGTCTTTTTTGGATAAGGAACATTTTTACAAGTGGGGGCATCAGAGATTTCTACTTTCAGCATGTTACTTGGTACTTTAATAAAGCTGAATATAAATTAGAATTAGAACTGCAGTGCAAGAAGTGGTTTGAGTTGAGTGCTGCTTGTTTTTCTTATACTTGATTTTGACTGGCATTCCATTAATGTATTTAAAAAAAAGTAATTTATTTTTTCATGCCTCACAACCTTTTTTGTTTCCATCTAGATATTAAGCTGTCATGCAGTCAATGCATTGAAATATTTTTATTCTTCTACACTTCATTTTGTCTTGAGTGAACTCTCATAATGACGGTTTGGCACCCAGGGCAGTATATTTAGTTTTTGTGGTTTTGAGCATAGCTCCTCCCCTTTCTAGTTGGCTGCACCCCTTCCCATTGACCCCACCCATTCAGCTGTCTTCTGCAGCCCCCCTTTGATTTGAAGTCACCAGCCGCCACTGAAGTTTTGTGAAAAATTACAGTGGGATACCATTAATAAAAAAGTGGAGTGGTCTAGATTAGAACCCTGGCAAGCCTGCATTCTGGACATGAACTTACATCTGGTACCACAGGGTTGGTACTGTCCAAAGTGCTGACAGCCAAGCATCAATACTTAGCCTGTTTGCACAAAGGAAGGCAAACCAAATAAAATGTTTCACTTTTATTTCCTTAAGTAGTAAACTGTATTTGTACACAGGTAAGCAATGCAAAAATTTAACAAACAATAGTGAAGATATACTCCTTCTTTTAATACTCATTTGATCCTTCCTCAATAAAAATAATTAGTATTGAACTTGAACCACATTTTACCTAGTTTATCTATGGTGTACCTTAATGTATTTACACCTTGTGCTACAAACATGGTTAGGTCACAGGTGTTATTGCTGCAGTCATTACCATCTAAGTTGCTGACTGCCACTCAATTCCATTAAGTGTGTTTGTGCTTCTTAAGGCAACTGAGAGTAAATTTTAAATGTTTATGCATTTAACTGTGGTTGTGCTAAGCTGCTCACTGCATAAATGGTAAACCCCCCTCAACAAGAAATTTTAGAAAAAGTTAAACAATTACACAACTCTGGATTTGAACCACCAGACTAATGAAATTACAAAATACAGTTGGAGTGTGTTATCACTCTTTGCCACAGACACAGCTTTGCAACACCAATCAAATCATGTGCATGCAAGCAATTTGCATTTGATCTCCAGTGGCAAAAATTCATACACTTTGGCATTCTCAGCTGGTTGCACATGTGTGACTAACATATTTAGTGCAATGATTAATCACAAAAGAACGTGTGAGTATGTTTGCAGAAATGCAACTCTATATTCTTTTTGTATTCTGATCCTTCTTTCCTTATCTCTGCTTTAATATCAGAAATGCAGCATTTATTGCATTTTCTGTCATTTTCCTTTCAAGGTGTGATAAAATCACATAACAGTGAACCACATTTTTCATCTAAGGCAGTATGCATGTGCTATTGTGTCACAATATTATACATGTGTGGTGATTTGCTTTATTTAAAAACTGACTGAAACATTGAAAGTTTATCCTCACTGATGTACCCACTGCAGGGAAGGGCGTCTGAATTGTTGTTGTGTTTTCCTTCATTCACAATAATCAGTCACAGTTGCAAACCATTGGCACCTAACAAATAGAGGCTACCCTATGTTCACATCTGCTGCATAAAGTAAAAAGTTTGGCATTCAGCAATTATAATAAGTTCACACCTCATTTGCATCTTCACAATGCTTAGAGGGCTGAATCTACACTATAAAAAGATAACTCTGTAGATAGGAAAGATTGGAATTCCTTTGAAGGTGAGTTCTCCACAGAGAAGGCTTAATTTTGCTAAAGTATGCTTGCATTATTCAAGCACATTTTAGATTTTGTAAAATGTTAAAAATGTATTTATATATCCAGGAGATGGCATAGGCAGTTTTGGCAGGCATTCACATTTGTGAGATAGACAGGTTATACTTTCAGCACAACTATGTTCTAAGCATTTGCTTTTGCAATGTCCACTGGTACTGGAGAGAAATGCAATGTACAGGTAGCTGACACTGGTGTTATGCTTCTAGAAGGGTCCAGTGCAACCTCCATGGGAGTTGTGGGCACAGTAACAAGTGACTGGCATTCATAAGTTGACTTTTCTGTTGAAAAAGTGTAGACATCCTTATAATTCTGTGAAAAACATATATACAATAATTATGTGGTAATCCTTGGTTTGTATAAACCTTCATTTGTTCGTGTATGTTGGGGGAGCACCTGATATTCTGTTGTCCAAAATGAGAAGTGTGTTTCAAGTGCTTTTCTGCTGAAAATGTGTAGACATCCTGATAATTCTGTGGAAAATATATATACATTACTAATAAGGTTTTTCTTGGTTTGTACAAACTTTCATTTGTGTGGGAGGAGGAGGTGGGATAACTATCTAACATTTTTGTTGTACTAAATGAAAAATGTGTTTCAAGTGCATAATACTGACAGAGAGTACACAGGCTGATTATATTATGTAACAGATACATTAATTATGTGATATTTATCTGTTTTATCCTTCTCCATTTTAGGCCACATAGTATTATGGCACCCAAACATACAAATCCATGAAAACCCTCTTTCAGTGATTCTGAGAATGTGGTCATAACACAGGCTCTGAGGTAGCATGGATTTTTTCTCCTTAAGAGATACTGTGGGGATATGGCTGCCAGAAAGGAGATTTGTAATCAGTTAGTCAGTGGTTGCAGCCACAATTATGATCAGGTGTGGCATCAGACCACTGGTATGATTTCATCAGCCCAGAGGGGAGCAGCTGCAGTTACCCAACTATAGCTGGTTACTGGGGTGGTCATGCTACCAATCCACCACTGACCTCAGTTGAGGAGTTACTGTCTACTATCAGAGATTCTGACAGCTTAGTGGAGACTGCACACTGTGTGCTTGATGTCAGTGCTGATGTGGCTGGGAGGACAAGTCTGTCCAAGGATCAGCTTTCAGGTAAGCTTATATATGGCAACATTTATATTTGCTCATAGAATAAAATATATTATTTGACTACTACTTCCTGTGATACATTTTTTTCTATCTGTACCTATTCATAAGTTATACAATTATACAAGAGAATTGTTCATTACAAATGGGTTTGGGTGAACGTGTCAACCAACTTTCAGTTACAGCTTTTTCTTACAGGACATACAGGCAATTGTGTATTCACTGTCCCCCTGTGTTATTCCCATTGTGATGCTTAATTGCCATCCTTTCCTTGCTTTAATTCTTCCAGGACCCACCTCCCTGCAAAGTGTGGAGATATCTGCACATGGTAAGCAAATATTTCTTTGTTATTACTAAGCATTATTCAGATATATAATTATGTATATGTGTGAGGAGGGTGTAATGTAATGAGTGTCTGTACTACTGTGCCATCAGTGATTGTGTGACAAGTGTTACTTTTTGTTCATCTATGCTGGATTAATATTTAGTGCTGTAGTAATTTCAGTCCTGTGTTTGTTGCTTATTATTACAGGTGATCCTGACAGTGGAAGTGTAGGACTTCTACCACCTGATGTCAGAGTATCGGTAGGCTTTGATAATGATGGTGGCCATACAGAGGCACAATCTAGGGGTGCAGAGGCTGAATCTGACACTGAAGTTGTGACTGACACATCCCCAGGATTTTCTTCAGACAATCAGTATATCTACACATACCCATTCCACTTAGCATTCAGAAAGTGGACAGATTGAGGGTGGCACGGTTGATCAGGGGAATGTGGTTGCTGCAGTTTCATTGTTGGATGACTCTGACCATAGCCAAAATGTGGGTGAGGTGCCGCAGAAGAGGTTTAGTAGGGGTGCTTGGAAGGTGCCTGTTTTCCACCCTCCACCTGATCCTAGTGTGTCAGTAAGTGCCACTCAGCATATGTTTAGGGCCATCATGGAGGCAGATGCATATTCCACTAGGGCCTCCAAGAACATGCTTAGGGTGCTAGATATGCCACAAGCTGATGTGCATGACTGCCTTCACTGTATTGCCAATTCAATGGCACAGATGAATGCAACAATGGAATGGGCAGTATCTGTGACTTAATGTCTGCTGGGAGGAGACAGCATCCACATGGCCGTAGCTTCACAACATCATCTGCTGTTATCCAATATGTCTGCTCTCACAGTGGCACTACTTCCACTGCTGCATCAGTGGTTGAGCTGTCCACACCCAGACATGGTAGACCACAGAGTTGTGGACCTGGGTGTAGTCATGAAGAGAGCTTGTCCAACAGACATCGCTCACTTTCAGGTAGCACCAGCATATCTGATCATGGACATGCCAGTGCAACTCCTGGCAGAGACAGTTCTCACAGTCAGGGGGGATGACAAAGAACTTATACCTCTACCATGCATGGCTCACACCTGTTGGATATGCCAGGATATAGAGCTGGCAGAAAGCTTGGCTGTGTTCCTGCAGACACTCAAACACACATGTCACATCAAGTGCCCATAAAGATACCCATACATAACAGGTACATGAGGCATTTATGAGGTTTGCAGGTCATTCTGTCTCAGTGGACATTTGATAATTAGCTACATTTCTGCCTGCCTGTCTTTCTTACTCACACATAGTCACTTTTTTGTGTCAACCTTGGTCTCCTGCTCCCCAAACCCCACCCTGTGCAAATGACAATAACTGTGCCATCACCTTGTTCTTATTCTTTTGGATTCAGGGATACATATGTATTTTGTCTGATACACAGGATGCATAGCTAACTAAGTGCTTAGTAATGTATTGCTGATCTTATTTTTAAACTTTTACTGATTTCTTTGAACCTTTTAGTGTTGTGATGTCTACCTTGAAATGATTGATACATCAATGAGGCTTATTACTCCACTTGTGAGAATGTATGGATAAGTAGACTTTGGACTGCTTTTTCTATTTTGGATATTTTAGGTGCATAAGGCGTGTTAGCTGATAAACAGAATAAATATATCTACATAAGTGAATCCTATCACATACTGATGTGATTGCTGGACAACTCACACACAGTCTACTTAGGCACATTTTCAAGTAACAGTATGCAAGTATCTGCCATTCATTCATGTTCATCATTTATTTTCCTGTTCCAGGTTTAACACTTATCTTGATAGTCCTGCTGTTACAACTGTTGTAATTCAGGGCTGACTTGGTCTGATGCTAGCAGTACACAGCCATTACATGGGTAAGTAAAGATTGTGAGCACTGCATGGCATCAATTTTACAGTATGTATATGCATAAGATGAATGTTGCACCCCTTATGTGGTCAGCATGTGTGCTGTCCATTGCCTCTTGGCCAAGGCAAGGGCATATTGAGCACACCTACATCTACCTACATATACAGCAGCCATCAATTCCCCCTCTGACTCCTCACCTGTGTATGACTGTGGTGACTTTACCAGTGGTGGTGGAATATGTGCTTCTTCCTACTGTTGTTCCTGTTGCAGCTGTTTTCTCGGGATGGTATTGTGTAGGATAGCACAGACTGTCATAATTTCAATACAAGTACTGGGATAGTACTGCAGGGCCCCTCTGATGTATCTCCGTACTGAGACCATGACTTCAGCAGCCCAAACACTTGCTTTATGAGATTTCTTGTTTGAGTGTGTGCCTTATTATAGAGTTCCTCCATGGGTGTGTGTGCATTTCTGGTGGGCGTCATTAGCCATGGTTTGAATGTAACCCCTCCATCCCCCAGCAAATGGCCTTGTGGGATATCACCCCTGGAAAACCTCTGGTAGAGGTGTGAGCTGTGCCAGATATGGAGTTGTGGTAACTGCCAGGATTACCAGCACAAACATTCAGGATGATTCCTTTAGCATTACACAAAACCTGGCAGTTAATGGAGTAGAAGCCCTTTCTGTTTATGTAGACCTTTCCCTCTTCCCCAGGTGGTGCTTTGGTCTCAATGTGCATGCAGTCTATGACTTCAGGTAAGTGTGCTGGGGGGTAGAAATCTTGCATAGTTGTAGCTCTATCCTTAGGGGTATGGGGAAAATATATATAGTCACTGGCATGCTGTAGCATAGCATTCAGGAACTGATATAGGATCCTGGATGCTGATGCCTGTGACACACCCAGAATGTACCCTGTTTTACTGTAGCTAAAAATTCTAAGTGCTACACATACCTTGGTCTCCACAGCTATTGGCTCCCCTCAGTTTGCCCTTGCTCTTATTTGAAGACAACAGAGGTTGCAGAGTTCCTGGAGTGCTTCTCTATCCACCCTGTAGCACTCTACTATTTTCTACCTCATGCAGACCATGAAAAGTTAAACAGGGTCTAAATACCCTTCTACTTCTTGTCCAAGTTCTATCAGCAGCTGCAGCAGCACAGATTTGAGTCTGTTGCACATACATATGCAGAAGAGTATCAGCAGCCACTAACATTCTTTCCCTCTAGTGTACTTTCCATGGTTGTATTTCAGTAGGTTTTGGAATACAAAGCAAAAAGCTACACTGAGTGTACACAATTGCTTTATAGCTTGTTGAATAGCTCCACCATCTTGGATTGGTTGATTAGCAGACAATTCACTTCTTATGCTGTAATTACCATGGCACAATGTTTACAGTGTTGGCACAGCTCTACACATCATGTAGAGTTGCTTACTGAACACAAACTGAAGTGCAACTATGTGCAAGCCATGTAGAGTTTATTGGTTCCTGCCCTATGTCTCAAAATATCCTTTGTTCACTGAACAATGTTCAACGCTTTTAGAAATACTGCGTTCATCTTCCAAACTTGTAATCTTTCATTCTTGTAAAACTCCCTTTATCATTGCCTCGACCAATTGCACTTGTGAGAGTGGTTGTTTTTCACATTCCCCTGGTTCCAATTCTCTTGTGATGTTCCAAATGGAGACAGCCCAACCTCTGAAATATACTTTCCACTCTGCAACTTTCCTCTCTGTTCTTCCTCATCCACCACAGTCGTTTGTCTTTTTTCTGTGCTGGGAAACCCATCAAGTTTGTTGAAACAGACTCCTCTCTCCTGCCCTTGGAATCTTTGACAGATGTATGGTCTTTCTCCTATAGGGTATCTAAAAAAACTTTTTCCATACAATTTGCCTCCTGATTGGTCTCAGTGGCAGAAGAGCTACCCTTGTTGGAAAGTATCTTTTTGATGTTCATAGTCTGCCAAATCTCTCTTTAATTTCTTGTTCTTGTGATCCTTTAAAATTCTATATTTTTAATCAATGAACTCCTTTAAAACTTGCAATCTTTGTTAGAAAATAAATTGAGAAACGTGCGTTTCATACAGCTGTATTTTTTCAGCCATAAATTTCTTCAGTGAACCAAGTTCCTTTTTTATGAACCTTTAATAACTTCACTAGATCAAGCCCAGTTTTATGAGTAATTTCTTCCCAGCCCTTTTTCAAAAATTCCAAAATAAGAAAATTAAGAACATATTTAAATATTTAATGAAAACAAAACTTACCTCAAACTTAAACAATTAAGAAAATATTACAACTGAAGTTATCAAGAATTTTTTAAGCAAATGAAGTTTGTTACCAAATCTCAAATGTATTTGATGTATTATAAGAAATAAGTAATAATTTATAAATTCTGTTAATAGATATATACACTATCGATAACACATACACACACTCAGAAAATATAGTTCTACAATAAAAAGCATCACACATATTGTACATTTATCCCTTTAGAAAAATGCCATCAATAATAAAAAGAAAAAAAATACAATTATTAATGAATCACAACAAAATAATTAAAATACAAAGGAATCTTTAACACAGAAAAGAAAATATCAGACACTAAAATATCAGCTATCTGTCTATTATCAGAAATGACTCGTCTACAGGTGCCAACAAACATAATGTTTTCCATACAAAATCATTAGTGATGTAATTTCTTAATGTAAACCAGCAATTAATTCCTTCTTTTTGGAGATTTCTTTCTTCTTCCTTCTTCAATTTAGTATGTCTGTGAAGTTGGTATATATATATATATATATATATATATATATTTGGTATATATTCCAAAGACATGCGTCTGGAGTGTTTCTCCCCAAGCCACCACTGAAAATAGGCTCTGTCAGAATTGGGCTGTCCTAGTAAACTGGTAAATATTAAATAAATAAATAATACACACACACACACACACACAAACACACACACACACACACACACACACACACACACACACACACACATACACACACACACACATATAGAAGTTTTATATATATAATACATATATATATATATATATATATATATATATATATATATATATATCAACATTTTTTATGAAAGGGCTACATGTGTATGAAGTTGCTTTTTATGCTTAATTTGGAGCGCTACAGAATCCTGAAAGACCAAAATCCTGAAGACCAAAATCCTGAGACCAAAATCCTGAAAGTTCAAAATACTGAAAACTTAAAATCCTGAAAACACACAGGATACCAACACATACTATATTCCAGCAAAAGTACATACAGAAGCATATTACCCTTCAACTATATGCAGGGGGCAAGTCCCCCTGCAACCCCAATGTGGGGGGCTGCACCCCCACACCCCCTGCTACTTAAATATATCAACTCCAAGATTGCACTTAAGTGCAGTCTTGGAGGTGATATATTTAAGTAGCAGGGGGTGTGGGGGGCACAGGGGTGCTTGCCCCCCTGCTTATAATTGGAGAACAGTAATACAGTTTGAGTTTTGTTTCTGTATGTACTTGTGCTGGAATATAATAAGTGTTGGTATCCTGTGTGTTTTCAGTTATTTTGAGTTTTCAGTATTTTGAACTTTCAGGATTTTGGTCTTCAGGATTTGGGGCTTTCAGGATTCTGTAGTGCTCCAGTTTAATTATATAACCTATTTGTAATGCTAGTTTTAGCCAAAAGATAGAGTTTTAACATAAAACTCTGGATCCCACCCAGTTTGGGTTTGTGAAAGGCAGATCATGCCTCCTGAACCTGATCGACTTATTTGAGGCAGTCACCGTGGATGAGGGTACGGTGGTTCACACAGCCTATCTTGACTTCGCCAAGGCTTTCAATACCATCCACCATTCTGGAATTATAGCTAACCTCACTAAACTAAGTATAAATCCCTACTTCACAAGATGGGTTGCCAACTGGCTCACTGACAGAACCCACACTGTAAGTTGCAGACTTCAAATCTGACCTCAAAGCAGTGACAAGTGGAGTACCACAGGGTTCTGTCCTGGAACCTCTCCTGTTTGGTATCTACTTCTCTGAAGTACAGGCTAACGCAGAAGGCCTCTGGCTAATGAAGTTCACAGATGACTGCAAACTAGAAGCCATAGTCAAGTCCCCAAATGATGTGGACATCCTACAGAACGGCCTCACTGAGACAGATGCCTGGTGTCAGAGCCATGGCCTCAAGCTCAATGCCAAAAAGTGCAGTGTCATCCCCTTTGGTAAAAACTCTGTACCCATGAACTACCACATAGGCAGCAATCTACTTAACACCGAATGCGTGATAAGAGACCTTGGGACCCAGGTGGACAGTAGTCTCTTCTTTGATAGTCACATCGCCACAGTAGTCAGGAAGTCCTTCTACGTGGCACACCTCATCATAAAACGGTTCTCATCCAGGAAAAAGAGGTCATTGTTCCCCTCTACTCGACACTCATTTGACCCATTATAGAGTACTATGCCCCTTTTGGGATGTACCTCACAAGACATCTGCAGCAGCTGGAAAGGCCACAGAAGTACCTCACAAAGAGGATTACTGGCCTCAAACAAATGCCCTACACTGACCGCCTCAAAAAACTCCAGCTTTACGCCATAGCATATCACCTACCCTGAGGTGATCTCTGCCTAACATATAAAGCTATGTCAAACCCAGAGCTGTTGGACATGCTACACCTAAAGAAATCCCTCCGAGCTACACACTCTAGGGACTTAAACCTTATCACCACAATAAACAGGACACGCTGGAGAGAAAGATTCCTGTCCCAGAGACTTCCTATAGTCTGGAACAAGCTACCCATCCATGTCAAGCAAAGTTCTTCATTAGCACTCTTC